>NC_088706.1:14655909-14958939 GCF_028017835.1 Emys orbicularis | reverse complement strand
GGAGTCTCGGACCCAGATAATTGTCTCTCTGCTGTTCCTGATGCATAGATCAAGCCTGATTTATTCCTCTCCTCTGTAGAATGGGGAAGTTGTAAACTACAGAGAGGTACTGTAAGTCTCTGGCAGTTCCCTTTCCCAATAACTCTCCTGTCATAGCACACAGAACAGAAAGTACCTTGAAAGTCCCAGGTCATGAAAACCTGATGATGTCATTTTAACATCCTTCTCCATGGAAGACTAGACATAGTGAGGCTAGTAAAACAGGAGAAGTTGTCTTTGAGACTTGAAGGACTGAAAATAACTCTAGTCCTGATTTTATACTTTACACACAAACACTTGGCGCTTGAGTTTATGTGTGCTGGGTTACTGTTGAACTGTGGAAACTTCATGTAATGACTTAACTTGGTGCCATATTACAGTATAGCAGCAGGGACTTATTGCCTCAATCAGTTTTTCATACTGTCTCTTACGGTTAGTAGCTCATTTGAATAACTTATCTTAGTCGTCTGGCTCTATTTTCACAAGAAGGGACTCCCCTGAATGACTGGCAGGCTAAAAACTCATCACTACTACCCCTCATTATTAAAAAAGTCAGAGTGGCACGGTAGTGTGAAGGGATACTAGATAGATAAAAGTCATAACAAGCAAGTCCTTTTCAATCTTAAGTTCTAAATCACTTCTGTGACTCAATGGAATCCTCCATCCTGTAGCCAGGCCAGTCCTTAGAAATCATAATGGCTTGATAAAACTGGACCAACGAGCAGATCTTTTAGCCTCAAACAGCTGGATTTGTTGGTTCAGGGAAACATATATATATAAATATTTGTGATTCCAGATCTGGAAAATCATCCTTCCAAGTAGGAGAGCAAGACAAAGAATTGCCACAGTGCAGTACAAATGTCAGTGACTGACTCAAGTGATTCTGAATGTGGATAGTTTAAAGATAAACCCACAGTGTATCCTGCTTCCTCACAGAGGCTTAGAACTTTAAAGGTGACATCAAACAAGCCATGTGGGGAAATACTGGCCTTCCCAACCACTTTACTTGCTTTTCTATGTTTGAGTGGTGCATGATATTTCAAAGAGAAGGATGTTTCAAAGAGAGAGAAGGAGCAATTTGCCAATCTCCATCAATGTAAATATTTCTTCAAGATCTGATGGACAGCAGCTAACCTGGTACACCTGTGCTCTTGGGCATAGGCTTTCTCCTACACTGAAACTAGGAACAACATAAAAGTTAGATGTAGAAGGAAACATATAGTCCACTTTCAACAGCTGTGAATACAAGTTTTGGGACGGGGGAGAAAAGGTTTAATGTATGCAGCTTTACATGACTGTTTTGCCACAACTGACCTTAGAAAAATGCTTAATTTTGTGCTGGTAAAAAAATGACGGGAGCACTAGAAACCAAAATCCTCTATTTATTCATCTCACCTATACCACAAATCTAATGTGCCTCAATCTTGACCTGGAAGCGCCATTTCTAATGATGAGCAGGGATTTCAGTCTCCACGGCCCATTCAATTACTAGCGCCCCCGTGCAACTGTCAGCCAAAGTTCCAATTAGTATAAATCATTAATAATAAATAATAATACTTAACACTTCTCTATCACCTTCTGACTATCTCACAGTGTTTTAAAACATTAGTTAATCCTCACACCTTCCTGTGATATGCATATTTGTATTCCTGGTATACAGATGGGAAATTGAGGCAGGCAGACAGAGGGAAAATGAACCCAGGGTCCTGCTTCCCACACTCTTGTTTAACGACTATGTCACACACCCTCTGATCTGGGAACGGAACCCAAGAGTCCTGATTCCAAGTATCCTGCTTTAACCACATCACAAATTACAGAGGTGGCTTTTGAGATGTAAACAAGCATCCCTAAGGGCATGGGGGCAACTAAGCAGCTGACGTGACATGCAATCATTCTGGGCCGGGGTTGGATTCAAACCGGTGACAGGAAGGTGAAAAGCCCCCTACATCAGTAGTTCTCAAACTTTTGTACTGGTGACCCCTTTCACATAGGAAGCCTCTGAATGTGACCCCCCTTTATAAATTAAAAACACTTGTTTATATATTTAACACCATTATAAATGCTGGAGGTAAAGCAGGGTTTTGGGTGGAGACTGACAGCTCACGACCCCCCATGTAATAACCTCGCCACCCCCTGAGGGGTCCCGACCCCCAGTTTGAGAAACCGTGCCCTACATGAACCAAAGGCAGCAGAGATTTCTGTTCTCATTCTGCTCTGATAATGAAGAGCTTCCCCTCATCTCAACCTCCTGGGGGAAGGGGACAGCTATAGACCTTCCTCCCCCACGGTGTGTGTGTGTAGGGCAGCCTGAGACCTCCACCACCCAGAGGGGGCAATTAGAGACCTCCCCCTCCCCACCAAGGGGGGCAATTAGAGATAATCTCCACCACTGGGGCAGGGAAAGACCTCCCACCTCCACCACCACCACCCATGGGGGTCAGCTAAAGACCTCCTCCTCCACCCATGGGGGACAGCGAGAGACCTCCTCCTCCCCCACCACTGCCTATGGGGGCAGCTAAAGACCTCCTCCCCCACCCACCCACCCACCCATGGGGCAGCGAGAGACCTCCTCCTCCACCCCCACCACTGCCTATGGGGGCAGCTAAAGACTCCCCCCCCCGAGGCAGCGAGAGACCTTCCCCTCCCCCACCACTGCCTGTGGGGGGTGGGGTGGGGGAGTGACAGGGTCACACCCTCTGAGAGGCGTGGCCTACGGTTATGACGTCGCTCGGACCCCACCCCCCGCGCCTTTCCCTCCCCCTCCGGGTGTGCGTGCGTACGTCACGGCTCCACGCGTACGGGGCGCGCCGCGTCGTCGCCCCTGTGCGTTCCGCGTCACCCTGGCCTGGCGCGCGGCTGCGGCGGCCGGCCTGTTCCGCTCCTAGCGCCTCGGGATCGGTCCCGCTGCGGCCCGAACCAGTTGATTCGGCTGCGTCCGGCCAAGGCGACGGTTGCTTCGTTGGCGTCCGGCTCGTCGCGCGGCCGATCCAGGGGTTCGCGTAGCGCGGTGCCCGGGCTTCGTGAGGCGAGGCCCCGCCGGCCGGAGGGGGGGTGGGCCCGCTCCTCGCCGCCGCCGCCATGAGCGTGGAGGCGTACGGCCCCAGCTCGCAGACTCTCACCTTCCTGGACACCGAGGAGGCCGAGCTGCTCGGCGCCGACACCCAGGGCTCCGAGTTCGAGTTCACCGACTTCACCCTCCCCAGCCAGACCCAGACCCCGCCCGGGCCCGGACACGGGGGCCCGGGGCAGGGCCCGCCGGGGCAGGGGCCGCCCGGACAGATCGAGGCACAGGTGGGTCCGCGCTATGAGTGGCCGGGGCGGCGGCTTCCTCCCGCCGTGGGGGGCAGGCCGGGCGTGGGGCCCGCCGGGCAGAGCGTCCCCCCACCCCCAGATGGGCTGCGCTCAGCTCCAGAGCTTGGCCCCGCCTTGCCCTGGGCTGGGGGTCCCCCCGTGGGAAGCCGCCGCAGCGCGTCCCGGGTGGGCAGGTGGCGCCCGGGAAAGGAGACCCCGGCCCCACTTCCCGGCATGGGGCGGGCGTGGCGGTTCTCTCCGCCCTTCGCCCAGCCAGGGCTGCCGGCCCAGGCCAGGGGCACCGCACGAGTTAGCTGCGAAGCTCGGGGGGCGAGGGCAGCGCTGGAACCGGTGCCCCTTTCCCTTCTGAAAACACATGGCGGGGAAGGGAAAACCCGGAGAAAGTGTCCGATGTCACGGTTGCATCATGAAGAATTGGTGACTTCCTGCGGTAGCTAAGTGTAGTTCTGGGGAGCAGTTGGCCGAACCCTATCTCGCTTTTGCTGCTTATGCAAAACAACGAACAATCCTGCGACTTATCACTTTCCAGCTTTGACATTTATTTTTGAGGAAACACATTCTGGAAAACATTTCATGTTTCTGAACTGTTTTTTCCCCCTCCTTATTATCCATCTTTTCCAATTGCATTGTTGCTAAGCTGGTTTGTTGTGGGCTTGCCTGTATGTGCCTGTCACAACCTGGGATTGAAGTTCAGAGGCTTTCAAAATGTCATCGGCAAAATAGAAAATATTTTTAGGGAAATGTGATAGCAGTTAATATACCACTGAGTGTTAACCTTGTGTGGTGTTTTTATTGATATTGGAAAAAGAAGGAAAACCAGGATTTTCTTGGAATAGTGAGTGAAAGAAAAGTGGAAGTTAGTGGGATACATGTACACAATGAAATACTATAATTGAGGGTAACATAAATTTACATTTTATGGCTCTGTATGTGGCAAAAAATTTACATTGCTGTTTTTTAAAAAAATCTGAAGCTTCATAATTTGCTGTAATATTTAAAAAAATCACAGAATATGCAAATTAGTCAACTGCATGGACAAACTGCATAGACAAGCAAATACTGATATAATCCCAATAGCAACAATGAGCTGTTTGTAAACAATGTACAGATTAAAATGCAAATTAAAAGGTGAGTTGAAGTGCTATTAAAATAAATTTAAGATTCCAATTCAAGAATATTGTGCGCGCTTTCATTTCTCCCTTTACTTATGAAGACTTATATTCAGAGTTCTGTTCTCTCCTACAATTGACAGCTGCCTAAGGCAGAATTGGGGGTGCAACTCCCTGAGCTGTTGTTGGTGTTCTTGATGTGTTCTATTGGAAGAGAAACGCAGACTCCTGAACTCAAGTCATGGCAGTTAAAAGGATTCTCAGTTCATCTTTATTGGTCTCTTTACTCATGCACTCTGATATAAAATCTTAGCAAAAACCCAAGTTGCATATATCTAGACAGAGGACTTATTTTTTATAGAAGATTAATAAATAAGAGGGGAAAAGATTAACAACATTGCAGTTTTTCATGCTTCACTCAGTTACCATCTTATCTGCATGCTCTTTGTATAGAACCTTCCAGTTAGATTACCTATAGAGTAATCTTCTACATGTATAGAAATAATCACACATCCTACAAGAGAGAACCATACTAATATCATATATTGTCCTCCCAAAAGTCCTTAAAAGTCTTTTGTAAGTTTCTAAACAAATTATACTTCGTAGTTCTATAACATCTAGGTAATATTCCCTTCAGATTTTTCTGATTAGGAGTTTTACAGATGCTAAAATTCCCTGATTGAGGATTAATACCAAATACAGTTTCCTTTAAACATGTGGTTAGAAAGGTTTTAACGTCTACATTTGTTTTCCTATGTACAGTATGTTTAGATACTTACTGACATAAAATCTATAGCCATCCTGTGGAAAAACTTGTTTTTATATCTCTTTAACAAGCTGCTGAAACAATGTTTTAAGAAGCTTTTACAAGCTGTCATATTTTTCTTGATACTCATTTTGCTTCCAAATACTTGTTTCACAGCTTGATTTTTTTTTTTTTTAAGATGTTGTATAGGCAATGTTCCTTTTGAACCACAATATAGCAAGAACTATAGATCTCCTTACTTTCCCTAATCTTCTTATGTAGCTGTCCAGTCCTGTACATTTTAGCAGACTCAACTTGTGATCATATAGATCAGGGTCTTTCCCAAAGGCTTCTGGGAAATATTTTCCTGCCTTAAGTAGATATATAAATTTGTAATCTGCCTGTGCAAGAGAAGTAACAAAAAATATAACTTATAGGGCCTGAAAGTTGATCACCTTTAAGTATTTTTTCACTTCATTAAATCCAGTTTAATCTTATTTTTAAATATGCGCATATTGTTTACTTGCTATGGAGTAATGTTCAAATGTCTCCCTAACTCCTAGGTGTTAGGAGGAGAGAGAGAGAGAGAGTTAAATATGTTTCCTTCACTCACTCTTCTAACAAAGTATAGGCAATTGATTCTTCTCTCCATCATGACTTTCTTTCTCTAATGTATGTTAAACCATGAATTTGAGTGTTTGTTGAAGTCGGCTGGTGTCCCACCACTGACAAAAGGTGTAAGGGATCAGCAGTGCGATTCAGCCGTCCACCTGTAGCTCGTACATAATTGGCCTTTTTAGATGCACTATGATGTTTCTGATCTTGTCACTATAGCTTCTATTTGCTGTCTTACCCCTGTTGTTTCTTACAACTTGTTTGTTGTCCATTTCCCCACTCTTCACAGCATTCTCTAAACTAGCATTTAAATTTGTAATGTAAAGTTAATACTAACAAGTTTTTGAAGGTTCGTGTAGACAAGGCATACTGTCTCTCTCATGTGCTAAACTGGTTGAGTGACCACATCTGGAAAGAAAGGAAAGATGGTCCAGTGGTTAGGGCTCTAGCCTAAGACATGGGAGATTTGGGTTTAATTCTCTGCTTTACCAGACTTCCTTTGTGACCTGGGGCAAATCAGTTAGCCTCTCTGTCCGTTCCCAATCTGTAAAATGGGGATAATAGTTCTACCTCACCTCACAGGGGTGTTTTGAGGATAAACATTAAAGATTGAGGTCTTCCGGTACTATATTAATGGGGGCCATGTAAGCACCTAGAGTAGAAAAGTAGTGTGCCTTGTCTACACTAATTTTTAAAATATGTAAGCATGTTTTAGTTGACATCAGACCTTATAATATGCTAGGTAGACAAAGCCCAAGTGTCCTAAGACTTGTACATCTTACTGAGCAACCATGGTTTGACGACTGCTACCATTGTATGTTTTGTGATCCTCATTTTCTGTATCATGTTAAACTTAGATTGTGTGCTGTTTGGGGTTCTCTGTTTTGGTAAGGCCTAGCACATTTCTGGATGCTTAAAAAATAAATACTTGTGATGGGACAGTACGCTGTCCTGTCCTGGGGACAACAACCATGTAGTGCTGGAATGGGTATTGCACCCAGTACATAGACCCGTAGCCTGAAATGAACCCTATTTATGTGAATACTGGAAGAGTTCCATATACTTGTTTAAGTCATTAGTGTTTATCCCACTGTAGCTTTAAGTTTGGTACCTACCTTATAAGTGAAAGGGCAATAAGTGGATACATTTATGCCTGTGTGTAGATCAGAGGATTGCCAGACAGTGTGGTTCTCTCCTCCCCCCCCCCCCCCCTTTCAGAAATTTAGAATGGCACTTCCGTGATATTTTGTTACCACTGACTTGAGAAGTAATATATTCAGGAGAAGCCTCTATTCAAAGAATCTTTCAGCTACTTTACCCAAACAGAATAATACTGCTCTGTAATTTTGTCTCCTGAGTCTGATAAAGTGTTGCTGATCAGTTTTGCAAGGGAAGAGAACAAAAATGCTGAAGGACAGACCAACTCTTTTGTGGTGTCAGTATTTTTATTGGCTAAGCCCCTGTCTTTCAAAGTGTTTATTACTAGGGTGCTAAATTCATTTTTTAAGATGAACACAAGACTTCTTTAATAAACAATTTGTGCCAGATCATTAACAATATTTTATAGGCTAAAATTACAAGAAGGTTTTAAAACAATAGTTGAATCACTTCCTTGTTACTTGCCTGCCAAGCCCCGAGTCTAGGCTACTGTTTGTACCTAGCAACAGGTGACATCATGCACACCTAAAGTTCTGAAAGGATGGAAGCTCTGTATGATATCTTGGGTGTAGCTGACGGTCAATTGTTGTGGTCAATTGTTGCAGGAGTACGGCACAACTCTGCTCTTAGCTGATGAAATACTTTTAATTTCACTGTCCTTTAAAATGAAAACCTGTGCAGTTCCACAGAAGCTAATTATCCACTTTGACATCTAAATTTATATAAGCATCCAAACAGTTTGATTACAGACAAGGCAATTGACAAGTTTAATATATAATTGCTTTTTGAATTTAGGCCATTTACATTCAAAGTGCACCTGTATGTGCTCAGTATTTGTACGGTAAGAAATTCAAATTACTTGAAGATCTGAATACTCTTTTTTGTCATGTTTCATGACCAGTTAATGATATTTTAGTTACAAAATTGCACTATATATTTAAGGAAGTTACCAGTTATCATCTTTCTATGTCTTCCAGGGGACTGTTGTTCAGTCATTTACCTGATGAAGTTTGGATTTGTCTTTCTTTGGAGTCAGTCTGACATGCTGTTGTTCAGTATTGCAATCCCTGTGGCCGCTGGAATTCTTCTTTCCTCTGTGACCCATTATTCCTCATATAAGCAGCACTCTTTAAGCCCCTGGGTTGACTATAAATCTTTTAAATAAAAGCAATACTTTTGAGGAGGTAGTTACACTAAATATTCATACTTTTAGGTTGGCTGAAGGTGCTTGTCCCTGTGCCTTGTACCACACCTGATACATTTTTAGCTTGCAAGTGTTAGTCCATTCTAAATTGTGTTTTGTAAATTAGAATTTACTTGCTTTTGAGATTAACTCTGGAATTGGATGTTAATTAACTATGGGGTACTTGGATATCTAGATGAGAGGCATGCAATGAAGCAGATTTATTTTGTTCTAATTTTATCTAGCTCTTGCAATACTTATGGAAAAAACTAAGGCTACTTCACTGAGATATGTAGTGTTCAGACAGCACTTCATCTCTTAATATGAAGTCTAGAAAGAATGTGCCTCCGTCTGTCCTTGGTCTTGGTTTTGCTCGGACTGCAGAGAGGTTTATTCAGAAAATCCTTGAGTTTATTAATGGGGACAACAAAAGTCTGAAGAAACTTAGAAATAGGTCAGAAGCCAGCATTTTTTGGATTTCATTTTTTTAAGGTTTACCATCTTGTCATGAGGATAGCGGTAACAAGTTTCTCTGTGGAAATGCATATTTCATTGTCTAAGAGAACTAAAATCATTTGAAGGTAAAAATAGATATCAAGAATAGACTTTGCATTAAATGTCTGACTCAGTAAACACATTAAAATATTAAATTAATATCCAAACTTTGGGCCTCGCACTGACCAAATCTTAAGCATTAAACTTCCCTTTACTGTGACATTCAGAGGCAAATACTTGTCATGCATTTGCCTGATCCAGTCTAATTAACCTAATCCCCATAGAAGAATTTAATTATATCATATGTCCCTTGAGAGTGTCTTTCTTCTTGGAGTAACTTTAGCCAATAGCACTGTTCCAAAATGTTATGTTGATTAAGCCTATGCTAATCAATATGCTCACGTTGTGGTGTTTGTTTTCCCAGACTTCATACCTGAAGGTGGATTTGGGATTAAGCAGTATTCCTCTTTGTGTTATTCCTTACCTGCCTGTGGGGTGGTCTTTCTTACAAGATAATAGGTCAGATATGTGGGTGGGGTGGACAAAGCTTTTTGGGACATGCATCCTGGCTTTGTTTCTTTTGACACCAGTATATTAGCTGAGCCAGTTTGCATGAGCGTATGACAAGCTAATTATTTATCTGCTTTCTAAATGTTATAATTGACACTGGAACTAAACTAGAGCACCTATAACTCTATGTGGCAATGGCTGCTTTAATCTGATACATTGAGTCAGATTCTTTTCTTGATGACCTTCATTACTAGTAACAGAAGCACCCAAACCTGAAGCACTACAGAGATGCTGGGAGAAGGGGTAATTCAGCTACTGCATTCTAAATATCTGTGAAAGTGTGATCATTTTATTGCATACATTTTCTTTGTGCTTATCTCCAATGTCTGAGGAGCTAATGTTACATAAGCATAAAAGGGACAAAATATATTTGTAGCATGCATAAGGTTGAGATTTGGAGCATTAACTTTGCTGACACACATCCTGAGTCAGTGTTGCAGAACTGCATGGTAGTAGTGAATAGTGCTCCATTAGTGAAGGGGTAGAGCAGTCCTTTCATCACTCTTGTTGTACAGGCTTTGTTGTTCTGGATCTTTGAAATCATGTTTCTCTGAAACTTGGCAGACAGGCTAGGCTGTCTGTTCAGACTGAGTCTTGCATAGTTTGTCTTGGATTTTTTTATAGTGATAAAAAGCCATTATTTGGGTTTTGAATTGGAAGAATCATTAAATAGTTAAAACAAGCTTGAAAAATGTCTTATGTATAGTAATTTTCATACCAGATCTAATATGCACAGTATTTTGTGATGCAGTATGTTATATAGCTAATATTACTGCATTTGTGCATTAAGTACTTTTTGTTAAAGAGCATCAGACACACTCATGGATAGCTTTGAATGATAATATGCTTAGAAACAATTTTTGCTTAAATCTATTTTCTGTACTTCTCTCATTTTTTAACTAGACTTACAAAAACAGGTTATTTTTGTTTAAGAATTCATTTACTCATTGATGTTCTCATGTAATGGAATCAATAATTTTGATATGCCAGACAAAAGATTATGGCCCTGTGGGCCAGGAACAGCAGAAATAGATGCGGGGGGAGGACCTAGACAAATAAAGATCCTATTTTCAGGTAAATATCCTTAGGAAACTATGGGGGATGGAAAAAAAAACATTTGACACTTATATAATTGTTTGAGCATAATTTGTAATTTGATTAAATTCTGACTATGGGCAGAACAGCAACCAATCTATATTCTTAATCTTTCCATATTTATTTTATTGGATATTTCTAGCAGCTCACATATAGACTCATATCAGTCAATATTTGTTTTGTTACCACTATATACTCCAATATTATCCTTTCTTACAACTACTTTTCTTTCCAAATTAGACCCTTTCAAAAACTTGTTATATTATCATAAGCATTTGTGAAGTAGATTAGTGCACCAACCCCAGTCTTTCTGGCATGGGGTATAATTTATAACTGGGGCATTAACTATATAACTTATATCATCAAATTTCTTTTTTAGGTTAATGGTCCTGATGGGATACTCCAAAATGGTGCAGTGGATGATAATGTAGCTAAAACCAGTCAACTGCTTGCAGAATTAAACTTTGAAGAAGATGAAGAAGATACCTATTACACCAAGGATCTTCCTGTGCACGCTTGCAGGTAGTCTGAGATCTGCATGAACTTCAGAGGGAGCCTCAATTAGGCTTAAGTAATCACATTGAAAACTATAAATCTTAATGACACTGTATACCCAATAAATATCAAAAGGACATTGGAAATGGTGTAAATATGTAAGATGTAAATATATCCTGTTTCACTGTAGCCAAACTTAAAAATTAATAAGTTTGAGAGCCATTTTGTATGTCTTTTAGCGAAGTACTTCCTTCGTACCCAACACAAATAACCTTCTTTCTGCCTTTAAATGAAGCTGCGGTCCATTGGTTAAGCACAGGAATGGAAATTAGGATTTTAGCTTTAATCCCAACTCTGCTGTTGATTTGTGATCTCTGGGAAATTGACAGATTAAGTCAATTGCTTGTCTGTAAAGTGGGGATATTTACCCAGCTTTCAGGGGTGTTGAGGACTAATTTAATGGTTGTAAACTGTTCTGAAGGCCTTGGATGGGCGGTACTCTATAGAAGTGACCAACTGAAGTCTTGAGTCCTGTGTAGTAAATACAGAAATGCTCAATTAGCATACAAGCAGCAGGTACATAGCTTAACCTATATACTAACCGTACTAGTCCACTGCAGTTTCTGCATACTGTAACACAGTATCTTAGCAAGGAATAGTGCCCTCTGGCGAGGCACTATATACATAATACATGAGGCAAAGAACCCTGTAATATAAATTCAGCTGCTAAAATATTTATTTCAATTAAAACTGGGAGATGTTTGACCTCAAAATGAGAATTTAGTTAGTGCAACTTGGATGGAAGTGACTAAGGCCTGGTCCACACTAACCCCCCACTTCGGACTAAGGTACGCAAATTCGTAGCTGAATTCGAAGTACCTTAGTCCGAACTTACCGCGTGTCCAGACGCGGCAGGCAGGCTCCCCCGTCGATGCCGCGTACTCCTCTCGCCGAGCTGGAGTACCGGCGTCGACGGCGAGCACTTCCGGGATCGATTTATTGCGTCTAGACAAGATGCGATAAATCGATCCCAGAAGATCGATTGCCTGCCGCCGAACCAGGAAGTAAGTGTAGACGTACCCTGAGGCTGACTTGGTGGTTTAAAGGCTGAATTGCAGAGCATTGCGAAGATTCTGTCAAAATGAAAATTAAGAGTATGGAATAATAGTTTAACCCATCTCACACCATTTCCCCAGTGCCACCTAGTTGCCAGTTTCAGCTTATGTCTATAATACAGTGAATGGTCTGTGCATTTTTAATTGTACATTCCTGTAAACAGTTACCTGATTATTTTTACTTTTCCCTCTTTGATTTTAGTTACTGTGGTATCCATGACCCAGCTTGTGTGGTTTACTGCAATACCAGCAAGAAGTGGTTCTGTAATGGGCGTGGAAATACATCTGGCAGGTAAGTGACTAAATGACAGAAATGGCAATAATAAATTCTGTTTATAGAGAAAACAAATTAGGTTTCTGATGCAGCCTACTTCATTTTCTCATGTGATTGTTGACTCCAAAAGAAGGTTGGCTTTTAAACATCCACTTGAGTTTTTAACATGCACAATTAACCTTTTTTTAAAGAAATTTGCTCTGTGGATCTGCATGTGAGCTTTTAGCTTCCTTCCCCACCCAATCTTCCCATTATCACCAGCACATACCAAGGAAACCATCACCTCCTCAAAGTCAGTGACTTAGGAGCGTTGTCTGAGTGAAGCTAGCAATAGTTTCATTGGTCATTTGTCTACTAAATGAACTTTGTTTCCTCTCCCCTGCTGTTGTTCAGCAGCATCCATAATTGCTGCTCTTGCCCTGCAGTTGATCTGTAAGGAAGCCCCAGATCCTTAACTACTAGTAATTTTTTTTTAAAATGTGCGTTTTCCCTGGGAGCCAAGTCATTTCTTCACATCTATCCAAGGGCTTGTCTACACTTACATCTCTGCAGCGGAGTAGCTGCAGCGCTTAGTGAAAACCCTGCCTACACTCAGAGAAGTTCTCCTGTCAGTGTAGGTACTCCACCTCCCTGAGATGCGGTAGCTATGTCAGTGGGAGAAGCTCTCCTGTTGACCTAGCATTGTTTACACCAGGGGTTAAGTCCGTATAATTGTCACTCAGGCATGTGGATTTTCCACACCCCTCAGCGACATAGTTATACTGACATAAATTCCTAGTATAGACCAAACCCTAGATCAGCTGAGTGAAGTGCTAGTGGTTAACTACTTCTGTTGGCGAAAATAGCAAGTATTTGTAACAGACATTTTGTGTTTAGTGCTAACTGAGCTGTTCTATTGTCTTAAATTAGGATTAAAACTGAGTCTAGTGGCCAGAATTGTTTTCTGCATTAACCGTATACGAACTTGTGTGTGTTCTGGTTTCAGCCACATTGTAAATCATCTCGTGAGGGCAAAGTGTAAAGAGGTGACTCTTCACAAAGATGGTCCTTTGGGGGAGACGGTCTTGGAGTGTTATAATTGTGGCTGTCGTAATGTGTTCCTCCTTGGCTTCATTCCAGCTAAGGCTGACTCGGTAGTCGTATTACTGTGCAGGTGAGAGAATCGCTTTTTGGGGGGAGTTCAAATAAAGGCTAAAGCAGAGTAGAATTTGATGGGATAGCCACATGTATTTCTAAAGGGCAATACTTCCTGTTTTCACCTAATACCAAAAATGGTTCTTGCATTCTGAGCTGTCATCAGGCACTTTGTGGGTGAGTGCTTAGGCTTCATGTATTAAATAACATTTTCCAAGGCATACTAGAATAAATACATTTTCTATTATTCTGGGTAATCATCCTAGTTTTATGAAGGGAGTCTCAGGCAGTGAGTCTTTCCTTTCATTAAACACATTAAACTTTTGAATAATTTTATGTCAGATATACCAAAGTAACACTTCTAGTTGGAAGCTGACACATTAACCTCTAACTAGAGTGGTGTACTGTGGTTCAGACTGACAAGACTTCTCTCAGCCCATAAGATTACAGCTGTTCAAGAACAGAGTAATCTTATAGTAAATTGAAAATGGTCCTGTAACAGAACATAGTCATGAAATCATGGTCTCTACTATATCTGATAAATGCTATAGCTTGCTATTTATCTGGCAATAGAAGATCCATTTCTATGGTAAGCTTCTACTCTCTTATTTAATTATGTAATGGCATATTAGAAATAGTCCTCTGTTTCTGTTCTGTATGCCATCCTAATGAACAGTAACTGAATCAGAGGCAAACACTCTTAGGAACTTGCTACCTTAGATGCTTGGAATGTCAAAGTGATGCAATATCATTCATGAATATTTTGAGAGCACTCATCTCCATGATATCATAGTGGCAAGTGCAGCACCTAATCATAGTGGACTCTTGGCCCAATTTAATTTTTGAAAATACTGAAAGATTTGACTTCAAAAGCATAACTTCACATGGGTAAACTTGTTTTTACACTTGTCTAATTTAATAAATTCATTATCAATATCTTGATTGTGCAGGCAACCGTGTGCCAGTCAGAGCAGTTTAAAGGATATTAATTGGGACAGCTCACAGTGGCAACCTCTTATCCAAGACCGCTGTTTCCTTTCCTGGCTGGTAAAGATTCCTTCTGAACAGGAGCAGCTGAGAGCACGTCAGATTACAGCTCAACAAATTAACAAACTGGAAGAACTCTGGAAGGTATGTGCCACTCTAATTTAGGAATGTGTAGCCAAATATTAAAAATTCTGTGTATTTAATCATGATGGAAGAGACCTCATTATTAACCATTTGTATTATGCCATAGATTTACACAGCATTTTACATTCATGCAGACATGTTCCCCACACCGACTTTACCATCCAAAGTCTTGACAAACTGGACATAGGATAGCAGTTCATGAGAGCGAGGGTTTGGGAGATTACTAATCAGATGGAAGAAAGGATTGTTTGGTTAATAGTGGATAATGCTATGGATTCTGCATTTTTGAGTAGATCACAAAATTCCAACACGCTCTATCATTTAACATTGAAAGGACACCGCCAGTTTAAACTGTGTAAAACCAAATTTCCTTACCTGTATTAACACATTAAAGTTCAGTTCTACTCTAAGCAATGATTATATACAAATATCTGAGTAAGGAGATGCCAATCTGCTCTTGGTATTCAGTCTTATCTAACTTCAGTGACAAACTTTAACATCTAATAGCAGTTCGGAGACAACCCAACTAAGTGAGAGCAACTTTAATGAGATTGCACAGTTTTAATTGAGGCCAGAATTTTGCCTTAGGTGATTTATTATTGATAGTGGTGTCTGCCCCAGAGAACACAACTTAACTTTCATGTCCAAGTCCGAGGTTGCGGGGATAACAGTTTAAAAAACAAACAAAAAAACAAAGCTGATCAGAGGTCAGATGATGGTAAATAAGGAACCCCGTGATGCTATGTCTAGTCACTTTTTAGAGGACAGAATTTTTAGTCTGAAACAATTTTAAAAATCTACTTTACTCTCCCTGTAGTGTTTACTACTCTTATCTCAGCTTTGACAACGAAAGTCTGGTCAGCTTGATGTTCTGGATCTCATGCCTTAGAACTTAATGTACCATTTCCCAATTCTAGGAAAATCCATCTGCAACCCTTGAAGACTTGGAAAAACCTGGTGTTGATGAAGAACCGCAGCATGTCTTACTTAGATATGAGGATGCTTATCAATACCAAAATATTTTTGGACCTCTAGTCAAGCTTGAAGCAGATTATGACAAGAAACTCAAGGAGTCCCAGGTAGTGTGATTGAAACATTGAAAGATGCTTATTATTTAGTTATTATTAAGCAGTTCAAATTGATAACATGAAACACCTGGCTCCTAACAATAGAAAAGAGAAGACTTAAGTGAAATAAACGTAGCTTTACTACAGTAGCAACTGTCACCATTATCATTACTTGTACTATGGGAGGTAGATGGAAAATGATCACACAGAATTTAAAGAGATTGGAAGCAGGGGGGTGACAGAAAGCAACAGTGGTGGTGCTACTGGGTTTTGAAACATGTCTGAATCCTTAGTCTCTCCTTCCTTCTTTGAGAGGGAATCTCCTCCTTAGTCTTTAGAGAATGTGATTCTGTGGAGGACATCCCAACTTTGAGAGAACTGTTACCAGTTTCATTGGCATTCTGTTGGGTCATCTCCTCCATGGAACCACACTTGCCTATCTGCCAGTTTTGGATTTCTCAGATGGGTTCCCAGCGGAACTTAGGGTGTCGTATGGGGGCACATAAACACCTGGCATATGTGATTAGCGCACACGCTTATGTACAGTGCCTGAAATTCAACATCTTTGGGGCCAAAAGCAGCATTCTTGAAGAAACTGTAAAGAAATTGGAGATGATGGCTCAGTACCTCAATGGTGCCAGTTGCTGGTAAGTAATTCAGTTTTGTAGAAATACAGTTGTTATGCAAATGGTATAAACTCTCTTTAAGTGTTTGTAAATATTTGGCTGTTCTGAGCATTATAGAAAAGGAGGATAGTCAAGAAACGTCTCTGGTACAATTCTTTTAGAAAGTAAAAGATGCCTTTTCTTTACAACTTAGACCCAAGATAACATCACAGTGAGATGGGACCTGGGCTTGAACAAGAAGAGAATTGCTTACTTCACTTTGCCAAAGACTGACTCAGGTAATGATGTCTGTTATATCTTCTTAGATTGTTTTGAGGTAGGTGTGTTGTAACCAGTAAGTAACATTAAAATTGCATACAGTCTGATGGTCTTTCTTGGGGCACAGAACAGTTTTATAACTTTTGTTTTTGTTGGAGGGTTGATTTGCCAGTACAGACTTCAAAAATAACTGCTTGAATGTTCTTCTGTTTAGATATGCGTCTTATGCAGGGAGACGAAATCTGCCTGAGATATAAAGGAGACCTGGCCCCTTTGTGGAAAGGAATTGGTCATGTTATTAAAGTTCCTGATAGTATCCTTTACTTTTTTCTAGAGATGCAGATCATTTCACTGACTCAGCTGCACCGTGACTTGAGTAGTTTATCAGTTTGATCTCAGGGATAGGGGGATTGAGGCAATTCTTTAGAGGAAAATGGAGTTGCTTCCATCCCAACTTAATTCTTTCACTTGTGCATGTAAAGTACTCGTTACCTTGAGCAGGTCACTTAGCTTCTGTGTGCCTCAATTCCCCATCTGTACAATGGGGTAATAGCACAGCCCTACCTCACAGGAGGGTTGTGAGGATAAATACATTAGACTGGGCAGTGCTCAAACACTACAATAATGGGGGTCCATAGAAGTACCTGAGATGATCTGCCCACAGGAGATAGGAAAAGAGGAAGAAAGGAAATTAACTTTTAAACTGCTTTAATCACTGTCCAGCTGATGCCCAGGGATCTGCTTATATTTCCACTTTCCAATATTTTTAAAGTGGAAAAATAAATTCCAAATTTATAAGATAAATTACTACTTAACAAGGCTCTGCAGATTATGGTGATGAGATAGCTATTGAGCTGAGGAGCAGTGTTGGAGCACCTGTGGAGGTTACTCATAACTTCCAAGTGGATTTTGTGTGGAAGTCCACTTCATTTGACAGGTACGTAAATTTACTGGCATTCAGAAAGTAGTTTAGAGTCCAGCAGGTGTTTGACATAATCAAAATACTTTTTTTCCTGGAGTTCAATTTGAATTTTTACTGGGGAAGAAGTACTTTGTATCTGTTTCATGAAATTCACCTCCAGAGAGAGAGAATGAGGTGCACATACCAAAATTGGGACCATATAGGTCCTTTGCTTCAGAGAGAATTATTTTCTTTCTCCGTATTCTGTTTAGAACTGGATCTGATCTCAAAAGCATCATTGAACTCCTCATTTGTGTACCTCATTCTGAATGCACATTGATTTGTATCATGAATATTATTAACGTAAAAGAAAGGAGACACAAACCTTTTTTCAAATTTTATCTTTTCTGGTTATTCTCTAGAGCTTCAGTCCATTTTGGATATGTCTTCACTGCAAGTGCAGGTGTGCTTGTAGCATGAATAGGCATACCCATGCTAGCTTTAATCTAGCTAGCACTGGTAAAATAATAGTGATGATGTGGTGTCACCAGATTTAGTGCAGGCTAGCAACCTGAGTATGTACCTAGGGTTCCTTTCGGCTAGCCTGCTTGTTCTACAAACACACCTTCACTTTGTAGTGAAATCACGTAACAATTCAGTAGCATATAAGTATCCAGCTTTGTTTCTAAAACTTTAACAGCTGAACACAGCAATGAAATCTGAACTGCAATCTTTGGAGTTAGTAATCATTGGGACACTAAAGTCTTCAGACTTTTATTTACAGAGTTCTGTGAGCCATGTGAGGCTGCTCCAAAAGAAACCTGTTTAACACAACTCTTCCTCAAACCCTGCAGGGTGTGTGGAAAGTACTCTTGACTATCTGTAGTGGTGTTTGCCTTCCTTGGAGTTTTTCCTCCTTTGGAAACACACTATGGTTCGCTTGCACAAGAACAGTATCTAAGAACATAGGGAGCTCAGTTTTTGCTAGCAGAATGACAGAAGGCTAACCCTGTTTGCCAGGCTGAAAGTGTTTTGTCTCCTCTCCAACCTGCTTATTAAGCTAATGGGGTTTTGAGTTTGTTGCGTCTTGTACCTAATTCACCTCCACATTACAGAAGTTTGTGGATGAATACGTTCAGTTCATGTTTTGTGATCTGTGTTTTCACTTGCAGAATGCAGAGTGCTTTAAAAACATTTGCTGTGGATGAAACTTCAGTGTCTGGCTACATCTACCACAAACTGTTAGGTCATGAGGTAGAAGATGTGATTATTAAATGCCAGCTGCCAAAGCGTTTTACAGCGCAAGGACTTCCTGACCTCAATCATTCTCAGGTAATCCTATCATTTCTCTTGTCAGCCATAATTTCATAAAGGATTTACATACAAGGATTATAGACTTGAGTGAAAAAATGTATAATAACCTAAATATGCTTACCTACGTTAAGTACAAACGATATGCTAAAATAGCAAAACTTTTTTCAGGTTTATGCTGTAAAGACTGTCTTGCAGCGTCCTCTGAGCCTTATCCAAGGTCCCCCTGGTACAGGAAAAACTGTGACATCAGCCACTATTGTCTACCATTTAGCTAGGCAGGGCAATGGGTAAGAAATTTTAACTGATAACTGAATACTTTATATATGTTGAAGCTGTGTGATACTTTAAACACTTATTCTGTATTGATAAATTGAAATTATATTCTACAGCTGTTAAAGTATATACTTAAAATACAATGCTGTCTTGCTGCAGTTGGAACATTTCTTCCAGAAGTGTGCCACTCCTGAAAAACTTTCAAAATGCTGAATTTGAAAAACATATGTGAACAGCTTATCTTTAGGATATATTCAGATTTTGGATGATTCTGATCTTGTCTTGATTAGCTTTTTTCCTCTAGGAAAGTTTTATAATTCCTCATCACTTGTGTTGACACCAGTTTTTTTCTTCTGTTTAATTTTTAAGGCCTGTGTTAGTTTGTGCCCCAAGTAACATAGCTGTGGATCAGCTCACTGAGAAGATCCATCAGACAGGGCTAAAAGTCGTTCGTCTATGTGCTAAAAGCCGCGAGGCAATTGATTCTCCTGTATCTTTCCTGGCATTGCACAACCAGATCAGAAACATGGATAGGTAAGAAGTTGTCCAAGAAAAATGTCTTGGGGGCTTGGTGTTGCAGTAGGTTATCACGTGAGAATGGCAAAATACATTAAATTTAATGCAGAGATTGGGGGTAAGCCATGACTTAATAAATAATGTGAGTTCAGTTGTCCCTTGTGGACTGCCAAAAAAAAAAAAAAAGTCCACTGCTCAACTGCCATTCTGCTCAAGGGAGCCCTAGAACCCCAAATATCAGGAGTTTTACACTAGAATTTTAAGAAGAAAACATGATTCTGTTTTGATGACAAATTCCTTTGCTGTGTAGTATGCCTGAGCTCCAGAAACTGCAGCAGCTGAAAGATGAAACTGGAGAATTGTCATCTGCTGATGAGAAACGCTATCGTGCACTGAAACGAACAGCAGAGCGTGAATTACTTATGGTACAGACTCCTTTTCTCTTTGTTAGGGCTTGTCATTTTTTGCAGACTAGTGAAGGGTTGGATAAGTAAATGTTTAAAACAGTATGTTCTTTGGAGCAGGGCCACAACCATCTACATGTGTTTGTAATATAGGCATAACAATTTGTTTACAACCTGTGATTAAGTAATGTCCCTCTTTAAATAGCTGCCTCTTTTCCTACCTGAGGTGGCTACACTTCACTGGTAGGTGGAGATCTGTGTATCATTGTAAACCACTTGGGAATTCTTTCAGATTTGTAGATTCCAAGGCCTTAAGGGACCAACCATTGTGATCATCTAGGTTGATCTTCTGTCTAGCACAGGCCATAGAACTTCCCCGAAGAAAATCCCTAGAGCAGATCTTTTAGAAAAACACTGTCTTGATCTAAAAATTGCCAATGAAGTACTAAAAAAACTTGCATGGTTTTCCATCTAAAAATATTATCTATTGATATACAACTTGGTCAGTATTTACTAGCATGTCCTTTCATAACTGAAATTTTGTAACTGAGAGTGCTGGTGCTGAAATACATGTTTTTGTCTGTTGATCAGAATGCAGATGTTATTTGCTGTACATGTGTGGGAGCAGGTGACCCAAGACTTGCAAAAATGCAGTTTCGTTCCATTTTAATAGATGAGAGCACACAGGCTACTGAACCAGAATGTATGGTGCCAGTTGTTCTGGGAGCCAAACAGGTACGAAGGGTTGATCTAAAAAATAATGGAACTCCTAAGCAGATACAAACAGATATCTATTCGCTACCTATAATGCACAGAAAATGATTGTTGCAGTTTTCCCTGTTTGTTCTCCTGTGGGAGTGAAAACTCCCCACTTTTTGGATAGACAGTTCCCTATTGCAGGTCCAAACAACTTTTTTGTTTTATGTGACAGCAATAAAATTGTCTTCTTTCCAAAGTGCGATCTTTGTTTCAGTGTGATTGACATGTTAAGGTCTGACTGGAGACTTCACCTCTGGATGACTCTAAGGGGCTACAACAGTGGTTCTCAAATTTTTGTACTGGTGACCCCTTTCACATAGCAAGCCTTTGATTGTGACCCCCCCCCCTTATAAATTAAAAACACTATTTTATATATTTAACACCATTATAAATGCTGGAGCCAAAGCAGGGTTTGGGGTGGAGGCTGACAGCTCGCGACCCCCTACGTAATATCCTTGAGACCCCCGGAGGGGTCCCGATCCCCAATTTGAGAACCACTGGGCTACGACGTCTGCTATTCATTACTGGATATAAAGCATATATGAAGCTCATCAGCATTCTTGCTGATAATTTTAGAGTAATATGCTATACATTCAGTCTGTCTTGAAATCTGTCTGTTCTAGTATTGCATCAGCTAGGACATCTGCGTGAGAGCTTAAGAGGTCTGTACTATGTAGTTAATGTTGAATTTCTTTTTTTTATACAGCTGATCCTTGTCGGTGATCACTGCCAGCTTGGTCCTGTCGTGATGTGTAAAAAAGCTGCGAAGGCAGGCCTGTCTCAGTCCCTTTTTGAGAGGCTTGTGGTGTTGGGTATCCGTCCAATTCGCCTGCAAGTGCAGTATCGTATGCACCCTGCACTTAGTGCTTTTCCATCCAACATCTTCTATGAGGGGTCACTCCAGAACGGTGTTACTGCAGGTAAAATACAATTGACACAGTACAAATCGACTTACATGCAATCCACGGAGAATCAGAATGAGGGATTCATTAATATAGAATGTCTTAACTGCATTTGTTGAAAAGGAGGCATTGACCCTGGACTGCATCTAATTTTAATAGTTGCTCAGTGCATTTAAGGTATGTGATGCTAAAGAAGCATTGTGAATGTTTTGATTTATATTTTTTTCCTCCTCAGCGGACCGTGTGAAAAAGGGCTTTGATTTCCAGTGGCCCCAGCCAGATAAGCCAATGTTTTTCTATGTGACACAGGGTCAAGAAGAAATTGCCAGTTCAGGCACCTCTTACTTAAACAGGTAAATAAAATTCAATGCTAATGTTACATAAGTGGGGAAAAATTTCAGTAGTGACTAAGTCCCATTGAAAATCAATTAGACTTAAGTGCTTAGGAATTTTTCCCATCTGCCTTCACATTTAGAGCCTTAATGATCCCCTAATATTCATAGGAAGGATGACGGATGACCTTGTGTCTAAGGCACTGGAGAGGGACTCAAGAGCCTGACTGGGGTTCAGTTCCTAGCTCGGGAACAGACTGTGACCCATGGGCAAATCACTTAATCTCTGTGCCTCAGTTCCCTATCTGTAAAATGAAAAATTCCCCTATCACAGGGCTCTTTTGTCGCTAAATTCATAATATTTGGAAGGTGAGACCATAACATAAGAAATGGCCATATGGGGTCAGACCAAAGGTCCATCCAGCCCAATATCCTGTCTGCTGACGGTGGCCAATGCCAGGTGCCCCAGAGGGAGTGAACCTAACAGCTAATGATCAAGTGATCTCTCTCCTGCCATCCATCTCCACCCTCTGACAAACAGAGGCTAGGGACACCATTCCTTACCCATCCTGGCTAATGGCCATTAATGGACTTAACCTCCATGAATTTATCTAGTTCTCTTTTAAACCCCGTTACAGTCCTAGCCTTCACAACCTCCTCAGGCAAGGAGTTCCACAGGTTGACTGTGTGCTGTGTGAAGAACTACTTCCTTTTATTTGTTTTAAACCTGCTGCCCATTCATTTCATTTGGTGGCCCCTAGTTCTTATATTATGGGAACAAGTAAATAACTTTTCCTTATTCACTTTCTCCACACACTCATGATTTTATATACCTCTATCATATCCCCCCTTAGTCTCCTCTTTTCCAAGCTGAAAAGTCCTAGCCTCTTTAATCTCTCCCCATATGGGACCCGTTCCAGCCCCCTAATCATTTTAGTTGCCCTTCTCTGAACGTTTTCTAATGGCAGCATATCTTTTTTGAGATGAGGAGACCACATCTGTACGCAGTATTCAAGGTGTTGGCGTACCATGGATTTATATAAAGGCAATAAGATATTCTCCGTCTTACTCTCTATCCCGTTTTTAATGATTCCTAACATCCTGTTTTCTTTTTTGACTGCCGCTGCACAATGCATGGACGTCTTCAGAGAACTATCCACGGTGACTCCAAGATCTCTTTCCTGATTAGTTGTAGCTAAATTAGCCCCCATCATAGTGTATGTATAGTTGCGGTTATACATACACTATGATGGGGGCTAATTTAGCTACAACTAAACTACAACTAGGTGCTTAGATACTGTGGTGATGGGGGGGCAAACAAGTTCTTAGATGTATAAACGAGCCTAAGTTAGAGTTCCATCTCGTTAAGATGAGAAATTAATTTTTATAACCATAAGTGATGGAATAGAGTTACACAAAATTGCCCTAGTCCAGATATTTGAACTCCAAAGTACTGTTTTAAATCAGTAGGAAAGAAGTATTTAGTCCTGCTAACACCAGAGATTGAAATAATTGTATATCCATTTAAGTTTACTTGTGTGCGGTGTAATGCTGTGGATACATATTCTCACTTTCAAAAGCAAGCCAATATCAAGCACAGATCTGTGACAGTGTGAATTGATTACTGCAGCAGCAAATTCCAATCAGCTGCTGTATGGAAGCATTGGGCTCCAATATACACTAGCTTCTGAAGAAAAAAGGCTTCTCTCTTGGAGGTGTCAGTCTGATAACATAGGTCAAAGAGTGCGAGTAATAAACACATATAGTGGAAAAGGATATCTTTAATCTGCCATTTCTCCCCTCCTCCTCCTTCCGCTTCTCCCTCTCCCTCCTGCTCCTTTATAGACCCCGATAACTTGCAAGAAGTATTTAGCAAGTTAAACTTATTATTTATTTAACTTAATTCTGCAATATTTTTAGTTTAGTGACTTCAAAAATAAAACAAAAAACCTCTCTTCCTAGGACGGAAGCTGCTAATGTGGAGAAGATAACTACAAAGTTATTGAAAGCTGGTGCCAAGCCTGATCAGATTGGCATTATAACTCCCTATGAGGGCCAGCGCTCTTACCTGGTACAGTACATGCAGTTCAGTGGTTCCTTGCATACAAAACTCTATCAGGTATGGAATCTTTGTACGGTTTCACAGTAGACTTTATTTCTGGGCTTCTTTTCACTTTCAAGATATTTTGAAATTCCAGTTTCAGCTTACTTTAAAAGACCAGCTCTCCCACAGTGGCTGTAGTATACCAACTGTTATACTTTTGGGTCATTGCTGCAAACGAGACCAAAGCTGTATACTTACTAGAAGCCCTTTTTTGTAACGCTGAAAACATTTTGTGACGATAACGTCCACTGAAGGAAGACCTTGGTGGAATTAGGCTAGTGGAATATTCCTGGCAGGAGCAAATCTAATTTCTCTGTCGGTTATCTGGATTTTCTAGTATGATGGCTTGAGAGCTGCAACACTGATTAGTACTGTTTAAAATAGCAGGGTTTCAGAATAGTGGGGAGTCCACAGTGCCGTCTGGCAGCAGCGGGGATAATTTATTTTTCTGGTACAAATGTTAGTATGCCTATTGAATGATAACCATAATGCGCTGACATATAAAAGTTATGCTATTTGTTCTAAAACCAAGAATGTTTTTTTCTCCCTTAATGAAACTGCTTTTAGTCATTAACTGATCCGATCATTCCACTAATGTCACAAGAACAACGTTGCTTGCAAAATGATGGGTTGGTTAGAGATGTTCAGCCAAAATGCTTTAAAACACTGATCCTTAGCACAGTTCTCTTCCTTGCACTGGGCTTCAAATAGTTTACATGGTGGTTCTCCTTTGCAGGAAGTGGAAATCGCAAGTGTTGATGCTTTCCAAGGACGAGAGAAGGACTTTATTATCCTTTCTTGTGTAAGAGCCAATGAGCACCAAGGAATTGGATTTTTAAATGATCCTAGACGTCTTAATGTGGCTCTCACCAGAGCAAGGTGCAGTATGATTATAATACTCTGCATGGATGTAGCAGACTTTTATTACTTACATGAGCTCTTGCCCAACAAAAATTACACTGTTACTGAAAACGTAAGAGTGAACAGAACCATCTGAGTAAGCTGACAGGAATGTTAAAATGATTCCTGCATCTCTAGAAACACTCTTATACCAACTGAAACTACATTAGTCCATATACCTTTAACATTCAAGTGACTACAAATTGTCAGAAAATGACCTATTTGTAGATGGAGGAGTTTGACCTTGAAGCAGACATGCCCCTTCCTCCTCACATCCATTTGCTGCAGTAGAAAGGGAGTTCCATGTCTTTCATTTTCTCCCCATTTTTCAACAGTCAGCAGAAGCTGGGGTGTCTCGACTGCTCTGCCTCTCTCTCAGCAACTGTTTCTCTGGGTTCTTCTCTCCCGTGAATGGGTCTAGAGCAGGGGTCGGCAACCTTTCAGAAGTTGTGTGCCGAGTCTTCATTTATTCACTCTAATTTAAG
Source organism: Emys orbicularis (assembly GCF_028017835.1). NCBI lineage: Eukaryota > Metazoa > Chordata > Testudines > Emydidae > Emys > Emys orbicularis. The sequence goes on along the minus strand of NC_088706.1, from coordinate 14,933,628 downwards.
GTTTCGCGTGCCAGTAATACATTTTAACATTTTTAGAAGGTCTCTTTCTATAAGTCTATAATATATAACTAAACTATTGTTGTATGTAAAGTAAATAAGGTTTTTAAAATGTTTAAGAAGCTTCATTTAAAATTAAATTAAAATGCAGAGCCCCCCCAGACTGGTGGCCAGGACCTGGGCAGTGTGAGTGCCACTGAAAATCAGCTCGCGTGCCACCGGTTGCCTACCCCTGGTCTAGAGTTTGCCTCATGGGGGGCACTTGAGGGGTGGGGGAGTGTGAAATTGATGCTTTGTCAGTTTCACTGATGCCCACAGGTTTACTTTAAAAGGGTTTTTTTGGGGTAAACTAATCTGGTTAAAGTACCCAGTAGGTTTGTTTGCTAAACTAGTCAATATAGCATACCATAATGAGATCACTGCAGCAATCTTTCTTAAAGGATTGTATGGCTTAATAAAGTCTTTTTGTGATAAATATTGGCCACAGGATCAATGTCTCTTGGCTTTACCTTAATGGACTTTGCAATAGATCAAGGCATCTAATGAAAGGAGCTAGTTAATCTGAGGCTGCATCCACTTCCATTGTCCTCTTCCAAACCATAGCCTTTAGAGGCCTTATTTAAGGCAGTAAGTGTTTAATTGCAGGCACAGATGTTCACTAGCACAGCAAAAAGCAGCATATTTAAACATTCTGCAGTCCCACATGCTCCTTCTCTTCTTTCTCTCCTTGACAATTCCTGCTGTAGACAGAAGTAATCTGTTAGGCCTGTAGGGCAATCTTTTGGGAGTGGTATGCACGAAACAACCACTAGTAAGATTCTATGAACTCCACTGGTTCTCCACTTGTGAAATAACTCCCTGCTCTCCATGTGTCAGTATATAATGCCTGCATCTGTAACTTTCACTCTATGCATCTGAAGAAGTGAGTTTTTTACCCACGAAAGCTTATGCCCAAATAAATCTGTTAGTCTTTAAGGTGCCACCAGACTCCTTGATGAACTCCACTGGTTTGGGAAAAGCTGGAAGCAGGGTATAAAACTAACACAACCTGCTTCTCAACTGCCACTCAGGTGTGTGCCTAAGAACCTGAGGCCTTAGTTTGAGCCGGGACTGTATTCCCTTTGCAGTTCATACATATAAGGATAGTGGGAGCTACAGCACGTAGAGGGAGACTATATCTCGACTTGAGCAACTTACTACATCTTATTCTGCATTTTGTCATGTTAACTTGGTTAATGTAGAATTTCTTAAAAATAAGCTTTACAGTTGACTTCTGACTTCTCTGATATGACCATCTGATATTCCATAGATATGGAGTAATTATTGTTGGGAACCCAAAAGCTCTGTCTAAACAACCACTTTGGAATCACCTGCTGAACTACTACAAGGAGCAGAAGGTACTGGTAGAGGGACCACTAAACAATCTCCGAGAAAGCCTTATGCAGTTCAGCAAGCCCCGTAAACTTGTCAACACCATCAACCCAGTAAGTTACTACAAATCCACTAGTCTGTCTTTTTAAAAAATGTATACGGGAGAAAGGGGAACATGACTGTAAAATGGTCAGATTTTCCTGTGACCCACTTTATCTCAAGTTTGTGGCCAGAGGGGATTTTGGTCCTAGTGAGAAATGGATGGTGGTGGGGCTGACTTTTGTGGGAGATGGTAGTGAATGTCCTGCTCTCCCTTGCCTGCACAGTGCTTTTACAGAGCCAGCACTGCTTCAGGATACTGCAGGGCTGGTTCTATAGCATCTTGAAACCCCGCTTCCTATGGTCTGAAGCTGAGCCCTCTGTGGGATGAGGGAAAGGTGAAAGCTGCCTTGGGATCCAGAGGCAGAGCAGTGAGGGGAGGGAGCTTACTCATTCCCTCACTTGCTGGGTCTGTTTTTTCTGTGGGTTTTTTTTCTTAGCTGGTGGGATGTGACCAAGCAGGTTGCCTCTTTAGATCTGCTTCCAGGGCCAGCCCTACTGGATGAGAAGCCTTTTTGTAGTAACCTCATCTTTCTTGTGTAGGGTTTTAAATGTAGGCAGTAGTTTTTGAGATTAAGCATTCTGTAGGAATGTCAGATTTCCTAGATATGACTAAACTTATTAAGCTTAAATGTACTTTTGTCCTACTATCTTCAGCTAAATATGGATCAGTGGCAGTAAATACAAATAACTCTTGTCATTGGCTTCTGGTGATACCCTAAGTCATGAGGAACAGCACATGGGGGGTGGATAGCTCAGTGGTTTGAGCATTGGCCTGCTAAACCCAGGGTTGCAAGTTCAATCCTTGAGGGGGCCATTTAGGGATCTGGGGCAAAAATCTGTCTGGGGATTGGTCCTGCTTTGAGCAGGGGGTTGGACTAGATGACCTCCTGAGGTCCCTTCCAACCCTGATATTCTATGATTCTATGAAAGGAGAACTGTGTGATAAGAACTGTAAAATGGAGTCAGTCTCATGAAACTCCAGCCCATTTTAAATTTAAAAACACTTAAAATAACAACTGGAAATAAATGAACTGACGGGTTTCAATGGCAGATTTGGATCTTTTTCATGCATATATCTAAAGCTGAAATGTATTTGATACTTTGACAGGTAACCCAACACAGTCCCTACCCTGAAGAACTTTAGAGTAAAGTTGCAATGCTTTTCAGTTTGCAACATTGGTTCTAAATGTAAGGATTTATTGTCTAACTTCATGTAACGTTTTTAGGGTGCCCGTTTCATGACTACTGCCATGTATGATGCACGTGAAGCTATTATCCCAGGATCTGTTTATGACCGGAGCAGTCAAGGTAAGGAAGTTGTGGGAGTTGAACTCCTTTATTGACTTTCCAATTATGTAGTCATCAGGTGGGTTCTTTACTTTTTGATACTGAACTAAGATTTCTCTTGAAAGCTCCCAAGTAAAGAACAGCTTCTCACCATGTACAAACTAAACTGCTTTGGGCAAAATTTTACAATGAAAACTCTGATTTCTAAATTTAATTGTGGCACGGACCACCGTGCAAACGTGGCATTTCAGAAATCCCAAATTAACTTTTAGTGTAAACTATTTCGTAACTTAACTAAACCCTGACTTAACCATTTGACTGTTGCTGATCTGTAGGTTGCTCTACGGAATGCTTTGGCAGTACAAAAAATCCAGAGAAACAATAACGTTGAGCTGTTAACTAAGCTGTTAAATTTTTCTAGGACGCCCATCGAACATGTACTTCCAAACACATGATCAAATTGGAATGATTAGTGCTGGACCCAGCCACGTCACTGCTATGAACATTCCTATCCCTTTCAACCTTGTGATGCCACCAATGCCACCACCAGGATATTTTGGGCAGGCTAATGGACCGGCCACAGGTATGTAATCATTAAATACAGACCAAAAAAGCATGTTAATTACCTTTGGCTCTCCCTCCCAACGACACTACAGAAGGGGCATTTTGAGGCCCAGGTGGAGGGAGTGTTTTACAATGGCTTCTGGTAACACTTCTGGCTAAACTTGCAGCAGTGTTGATGGTTTCAGAGGAGATTGTCTAGCCTTCCTCAGCTGTAAGGATTGGTGGACATGATATAAAGCTTCTGATTATCCTCCAGGCTCTAAGAAAACTTCCTGTCCATAAGGGTCTAACAGTATACATTATACTGTCTCTAAAACTTTAGATTCATAGATAATTGCTACCTGAATAAGTATAATGTTGTGTAGTTTGCTAAGCCACCAGTATACATTTGACTAGAAACAAAATGTAAAATCATTACATATATAAACTATTTTCACTCCCTTGGCGGGGACTAACTTTTTCAGGACGTGGGACACCTAAAGGAAAGACTGGTCGTGGTGGGCGCCAGAAAAATCGTTTTGGGATTCCTGGAACTAGCCAGTCAAACCTTCCAAACAGTCAAGCGAGCCAAGATGTGGTGTCCCAGCCATTCTCCCAGGGTCCACTGACTCAGGGTTATATCTCCATGAGTCAGCCATCACAGATGAGCCAGCCAGGACTCTCCCAGCCAGAATTATCACAGGTAAGAGTGTAATAATCCTATTTATAAACTGCCTAGGCTACAAAGTGGCTTTTTTTCGCCAGGTGTCATGCGCGTGGAAGAGGGTATGTGTGTGTATCGTGTAGTATTTGGGAGTAGCTTTCATTGCCCTTCCCCCACACATTCACAGTCTGAATATAAGGATATTTCCCCTTGAGGTACATCCATTAAGCTCTGTGGTGCACGTGCATTCAGGTACATCGATGTTGCACTTCATTTTTACATGGTAATTTCATTTCACCGTAGGCCCTAACCTGAAATCAGACCCATTCCTAAAGAGGAACGTATTCTAGTACCTTAACAGAACAATTATTGCAAATACTGGGCATTTCAGTAATGCTTGCAACTACACTGGGTAAATCACTGTAGAAATTCAGCAGCAAAGGGGTTGATTAAGGGGACAGTTAGTCTGAAGGAAAACACTGTTATATGGCAGCCACAACCCCATTTGCTATCTAATGCAGCATACGCTCTTGAGACCCTAATACTACAAAAGTTTTGGGAGCTTAACAGAAAAACTCTCTCATTTCAGGACAGTTACCTTGGTGATGAGTTTAAATCTCAGATTGATGTGGCGCTGTCGCAGGACTCTACTTACCAGGGTGAACGTGCATATCAACATGGTGGAGTGACAGGACTGTCACAGTATTAGAGTGTAAGGCACTTCGATTCAGTTACTCAAAGTAACCTCTAGCCCACATGGCAATAGGGAAATGATTAATGTGAATTTTGTTGTCCTTTCCTTTCTTTAGGTTGAGGAAGAAGAGCTAAGCTTGTGTGGAGCTTAGTTCCATCAGCATTTTATTCTGGGTAATAAAAAAAATAAAATAAAATGGATACCTGTTTTCCACTGCTAAAACTGAAGCACCACTGTGTGAGAGCAACAGGAGAAAGAGAGCGAAACCAACCAACGGAGAGGAGAGAGAAAGGAGCGCGCGTGAGAGCCCACTGCTAGCTCACTGAGACAAGGAGACTGACCGGAGAGGAGAGAGAGCACCAAAGGACTGGCTGGCGCCTCACTGGGAAGGCAACTCGCCCTGAAAGAATGAGTGGTCAGCTGAGTCCCTGCTCCCCCAGTCAACCAAGCTTGAGAGAAGGGCCTTAAGCAGGTTTCACTTCATTCCATACTTCTCTTTGCGAGCAGGGCATCACTGTTCAGAGCAGGAGGGGAGAGGAAAACCCTCATCTCAGAGTTGTTCTCATTTGAAAAGGTACTATATTTTAGTAGTAACTGTTGACGTTTTAAAAGCAAAGTATCTAAAGAGGAAAGATCCTGCCGAAAAGTGACAGTAAGCCAAGCAGAAAACCAGCCAGAACATGGTGACTGTTCAACGCTGAGATGCAGGTTTTGTTGTCCAAAACTGGCTCTGAAATTCTAGTGTCATCATGTCGCCCACATTCTGAATGGGTATTTCGTGACAAGGTGGTTTTAAAGAGATTCTTTCAAAGGAGCACTGAATTTTTAGAAGTGTCTCTGAATTCTTAGTAGTGGACCTGGGAGATCCTTGTTCTGAGAAGCTTACCAAAAAAATTTAAAACAAACAAAAAATCTAAATTAGAGCACCAACCTTGAGAACTTTCAGTGTGATTTAAAGTTGCAGCAATCAGCCTCTTCTTCCTACAATGGATAGCAGTTAGGAGTGAAAGGAGCCTGCACGCTCAAGCAGGAGGAGGGTTTCAAAGTGTTTTCTGTATGCTTTAATTGGCTACTGTCTGGACTCTACTCTATGAAAACAAGCCTTTCTGTAAGATGAACTGTGCGCTTAAAAGGGGATGGGTTCCTGTGCCCTTCGGCCCTGGAGGAAAAGACGCTAGGAGGCCTGCTTTATTCACTCCCACTGATGCTGGGAGGAAGTAGTGGAAACTGGGGATTATATTGGTTTTGAAGTAAAGACTCTACAATGATATTGAAGCAGGTTGGAAAAAAATAAATGGAAAAAGCAGGCAGTTGTTGGAAGGTGGCCTCTGATAGATGGGTATGATTAGAGACAATGGAGTAGGCTTTTGTGTGGCGGCTTCAGTGATTTAATGCAGATAGCTGAATGATTCAGGTGTTGAAGTTAAAAACAACCCTGGAGACTGCGTTTCAGGTCGTGAACATGGCTGTGGCATCAGTGCTGGCTTGAGAAGTAGTTGGAAGTCAAACTGAAAACAGCACATAAAAAAAGCCATCCAATTTCTAAGTTGTATCCGTGTCCTAAACAAGTCAAGTGGGAACACTGGGAGCATTTTATTTGTCTAAACCTTTTTAGAAATAGCACAGAGAACTTAAATTCCTACTAACCCATTTTTATCAGATCTCTACATTAGAATAACCTCTACCTCCTAATTGGCTAAAAATCAGTAGTGTGTGAATTAATTACTAAACTAGATGTTTTTTAAAGTTTATGAATTAAGTTAGCTTTATAATCAAAGGGCTCCAAGTGTTTCTAGTCTTTTTTTTTTTTTTTTTTGAGGAACTAAAAAAAAAAACACCAACAGAAAACAACCCTCTCAATGAATGTACTTAGACTAAATAACAAAACCCACTTCTTGTGATTTGGAAACACCCACTTGCATTACTCTGTCCATTCTGTAGATTATCAAACTGCTTTCATAACTTGTATTTGCTGTAGTTTTCCATGTCTTCCTTCCTCCCTCCCCCCCCCCCCCCCCCCCCCCCCCCCAGTATAGTGTAGTATACCCACAGGTTTTGTAAGTAGTGTGCACATGAAATTTAGAACAGATGTTCTGAATTCACTTTTTTTGTTTATACTGGTCATAAACTGCAAGATAAATTAGAAACCTTCCTGAAACACACACAACATTCTTGTTTCATAAAAAGCCTCCAGAGTTTAGACTTCTACAATGTGCAAAGAATGGAGACACAGGCCACCTTCCTTCATGTAAGAGGGACTATTTTATTTATTAACATTTTAATTTTTTTCCTTCTGGGTAGGCTGCGTAGTTGCATAGAGATTTGAGATAGGTTTAAGCTGTAACTTTTTGTGCAATGCAATCCATTGAGTAATGTAACCCCTTCTCCCCCTGCCCCCAACCCCTTTATTTCACTGGTTGGAATGCTTGCCTCTGCTTTGTGCTGGTTTTTTCCTTTGTAGCAGTTACTCTGAGTTTTATAAATCCACAGACGTCAGTGCTAGCACTGTTAGTCTTTTTTTGATTTTGTCTGTATGTTTTAAACCTGTTTGTCATCAATAAAAAAATTAATAAAGAGCTCTTGCATTCAAGCTGGGGCCTATATTTCAGTAATCATTTTGGACCTTTTAAAAACAATATTTGTGACAGTTTGGCCCAGTGTTTGATTGTATAAACTTCACGTTTATTACATTTTAACATATACTAGTACAAAAGTGTGGGGTGTTTCTAGCATACATAGATAAGCAAATGAACTGTGAAAAGTTTGTTAAAGCTAAGTACCCCACCTGTACCCCCTCCTTTGGGTCTTGTCCAGACATGTGCATGCTGTAGGAATGTTTAGAAACCCCCTGAGGCATTCTGTGCCCATGCATTGATGTTACATAGAGGAGCTTGATCTTTTTTTAATATTGATGGCAAGAGCTTACTTCTTCCAGGCTGGGGATAAAGACTTCCTTGCATAAAACCCATTGGAAGTAATGGCAAGACCCTTTTAAGGCTTTCATCTGCCCCCTTTCAAGTTACTCTGATCATGGCTCTGGTGGTAAATCTGAGACAATATAGTAATTGAATAAATCCTTTTTAATAAAGTTCAGCTCACACATGCTGACTTAAGACTGGGCCTATCAATCTAAACCATTGATGCCACCAACTGCATTTGGTACAGCAGTCAAGCATTTGAAAGTAGCACGATTTAAGGTACAAATACAGTAAACTTTTCCACACTGCTTTCTGACTGAAGCACAAGCTCAGCTTAGTATAGCAGGCTGCTGATGCTGTGAGCACGTTTCATGTTAGTGCACTGACATCACTTCACAGGGGCTGTGATCACTAAAGTAGCTATTTCATGTGTCCATTCTGGTCCACGAAGTATTGCACATGGTTATAGCTGTCTTTCCCTGCTAGCGTGAGAATCCTCTAATTGTTTGGACTGCACAGTGGATAGGACAGAGCCCATTAGTCATTCATCTCTTTGTGCTTTGGTAAATGCAAGTGGAGATTTAGATGGAAAGCAAAAACCTCCCTCACAAGTGTGAGCTAAATGAACTGAGCTTTGAGTTCCTTGATCTGCTGTGGACTCATTTTTCAAAACACTCAGTATAACAAAAACTAAAATCCCTCTTCTTTCATAGAAATCCAAGTTTGTTTTAATGTGGAGTTTAATTCCTGGAATTAGAGGTAAGGGTAAGTATTTAAAAAGGAAAAACACTAGCAGATCAGGTGTTTGAGCCTGTCCCTGTTACTTTCTAGTTTTTTCAGAAGAAATTGACTGATTTCTTTTAAGATGGGGCTAGCCCCTTGAGTTTAATATTTTATAAACTTGAGTAATTGATCTTATAAACCATAGTCACTAATCTGACTAGCATCTAATTCCTTTATTAAATGTTTGATGCTGGTTTTGATGTCGTTCTTGTTTACTGTACAGAATAATAGGGGGTAAACTGTCTTAGAACTCCACAGTAGCGCATGTCTGTGAATCAGCTTCCTAAATGGCGGTGCAGAGGGTACCTGAAAATGTTAGTGCATAACAGCAGGTCACCTGTGTGGAATTGTGGTAGCCTTAAAGTATTCAGACTTACTTGCTCCTCTTCAACAAAGATTTGGGTATATCCAGTAGCACAACACATTCATTGGGTAGGGTAGGGAAGTACATTGTCTGTGCACATTAATTAAAATAAGAGGATAAACCTTTTAGTTTCCCCATGGGGACAAAGGTCTTTCCTGTTAATGCTTAGTGAAACCTTTCTATTAAGACACATTACAAGGTAGATACAAAAAAACAAGTCTCCACTAGTTTCAATCTGACTGACATTTTTAAAAAGTTTCAAGTCTAATTCAGTTTCCTTGCTCCTCTTGTCTCTCTCCCCCCCCCCCCAAGAGACTGCGATTAAAATAATTGTCCTGTATTTGTCACTGAAAGGCAAAACTTTACTTTGAGCTCCAGTTTGACATCCACCCATAGAGGTTGCCACCATGCACAGATCTAAAGTGTAGGGCCCTGTGACTGTAAAGTAGCTGTAGCTAGCAACTGCTATGTTCTTCTTTTAGCTACACCAGATGAGGGGGTGGTTCAGTGCTTGGTGCCTTGGGAAGGGTGGGGGATGGGAGGGGTTCTGTTGTGATAACTTGTCTAAAATTCAGTCACAGTGAAACACTTCAGTGCAAGGGGGAGATGTTCAGCTGGAAGGGGAGGAAAGTTGCACTGGGAGGGATTACTCAAGTCACATGACTCAGAGCTTCAGCTGAGCAGCTGTGGTTGATTTACTTCTAACAAGTGCAGCACCTCACTGGCAAGACGGGAGTGAGCTGGCCACTTTGCCCAGGCTTCAAGCATGGCCACTTTAAGACTTCAAACACCCCCCACCCCAATCTTATTTTAATATGAATCCCACTTGGAAGAAAACAGGCCATCCCTCAGCCACTTATCCCCTGGCACTAGCTAATAAACTGATTGATTACTTTCAGAACAGGGCTGGCTTATGATAGTGTAGGTGGAGACCTACTAAAACTTCAACTGCCTCTGCTCCTCTGGAATTCAGGCTGAGCATTGCTGCTATGAAGGATCCCTGTGAAATTCTGTACTTAGAAGTCATCCCTTTTCCTGTCTTTCAGCTCATACCCATCATCTGAAGGACAGGCACCTTCAGCAATTCATTCGTAGGTGTTGAAGAGGGAGAGGGTCCTCACCCCACTGACTTGAATACAGCAAACTTGATCTGCCTTTCACAATGCCATTGCTGGTCCAACAGGTCTATTGGACATACCCCTGATGCCTTAACATACATAATCTGTTTAAACAGTGCAATATGTAAAGGACGAAGTAGTCCTAGTTCCTGCTACAAAGAGTGTTAAACTCTTATGGAGTCAACTGGAATCATGCTAAAATAAGACTATTAAGCTACTTTCACTGAGCCAAGTCCTCATTGCTACACAGGTGACAGGCTAGTGCATTAAATAATTCCACAAGCCACTGCTTTACAACCCCCCCCATATTTATTTACTAGGATGTTGTTTAGGCATTGGCTGCTTATCTAATATCTTATAAAAGACAATTATTAGGAGGAGGGGAATATTTTTCTGTCCCTATTACTGAGAGAACTCTGACACTAATCAAGGTGAAAACATATTTTAAAAGGAGACTTTGTCTATTCATCTTTCTACTGCTTTCTGCAGCCATCTGCCTGATTGCCAGCCGTAGACTAGATTCACACTCAATGGGTAACACGTAATACTTTAAAGACAATTCATTGATTCTTTAAATTTGTTTGGCCACTTGAATTTTTTTCCCTGCACCGAGTCAGTGGGATTGGTGAGTGCTCAGAACCCCTCAATCAAGTTGGACACCCAAAATTGATAGCCCCTTAAAAAACAAATTTAGGCCAAATTTCCCAAGCCAGGCTTCTTGCCTTATTCAAAAGCCAAAGCCTGACCGCTTAGGCTACATCTTCACCACAAAAAGGCGAGTTTTACATTGCTAGGATGTTCCAGTGAGAGCTCTGTCTGAAAACACCTCTTCGCACTGAGTCAATTCACTTCACTTCCCCATGCCCCACTGTCCTGACATCTAACAGCTGGTACCAGTAATGCCCTTTCAAGAGCAATGCGGTATCAGGCTCCAGGCAGAGGTGATATTTTAGTTGCAGTACAGCCCCGTGGAGGAGAAAGAACTTAATCAAACTGAAGACCTGGTCATTTCTTCAGTCAGTGGAAAGAGCAGAATTTAGCCAAATTGTCTTCCTGTTCTAGAAAAAAAAATATCCATGCTAGGCTCACACCACTTAGCTCAAGAAGCTGAGAATCCAGCCGTGGTGGACAGTGGTACTGTTCCTACGAGCATGGGCAAGCTAAGGGGGCGGGGCCTACGGGGCACTGAAGGGCCAGCAGAACTCATTCTTCAATGTCTAGGACAGTGTCATGGGCACCAGCTCCAGCCGTACAGGCTGGATACAGTACTGCACCACACCGGTGCCTCCAGGTCAGAACCGAGGAAGGAGGCACAGGGAGAGGAGTGCTGGGACTAAGGAGCTGGTGCCAACATCCTCTGCTCAGCACTAGGGGGCATGGGGGAGGAGGGGAAAGGAGGCTCAGACTATCACCATTAGATTTCACCAGGTTCCCAGCAAAGCTGAGTGAAACCCCAGCAGGTGGGAGTTTGGAAGCCTGATGCCTCCAGCCAATCAGCATTACATTAGAATCCCAAACTGCATTATCCTCTTGATGCCAGAAGTCAAGAGCTTCCCCCTTGAGGCTGCATTTTGCAACTGCGTCAAAGGGGTAGTTCTGCCATTAACTGCACCAAGGGATGGAAGGGAGGGCCCTACCCACCCACACGAAGGAGACTTAATACGTTTTGACCTATTACATCAAAAATCTCAGTTACTCCAGAGACCCATTCGATTCCCTAGGCACATCTTGATGAGCTGCTCCATTACCTGCAGCCACACTCATCCACCACCATGTCCTCGTAGTGTCTCAGCACCACGTTATCATGGTTGTCGTAATACAGGATGGAGATGGGGGACAGCCTGACTGGGACGCAGCAGGGCTGGGGGGTTCCTTCTGGGTCAAGGGAGTGCACCATGGTTTGGAGGATGGCGTGGTTGGTGCTATTGAGTTCTGCCGTCAATGGGAAAGGGCACTCCCCGAGGCAATAGTTGGCCATGTATCCCTGCGGCGCGATGATCCAGTTCTCCCAGCCCACGTCACTGAAGCTGATGTAAAGCCGCCTTGGCTTGCAGAGGTTGCTTGGGGTGACCGGGGTATAATAGGAGCTTCGCCTCTTCCTGGAGGCCTGGCACTGCTTCTGATTGAGGGACACCACCAACAGCGAGGTGTCGAGGAAGGAGTCGATGCTGGCACAGAGGTTCTGCAGCCTTCGGGGTGGCAAGGCCTCGGCGCTGTCCCTGCTGCTCACAGAGATCTCCAGGATCAAGCCCAGGTTCTTGCTGGGGGTTCGCCAGCCCTTCGCCACTTCGGTCAGGTTGAAGAGGAGGGACTTGTGCAGCTGCGCGAAGGATTGCGCCACCAGCAGCTTGTGGTTGTACGTGTGGGAGGACATCCCCCGCAGAGACATCTGCAGGGCTTGGTACAGCCGCAGCTCAAAGACCTGCCCGCCACTGGAAGTGTGATAGGAGTTGTGGCTGAAGTTGATTTCCAGCTGAGCCATTGTCAGTTGCTCCCCCTCCTCCAACACAGATAAATTAAAGTACAGACGTTTCTCCAGACACAGGAAAGTCTTGGGCTCCCCACTGTGAATGAAGTGGCCTGAGAGGGAAGGAAAACAGAGGAGGTGGCGTTCGTTCCTTGAGCAGGAAGGGCCTCCCCACACACACACTGATGCTCAGAGCAGTAGTGAAGTGGATAAACTAGCCTGACCTGAACTCCCCATTCCCCAGACGGGCAAACTCCATTTCCCCAATACTCGCCTTGACCATCAACTACACTCCTGGCTCAGCCTGCGCCCCACTCCGCTCTGCGACTCTCCCAGTGCAGTCAGGGCTGTCCTGAGGAACAGAACGAGTCCGACAGATTCTCATCCCGCTCCACGCTGCGGGTGGGGAGCGGAGGGGTGTGCTTCTCTGCCCCCCCCCCCCCCCCCCATGATACAGGCATCGCGCTCACACAGGGCCCCTGTTCAGGGCCTGGACAAGGTTCAGTATTTTAAAGATAGAGCTGCCCTCTTAACCAGTCACTGCTGGGGCAAGAGGCTCCCACTACCCTGGCATCATCTGGAAGCTCCTCCACAGCAGAGATTCCCCGTAGCCACGTGTCCCTGCTGCTGGGCGAAGGCTGCTTGGCTAAGAGAAAGTGGCAGACTGTACAAGAGAAACAAGCCAGAGCCAGCACCAGAGGCAAAGGTCTGCATATGCTTCGGGGCTGGGTAGTCTGAATTCGTGGCTAAAGAACAGACCTGGGAGTCAGAACTCCTGGGTTCTCTGCCACTCACTGTTTGATCCTCGGAGTCACTAAACCTCTCTGTGCTTCAGCTTCCCCCTCTGTAAGAGGATAATATCCGCCTCCTTCATGGCAGGGGGCGCAGAATGTACTGCTCATTTCAGTGCTACTCTACCAAGGCCTGCTAGAGCAGGACCGGTCTGCTGGGCCCTTTGGACTCAGACCCTGATTTCAACTGGAAACAACAGATCACTAAAGCAGCGAGTCTAGCTAAGGTCTAGCAAACAACTGGAAATGGCCTGAAGCAGCAGGAGCTGCTGCCCGTCCAGCTAAGGTACAAGGATCGAATGGTGAGGTGGGAGCCAGGCCTTGTCCGTGTGCCAGTGCCCAGGGCACGGGGAGTTCAATCTTTTCTGCATTCTCTGCCCTAAGTGGAAGACATGAATGCGAACCTGAGCTAAGCCACTGGAGACGCAGCAGCTGTGTTAATCGCACCCAGTTAAGGGACCCTAAATCCAGCCCCACTGTCCCCAGTGCCTTTAAAATATGCACCGGGCTGATGCTTATGGGAAATAGTATTACAGAACTGAACGGTGCGTGTCAGCCTGGGCCAGGGCTGTGCGCCAGGGAAGTGCACTACGGGGCACTGAAATCCCAGCCCCAGCCTCGTCTGCCCTGGTGGTTTCCTCGGATAAGCACCAGTCACAGAAAAAGTCCCTCCCAGGATGTCAGAGGAAGCGGGCGAGGCTGGAGGTACAATCACAACTCAGCCCTAGCCCTGTCCTGCAGGATCCCAGCGTGTCTCACCAACATCCCCACTCAGCTCACCCGGGACAGACGATTTGCCAGGGCGCGGCTGGGGAAACTGAGGCACGGAGCAGTGACCTGCCTGAGCTTGCCCAGCGAGTCGGTCCCAGCGCCCAGCCCTTTGCTCCGACCACTGGACCCCACCGCCTCTCTCCAGCAAACACTAGGCCTGATGCAAAGGATCCCAGACGGGGTCAGGCGCCCACAGCCGGGGGTTAGGAAGCGGGAAGAGAAGCCGGACAGGCCCCTGCCCCAAACCCCGAGGGACCCCAGGGGCCAGAACCCCGGGGTCTCTGTACCTTGGTCAGCGAAGACGCGGATGATGTTCCCGGGCACATTCAATTCCTCCACCCGACAGGCGCGGTCCGGCGCGCGGTCCCCGGGGGGAGGCAGCGCCCGCCCCTGGAAGATGCGCCACAGCACGGAGGGCACCGGGGCCGGGGCCGCGGGGGTCGGCTTGGCGCTCAGGCCCAAGGACTTTAAAAGCGACGTCTCCTGCCTGCTCCCCGCCATGCCCAGCGCCGCGCCCAGCAGCGCCCAGAGGAGGCCGGCTGCGAAGCGGGCTTTGGCAGGGGCTGGCCCCATGGCCGGGCCGGGCAGACAAAGCAGCGCCGGAGCCCGGCTCGCCAGAGGGAATCTGGAGCCACCAGGCGGGTGTTGATTGCGCTAGTGGAGCCTTTGATCTGGCGAGGGCGCAATTAGCAGCGAGGCCTCCCTGGATTGGGCAGGGGAGTGAGACCAAGCCCCCAGGCCAGGGCGCCCATTGACCCTTTGGCGTCAGAGGGGAGGTGGCTTTGCCTTGTACAGCCCCCAGCTGCTGCTAAACTCCGGGGGGGCTGCCTGGCACCCCCTTCCCTTGGCTTCACCCCCGCCCGGCTGGTCCATGCACAGGATGGGGCAGAACTGGCCGGGCACCCGGGGAAAGGGGCTGATTGTGGGACGGGGCTGCCCCTAGGCTGGGGGTGATGGAGGGTTTTTGCATCTCAGGCTGCAGCCTGTAGCCACCTCCAGGCCTTGTGCTGGCTGGAGCCCACCGAGCGTCCCGGGGCCTTTTGTGTGCCCTGCGCTGAGGAGAGAGAGCGGCCCACGCCCGGGGGACCCTGCCTGTGAACAGGAGGGGATGGGGGGACTGTGCCCGCTGCACGGGAACGAGCCGGCCAGGTGCTCACAGGGGCCATGGTCAGACCCTAGCTAGGCCAGAGCTGGGCCCAGGGCAGGTGGGTTGCACTCTTCCACAGAGCCTGCACGGGGGCTTCCAGCCTGGCCCTTCCTGAGCATCAGCCCCCACAGCCCCCACCCCATCTCCTCTTCGCATGGCCCACCATCAAACCTGCCCTGGAGACAGGAATGAGGCCATTCTCCTCCCACAACTGTAAGGCACCCAGCCTGTCCAGGTGTTGGCTTGGTGCCTTGGGGAAGAAGACGTGTGAAGTTTCCTCCCTTGAAATCCACAATTCTGCAGTGATCAGGGTCCCACATCCCCTCCCCCCAACTGGCACCTCCTGACTGTCTGACGCTCCCCCAGCCCTGCCATCCAGCCTGATGGGCTGTTAACTTCCACACCAACCTTGTCAACTGGTTCCCTGCCGAGGGAAAGACATATCAGGTACAGATAATAAAACCTGCTCATCCTGTGCCAGCCCTGCCCTGGAGCACCCTGGGAAGCAGCACCCTGTGCATTGGCAGCCAATCAGTGGAGCGGGGGAATTAAATTATAAAAGGAAAATAAGCCAGCCAGCTGCCATTTCCAACTGCAAGGCAGGGGGCAGCCCATCGCTTGCTGCGTTCCACTGAGCCCAGGGGCCTGGCGGCTCAGAGATGGAGCACTGCAAGCTGGGGGCTGCAGTTCCCAGGCTGTGCTTTGGCTGCACCTGCATTAGTGGAGTCTGTTGTTTAAACCGACTAAACATTTAAGCTGGCTGCAGACTCAACACCCCATCCTGGCCTTGCCCTGCCCGGTCCCTCGGGTGCCAATCACCCCCGGCGAAGTGGGCATGCTGGCAGCAGAAGGGGAGCGTTCTGATCCAGCAGCCACTTTTGCACAGGTGTAACTGACGACCCAGGGTGCAGGGCCAGGGTGGCTTGGCCCTTCGATCCCTAAGGGCGTCAGGCCAGTTAAACAGCACACAAGTGGTCCTGCTGCAGCTGTCTCTGTCCTGACTCTTCAACCCATCCGTCCAGAGCAAGACACTAATCCCTAGGAAACCTGCCAGAGAACCCTGCAGCACTGGCCTCCCGCTGCCCAGGCCTGTCAGTATTCAACCCTGCCTCGCCTCACTGCTAGCACAGCTGCGGCTGCTAACGGGCACTAGAGCCGCCAGCTGGCTTCAACGCACAAGCCACCATTAAACGACAAGTTACCAAATGGACCACGCCGGCCTGCAAAACCCAGTTTGAAAGTCAGGGAACAAAAGCAGCCAGTGGGTGGGATGTTTAATTTCCTGTCCTTGCTAGTTCGGCTGGCTGGGGGGATCCAGCCAGAATTGGGGGATTTCTAACAACCTGGCTCACGTTTTCATGTTAGCTCCCAGTCTCTGATGTTTTCCAGGGAGTCTCTTTGTGGCTTATGCAGCACTATCTGGGGTCTGCATCTAAGCAAGGGACCAGAAAAAACAACCAGCCTCTCACCCCCTGCCCGTTTGGATTAACCCTCTGCAGGCCGGCTGCAATTCCCTTCAGTGTCCTATTGTCCCCCTGGCTTGGAGTTAGGGCCCTCAGAGAGGAGCAGGCAGCAGGCCGTCAGCCGACACTGCAGTAGTATTGCGATGGGATGAGTCCAGATCCAGGGGGAGGGATGGGTGCAAAATTCCACAGGGTTTCTTCCCCACTGAGCGGAAACGTACACAGCTCAGCCCAGCCCAGCCTGCAGGAAATGCAAAGCTCAGAACTCGCACTGCCTGGAAAACCGAGTCAGTCGGGACTTCAGCGAGTCCTTTGGTTTAGGCAGAGAAGGTTTCTCAGGCCAGGGGATTCATCAAGGCAGGAGACCTAGAGGGAGCAGCTGTCCCTTCTCTCTCTGATCCCAGGCACTGGCCTCCTAAGGGACGAAAGGAGCAGCAGTACTGAGGGCAGGCCTGTCTGACCAGCCTCAGGAGGCTGCTGGGAGAATCCTCTAGGCTCTGGCCAGGGGGGGTCCAGGCAGGGGCCTGGGTTGCTCTGTGGAGTAACCCCTGGATGCGCTTCCAGCAGCTCCCTGTAGTACACTGACCCCTACTGGACAGCAGGGCTCATAGCAGCACAACACGTCTCCCTAGCGGTATGTCACCATTCCCTGTTTGCAAGCTACAGCAGAGCTGGCTCTGGGCCCCCCACGCTTGGGACGCTGGTGCCAAAGGGGCAGGGGTGTTTGCCTCCCTGCTTCGAGCCCCTCACCAGCTCCACGGCATCAGTCCGTGCTCCAGAGACAAGAGCTGCCTGGGATCCCACAACTTGCCAGGTCTGGGGAAATCACAGAGGGGGAGGCTGGCGAAGGGGTGGGGTTGGCACGGGGGATCCCAGGTAACCGAAAGCAAGTTCCATATCTGACCTGGACCCTGCTAGGAAACCTCCCTCCCCCCCATCTCAGCCGACCCATCCAGCAGCCTGCAGGGTGCCTGGCGCAAACTGGCTCCAGAAACCACATCAGCATCAAGTGAAGCCTGGCCAGAGCCAAGCCGAGAGGAGTGGACTGTTTCTGTCGGCTCCCAGCTGCTCCCCAGCTCCAGGCGGGGTTGGGGGGGGGCTTGCACTCCTTCTCCACGGGGCTCTCTCCTTCGCTGGGTTCATGGAGGGCCCCGGGTCAGTCCCCAGAGGCTGCCCAGCAGTTCCATTATAACCGTTTGTCTTTTATCAGCCCGTTCTTCAGGTGGTTCCTGTGAAAGAGACCACGGCAGAAAATGACGCCCCCGTATTTGGACCAGCCCCTCCCCCTGGCCATCACTTGCCCCTCCCCAGGGTCACCCCTCAGCTCAGACCCACATGTCCCTCCATTCCCCATAGACCCGGCCTCAATCCCATGTGATGGGCGCACACAGCAGGTTTGAGGGCGACCCAGGGAATGCAGTGGGGGGTCAGCACGTCGGGCCATCATGTCCGGCATGCCACCTCCTGCCAGACTGGCCGAGACTCTCAGCCCATTCCCCAATGCCAGATGCAAGGGGAACCCCCCTACAATGCAGCAGGGCCAGGCAGGAGGGATGGAGGAGGTGTATGGGAAGGGACAGAGGGATGGACAGATGGACAGGCAGGCAAACAGATGATTCCTTCCTGACCCCACCAGCAACCAGTTTATGGCCTGTAGCCAGGGATCCAGCCCCTGTGCTCTCACCTGGCACAGCCTCACCCCCCTGCGGCCCCATCACTGACCCCCTGGCACGTGGAGAAGTGTCTCTCATATAGGCCCTGTTGTTCCCAGGACTCCGGGACGTTTATCCATAGCAAACATTTCCCTCACCCACCTGCAGCATTCCCAGCCTCCTTTATTGCTGTGTCCCTGCCCCCTCTCCCCACTGGGGGGCGCTGGGCCTGCCCCCTGCTCACCCTTCTTTCCAGGATTTGGGGAGCTGGAGTTCACCCGCTTTCCGGGGCCCTGTGGTTTTCTTGCTCTCCTCCACGTCGTATTCACGCACGTCGTTCACCTCCTGCATCTGCCCCGTCAGCACCTTGGCCACAAACAGGACGATGTACTGGGGGGGACAGGAACCAGGCAATGACCCCACTGGCCACGGTCCCCGCTCAGCCCCCCCCCAGCCCAAACACACTCACCCACTCACTAGGGCAAACTTCTGCCCTGGGGGCCGCTCCGCTAGTCCCGGGGAGGCTGGTCTGGGAGCAGCGACTCCCTGGGCCGGTGGGCTCCTGGAATGAGCACGCCAGGCTGGGAGCCGGGTGCCTGGCGCTGCGGGGGAGCAGCAGTGCTGCCTCGCCCCAAGGGGGGAGCGGGATCCTGGGGGGCACGCAAGGAGATTCCAGCAGCAGATGAAGGGAGCCCAGAAAGACCCCTCCCACCCCCATGCTGGAGATCCACCGCTGAGACCGGGGCCAGGATCAATGGACCCCCCCCCCCCCCATACACACACAAGATAATAGGTGGGGGGCGGGGCACAGCTCCAAACAAACCGAGCTGGGTTGAAGAGCTCTCGGAGTACAAATTACCCATCATGCCCCTGCTGCAGCCCCACCCCCAAATCTATTTGCCCAGCACAAGGGCAGGAGACTTCTATTCCTCTGGACTCCACACCCCTTCCCCACTACACTGCCCCGCCCCCACAAGGCCTGGGACCCTCCTGGCCGGGGTCATGGCTAAGGCTACCGGTAGGTCACGGCGCTTGCGGAAGTCACAGAATCCGTAACTTCCAGAGACCTCTGTGACATTGGAGCCCCGGAGCAGCCCAGCCCCTGCGTGCAGGGGCATCTCCTAAAGCACCGCAGCCCCCACCGGTGGGGGACCCTGCAGATCCCAGCCCAGTGGTCAAGGGTCCCTCCCAGCCATTGGCCGGGGTGGGGGCTGCGGGTCCCTGCCGGATCGGGACCTTCCTTCCTCCCCATTTTGTCAGGTCACGGCTGCCGTGGATTTTTATTCATTGCCTGGGACCTGTCCATGACTTTTACTAAAAAGATCCATGACAAAATCATAGCCTGAGTCATGACATCTGCCAGTCCCGGTGAGGGGGGCAGCTCAGAGCTTAGCGACGGCAGGGTCCAGCTTAGAGGCCACCTGACCGCACGAGCTGCAGCCGCGCAGGGGGATTCCGCCCCGGGACGTTCCCCAGCTCCCTCCCCAATTCCCCAGCGGCTGGGAGGAGCTGTGGGACCCTCGGCCCATAGGGAGGCTGGAGGGAAGCAGGCAGCAGCCACGCAGTAAGGACTGGACAGAGAAGCACAGCCTCCTGCCCAGGCCTTAGTCCTGATTCTCCCCCCGCCAGTCCCAGCTCTGCCTTGCGGGCTCTGGGGACGCCTGGCTGATGTGACCCCTTTGGGAGATGGCTGCCCACCCCTCCCTCCCCCTCCCCTGCACTGACAGCCTTTCTCTCCACAGTTCCCATCCATCCTGGAGCCCCAGGAAATGCCCCAGGGCTGGGCTCCTTCCTGCTGTTAGCGCTTACTCTCCAGTCCATCAGCAGGCCAGATGGTGGGAATTCCAGCAGGGAGGAGGCTGGGGGGCGGGGTAGCATCACCTTGTGCATCCATCCCACCCCCTCCCCCACACAACCATACGTGCCCCAGGGGCTCCAGCTCTGTCTCTCTCCAGCTCCCCAGCGGCAGGGTCTGTGCGGGGGCCCTGAGCCGCCCCTACTCACCAGGAACCAGTAGACGTTCAGGAGGGCGAGGGCGAAGAGCAGGGCGTTGAAGAAGAAGTAAAAGGGGATGTTGGGCACAGACTGCAGGCTGGTGTGGCAGGTGGCGTAGAGCACTTTGAGGGGGAACCAGTAGAGGCGGAACCAGAACCTGCCAGGACAGACACGGGGGGGGGGGGTTTGAGTGGCATTGAGGGGAGCCCCCCAGAGAGGGGCCCGGGGATGAGCATCACCCCCTCCCCCCCACCCAGCATTTCCAGGCAACATGGTCAAGCCCCTTCCCCCATGTCTGGCTGTCTTGCGGCAGGAGAGCTGGATTTCATGAAGTCACTGAGGGGCTCCCCACCTGTCGCCGGCAGGCGCGGCTCAGACCCTGAGGGTGGCTGCTAAGGGGGATTACGCTGAGCCCAAGCGTCCCGGGATGACAGTAGAGAGACTGTCCTGGGACAGAGGGGAAGATCTGCAAACTGCTGCTACAAGCCCATCAATGGCACATCTGCCCCCCCACTCCTTGGGTCTATGGCCAGACAGTGTGTCCCTCCCCTTCTGCCCCCGCATGGCTGTGCCAGGGGACAGCGGGAGAAAAGAGGCTGGGGAGGAGGTGCTGGGGTGAAGTACTTGAGCCAGGAGCTGGTCCCTGGCTTCCAACCAAGGTTTTCATGCTGTCTGGGTGTGGCCCAAGAGGGGCTGTGACGGGAGCATGACCCTGTCTCCCTCTCTTCCCCTCCTTGAATCCAAGCTGCTCTCGCTGCCAGAGCTGGATTGTGAAGGGGCCTGGACCCAGCTCCTCCTTCCGCCTGCCCTGGTGTGGCCATGCTCTGTGTGCCTGATGTCATCAGCATCTCCGTGGCCACCCACCGTGATGTCACAAAGGCAGGATTCCCAGCCCAGCAGGCAGCAGGAGGGACCCCCCAGCCCACCCAGCTCACAGCATGGCTGTGTCCCCCCAGGCGACGAGGCCTGGTGGCACCGGTGGGGGTTGGGGGATGGGGGGTGGTGGAGCGGGGCAGGGGCAGGAACTCACCAGCTGATGCTGAAGGTGAGGCAGCCGAGGTCGGAGATGACGTCGTTGAGCCGGTGATAGATCCCGCCCCGGTGCTTGAAGTAGACGTTGAGCTTGGTGAACTCCAGCTGCACGTCGCTGATGTCGTGCAGGAAGAGCACAAGAATCCCCACGTTATGGAACCTGCGGGGAGAAGGGACCGTGTGTGCGTTGGTGAGCAGGGCTGTGCACATCAGGTCACGGGGAGGCGGTGGGCTCTATGCCCAGACCAGACTGTATCGGAGCTGCAGGCTCCATGCGATGCAGACCGACAGTGCTGGATGGCCTGGCACTGGGTGGACCATATTAGAGCCGGAGGCGGGGGTTGCAGCATGGGGCCGATTGGAGCACTGTGGGGCAGCTCAGAGCAAGGGACAAGCTCCGAGTCCCTCTGATGGAGCCCAGAGGCAGTGCGGGCCATAGCTGGGTGTGGAACGGCTGCTGCATTTCCCAGTGACTGCCCAGCACTGGGGCCCCACAGATCCGAGCGTGCCCTGTGCAGAGGGCAGTGGGATGCGGCCGGATGGGCCGGGGGGGGGCTCACCTGAACGCGTAGGAGAAGACGATGAGCGTCAGCGTCACCACGTGGTGGATGAGCATGACTACGGAGTCCCTGCGCCAGGCATCCATGTACACGGTGGCATAGATGGAGTGCCCGTAGAAGCTGCCCTGCAGCAAGTAGGCGATGCCAATGTCGGTGGGTACATCCATACCCTTCTCCCAACCTAGGAGCAGCACGGAGATCCCTGCATGAGCCCTGCACAGACACCTCCCCCCGCAGCCAGCCCAGCGTGCTCAGAGCGCCGGAGCACTGTCCAGGGGAGCAGGGCCCCACTGGCTAGGCCAACACCCACTCACGGACAGTTCCTGAGCTCACATGTCATTGGCATCACAAGGAAGGTGATTTGGGGAGCTTAATCTATGGATTCCCCCTTGACATCGGCCCCTTTGTTTGACCCTTGAAGATGCTGATCCCTTAAGAACATAAGAACGGCCAGGCTGGGTCAGAGCAAAGGTCCATCCAGCCCAGTATCCTGTCTGCCGACAGTGGCCAATGCCAGGTGCCCCAGAGGGAATGAACAGGACAGGGAATCATCAAGTGATCCATTCCCTGTCGTCCATTCCCAGCTTCTGGCAAACAGAGGCTAGGGACACCATCCCTGCCTTCTGGGCATTAGCATCTGAGCTTCTTCTCTGTGGCACTCACGTACCGTAAAAGACGGAGGGCGGGTCGTGGAAGAAGGGGTACTCGGTGAAGAAGAGCAGGTAGGCGCCATATGACCAGGACAGCGTGTAGAACAGCAGCTTCCAGGCGCTCTCGGGCATCTTGGCAGCATCCTTTGGCTGCAGGTTACACCACTCCCCGAACGGCTGCAGGGAGAGAGGGGACATGGGGCAGGGCTCAGGGAGGGGGACAGCAGCACCCCCGGATGGTGCCTCAGCTCTGGGAGATTCACTGCAGCTCCCTGCAGCCCTCTGCACACCCAGACCTGGCTCCAGAGGTCCCCACACCCAGGGCACAAGGGGCTGGGGTGCCACATGTTTATAACTCAGCAAAAAGTCCTTGAGGGCAGCTCCTTGGCTGGGCCTCATCCCCCCTGAACTCCGGCCACAGGACAGATCCAGACTTGCACTGAGATGCCCTGTGTCGCTGAGCTCAGGAGTTTGGGGTTCCCCCCGTACACAGTGGGAGCTAGCGACACTAACAACTCACAGGAGAGGGACACAACCATGGACCAGAGACGGGAATTTCAGCTAGACTGCCCCAAACACCATGGTGTCGATCACTCAGATGCCTAATGAACATGTGGGCGAAAGGACATCTTTGTGCAATATTCATGCCCCCTGCAGCCGCAGTGAAAGTGCGACACCGCCAAGAGGTCTCCCCACCAAACCAGACTTCACCGTCCTGGAACTTCTCTGGCAACAAACAGGCAGGAAGAACATTTGTAAAGAATCTTCCCACCCCTGCTCTCCATCAGAAAGGAGCGAAAACAGGGACCAGAACCTGACTTAACCCGCCCAAACTTTTCAGGCTCCTTCCACTGCTCCAGGAGGGTGGGAGGGGAGCCAGAGCAGGAGAAAAGAAAGCTCAGGTTTCCATCTGGCTCAGACTCGGCCACAGCGGCAGCTGCTGTCAACACTGAGCAGTGGAGAAAGCAACCGCCAAAGGCACGCTGTCTCCACATGCCCATCAGGGTCACTCCCCGGGGAGCAGGGCTGGCCCCAGCCAGCCTTCTGCAACCAGGGAGGGAATTCAAAAATGAATAAATCCAGAGCCCTGTCTGCACTAAGAAACCCCAGGGGTGCCCTGTGAATGGGCTTCTGCCAGCGTGTGCCCCCTCCCTCTAGAAAAACCTTCGCATCTGATAGGGGCTTGGGCCAAATGGAAAATCCCAGAGTTGCAGACACCGTCACTCCTGCGAGAAGTGGGAGCGAGGGCGTGTCTGGGGCAGTGAGTGCTGGGGGAGCGGACAGCTAGTGGGCGTCTGGCTCGGTTACTCCCCGACACATGGATAATGCGCCAAGGCCCCATGCTGTGCTGAGCGTGCCGCGGAGAAACACCGGATGAGCTCCAGAGGAAAATAAAATGCCTGCAAAGTAACCATACCCTTCCCCGGATCAGCAATTTCCAGAGCCGGCTGCTTGGCTCCCATTGGCTCCTTGAAGGCTATATTAAGACCCCAGCTGTTCAGTGGAGGTGGCTGGCCCAGCCATAGCTCCGCTCTGTGCATGACGGGGGAGAGAGCTTTATGCAAAAGGCTCTCTTCCAAAGCGGCCCCATCCTGCCTAGTACGGACGGCTGACGAGTTCCCAGCACCAGTTGCTCCCGGGGTGGAAGCACCAGCTTTGCAACACCCAAGTCCAGAGAATGCCCTGAAACTGGCAAGATCCCGCCCCCGCCCCCAGCCATGCTGTCTGTGCCTCCATCAGCCCCTGCCCACCCCCAGATCCTGCATGCGGGGCAGGGCCGCTCCACTCAAAGCACCACACTGCAGCAGGGGGAGAGGCTGCACTAAGGGAGGGTGAAGAATGCACAGGCAGGGAGTCCCAGCCCCTGGAAGCCAGGAATTATTTGTGGCTCTATAAAATGCAGCCCAGCAAGGAGCTCAAATAAGCCCCATTTGGAGACAGCTCAGCTCCCGAGCTGCTCCCGAGCAGGCCCCATGTGCTAATGGAGCAGGGACTCCTTGGCAGAGAACCTGAGAGTCTAGTTCCTTCCTTGGGCTGGCCCACTGATCATCATGGTAGTGGTTCAGGAGATCCGGGCTGCCTCCCGGCGTGACCTTGCCTCTCTTTGCCTCAGTTTCCCCTATCGGTACAAGCGGACAGTGGCGCTGTCCTACCTCCCCGGGGGACTACAGACAAACCCATCAAAGGCTGAGGCGTTCAGACACTATGGAGCCGGGTAAGTAGGCAGAGAGAGAACCGGCTCTGAGCTCTCAGCAGAAAGAGGCTGTCGCCACATTAGGGAGGTAGGGTGGAATCGCCACCTACAGCCAAGGAGGAAATCCACCCTCCCGAGCAGGAGCTGTTCCTCTCCCTTCTCTCTCCAGTGAAAACTCCCACGCGTTTTGCATGGCTAACACTGACCCTGAACTGAGCACCCCAGACCGAGACCTGCCCATGCTGTCTCTCCCCTCTAGACAGAGCCCTGTGTGAAATCGCAGGCAGCAGCTGGCTTTGGGGTGAGCCGCGGAGCAGAATGAGGGTGGGAGACAGCAGAACAGGGAGAGCCTACACAGAAGGGCTGGAGGAGGCCAGGAAAAGGAGGGGTAAAATTACACGCTGGGGAGCTGGTCGCAGGGGCAGTCCCGGCTCTGTCTGCCCACAGCCCAGACGGGGATGCTGAGGCCACCCACGCGATGTGCATCAGCAGGTCCTGCACGCAGCCAGCCATCCCATGAATGATTAAGCAGGAGCCAGGCGGGCACCAATTACTTCTCCTCTTCATTCTGGGGTGGGGCGCATGCGGGGGTGGGGGGCACCCTCTTTGCCATCAGCCAGCTGCTGTTGCCATAGCAATGACAGAGCGATGCCCGTGTTGCTAGGAGCAACCGGTGCTGCAGCAGGAACAATGCATTGCTGGCTCTGGCTGAAAGAGCCCCAGGTTCTGGTGAGTGATGTAATGTGGCTGCATTTAAAGGGCCAGTGCTGTGGTGAAGCTGGACGCAAGATTATGGCTTGGGAACCTCCTCATTGCTACCCCTCCAAACGGAAAACAGGGGTGGGGCGGGTGGGTATAAACTGTCTTCTCCAGCATTTCCCCCCCCCCCCCCCCCCGCCCGGTGCAGGCTCCTGGCTCCTGGCTCCAGGACCACAGCTTACTCCGTACTCTGCACAGTACCAAGCCCAGACAGCCCAGCAACCCCGGGAACCAGAAAGTGAAAACAAATAGAAACATGAAACTGATCAAGAAGACTCCACTGAGGCCTCAGAAACTTCCATGGGGAAAAGGAAATTAAAAAATCCCTCTCGCTCTTGTAATCGTCTCCAGTGCTAGAGGGATGGCATTTGACCGTATCCCTTCAAATCCGCCATGGAAGCAACGTAGGAAGAGGCAGCCCGCAGGTCCCCCCGGCCCCGTGACCAGTGTCCAGTGATGGGTTATGAAGCGAGACTTGCTAATGAAGGAGAATCACACTACAAGTCCCAGCCGTGCCCAAAGAGGTCTCCAGAGGAATGAAGGGGCCCGGAGTGCCCTCAGGTCCTGAGAGCTGGCAGCTTGAGGTGGATTTTGCTTTGCCCGTCGTAGAAGATGCTGATCAGCAAGTTTCCATTGGAAGCCAGGGCTTTGGCTCCCTCACACAGCTCTATCACAGCTCCCTTATTGCTTTCAGGCCTGGGCTTCCCCACTGCCGCCCCTCAAGCCCAAGCTACAGCGCCCCTGCCTGGGCACCCCCCAAGCACCACTGGCCCCCAGGATCCTCTCTCGTCGCATTGTGGGGGACACGCCGCAGGACCATGGCTGGAGTTCTGCGGCCCACTGGAGTGGTTTCCTCTCTGGTGCAGGTCACACAGGCTCAGTGGAATGAAAATGAAACATGACTGCACCCCGCTTTTACCCAGAGAAATGGGTCCCCAAAGCCTGCAGAACCAAGGATAATGCCCGTTGAACCAGCCGCCCCGCTATCTAAGGCAATCGCTAACCATCTAAGGAGGGGTGTAGTCTGAGCACAGGCCTGGGGACCCCCAACACTGTCCTCCTGCTCTTGACACCAACCCTATCTATGGGCTTAGGCAAGTCACTGAGCTGCTCTGTGCCTCGGTTTCCCCACCTGGAAAACAGGGATACTGTTCACCTGCCTCCTCAGGGTGCTGCGAAGGCTTTGGAAAATACAGTGAGAAATATCACGACAGTTCCCATAAATCATTAAAAGCCATTTCCTCTTCGCTCAAGCGCCTGCACCCAGTAGAGACCAGCCTTTGGAGCGGGCACCCTCGGGAGCCCAGGCACAGCTGCCTCTTGAGCCCTGTGGGGGCTGATTAGCCTCCTGAGCAGCGCGGTTCAGCTCCTGAACGCTGACACACAGCACGTGAAACCCAGCCCCCGCCCTGGAACCCAAGGAAAATGGCTTCATTCTCTTCCGCAAGAAATGGCCCATTGTGGCTTTCTCCTTGTGGCGTCACAGGCCTGCCAGCAGTGGCTAGGGCACACGAGCGAGAGGGCACCACTGTCAGGGCACAGGAGAGCTACTCTCTGCACCCCGAGAGGGACGAGGCGCAGGTCACACTCACTGGCACTGCAGGAAGGAAGCACTCCAGGCTGCTCATGGCCCCCAAGGCAATTCTTACCGGAGGGTCGGCCTGCTGGTTTGTTGTGAGTGGCCCTGCCACCTCCCGAGGCATTCACCCCAGCCAGGAGGAAAGCAGGGCTGGGAACTCACTCCGGTGAATGGTTTGGGTCCTGGGGAGAATCTGGCTCTTCGAGGCACAAAACACTTCTCCAGAAAAGCCAGCAGAGTGGGGAGCCTGAAGAAGCGAATGTCGCACCCCAGCCTAGGTGGCCAGCATCCATTCACAGCACCAAAGGAGATGTTCACGTTGCAGCGCTCTGCAAATTGAGAACCACCCGGGGATCAACCAGCCGTGTCTAGCCACGAGGTGGAAGGTGTGTAGCAGCTGCAGAGAAATGCCAGGCAGCAGTTTAGGACAGGCAACGGAGAATATCTGACAAACTTCACAAGGTGCAGTGGGCGAGGCAGGATCAGGTGTTCATGTTGGATTTTGGCCAGGACCCAGGGGTCAACACTTCTCATTCTTATGAAAAACACCACGGGGCCTTTAATAGCCCTAAGTGGTTGGAACCTAGGGTTTCGATCTCATCTGAGAGACGGCAGCTCCGTGCCCCCTGAAAGAGAGCGGGAACAGAAGGAGAGCATGCGGGTCCACCCTTTCCATGGGTCTATCTAGGTCAGGGGTTCTCAAACTGGGGGTCGGGACCCCTCAGGGGGTCATGAGGTTATTACATGGGGGGTCACGAGCTGTCTGCTTCCACCCCAAACCCCACTTTGCCTCCAGCATTTATAATGGTGTTAAATATATAAAAAGTGTTTTTAATTGATAAGGGGGGTCGCACGCAGAGGCTTGAGGTGTGAAAGGGGTCACCAGGACAAAAGTTTGAGAACCCCTGATCTAGGTTCTGCACTGGTCCTAGCACCAGAATACAAGAGTCTCTCAATCCCATCTTCAAGCTTTCTCTCCAGCCTGGGATTTTCACACTCCTTCTCTGGTAACGTGCCCCAGATACCTACTACTTTTAGCCTGGACCAGTTCTCTCATAGGCTGTTCCCTGCATTTTGGAGCACAGCAGCTAGTGTTCCACCTTCACCAGTGGGGGGCTTTTTCATTAAAAAACAAAAGTACCACTCAAGGGCTCCTTCTTTCTATGTCACCCTGGTACCAGCACCCAGCGCACGACTGGCCACAAAGCCAACAGTATCTGCCAAAAGCAGCCAGAAACGAGTTTCTTGGTGCAAGCTCAGGGTCCGTCTAGGCCTGCCCTCCCTCCCTTGACCTGGATCGTGCCTTGTGCATCATGCAAAGCACAAGGGCCCAGTTCTGCCCTCGGTTACATTCATGCAACTTCAGTGCACAGCCCCTGGGCCTGCTTGAAAGAGGAGCAGCTAGTACCGGCCTGATGGGCTATCAGGCACCGTGTCCTGTGCCCTCCTCAAGGCAGGCCCCCTTGTCCTGTGCTGGGTACAGAGAACCCCATGACGGACACAGCCCTGGCTTCCCATTGGGCTATTAAATTGTCACTTAGTGCAGCACAGGCTGATGCTTTGTTCAACTCCTCCAGGCCATTGGCAGCAGCTGCTCCCTCAGGAGAGCTTGCTCCTCACCAGGGACAGCAGCCTTCCACAGCCCAGCTGAGTGAGGGCCACCAAAGAGACTGTATGGGGGAGGAAGCCTAGGCCTGGCCATCTCACAAGCCCTGCTTGTGGTCAGACACATCCAGGAGACGCTCAGGTTTGAACGCTCAGCAGCCAGGCCCTGCCACTGCCACTAAGGGAGGACAAAGATTCCTTCCATTTCCTAGAGAAGAGGCAGAAGGCTACAGAAACCCCACACCAGACAAGAAATACATTTCCTCTCCCGCTTTCTCATGGGCGCCCCGCAGGCCGACCCCTCCCAAACCAATCATTCATAGGAACGTCGGGCTAGAAGGGCCCTCGAGAGGTCATCTAGTCCAGTCCCCTGCACTGAGGCAGGACTAAGTGTTATCTAGACCGTCCCTGACAGCTGTTGCCTAATGATGGAGATTCCACAACCTCCCGAGCTCATTTGTTCCAGTGTTTAACCACCCTGACAGGGAGGAAGTTTTTCCTAATGTCCAGCCTAAACTGCCCTTGCTGCAATTTAAGGCCATTGCTTCTTGTCCTATCCTCAGAGGTTATCGAGAACAATTTATCACCCTCCTCTTTATAACAACTTTTTACATACTTGCAGACTGTTAACATAGCCCCCCTCAATCTTCCCTTCTCCAGACTGAACAAACCCAATTTTTTCAATCTTTCTAGCCCTTTAATCATTTTTGTTGCTCTCCTCTGGACTTTCTCTAATTTGTCCATGTCGTTCCTGAAGCTTGGTGTCCGGAACTGGACACAATACTCGCATTGAGGCCTTATCAGTGCTGAGTAGAACAGAAGAATTACTTCTTGTGTCTTGCTTACAACATTCCTGGTAATACATCTCAGAACGATGTTTGCTTTTTTGAAACAATATTACATTGTTGACTCATATTTCGCTTGTGATCCACTACAATTCCCAGATCCTTTTCTGCAGTGCTCCTCCTTAGACAGTGTTTTCCGATTTTGTATTTGTGAAACTGATTACTCCTTCCTAAGTGTAGTACCTTGCATTTGTCCTTATTGAATTTCATTCTATTTCAGACCATTTCTCCAGTTGTCCAGATCATTTTTAATTTAATCCAGTCCTTGCAACCCTTCACAACTTGCCATCATTCACAAACTTGTAAGTGTGCTCTCTGTGCCGTTATCCAAATAATTTATGAAGACACTGAACAGAACCAGATCCAGGACAGATCCCTATGGGACCCCACTTGATAGGCCCTTCCAGTTTGATTTTTAGCCATAGATAACTACTCTCTGAGTACAGTTTTCCAACCAGTTGTGCATGCACCTTATAACAAGTTTGTCTATTTTCCTAGTCTGCTCATGAGAAGGTCATGTGAGATGGTATCAAAAGCCTTACTAAAGTTGGGATAGATCACCTCTACTGCTTCTTCCCCAGCCACAGGCTTGATACCTTGGCAGAGAAGGATATGTTACTGGCTATGCTATGTTACTGGCGCCCTCTAAAGACATTGGGAACCTAGATTCTGCACTCCTTGCACATCTAAACGCCCAGTGAAAACAATGGGCGCTCCAGATGATGCATGAGTAGGATCCACATGTAACAGGAAGAGGTGTGTTTCTTTAAGCAGCTTTTTTCAGAGATATCTGGTCACAGACAGAGCTAAATGAAGGTGCATTTTAAGCCACAATCTTTGTCCTCCTGCTAAGAAAGTGACTTCCTCTTTAGGTGCCCAGCAGCTACAGGCCAAGTGCTGAGATCTATGACATATAATGATTAATGCTCAGTAAGGCGGCATTCTTGGGACACACAGAATTAATTGATTTCACAGGGATGAGCCTTTCAGTCTCTGAGAGAATGTTAAAGGATTAATTGCCAGAGATGTAGGATTTGAACACGAGCGGCAAAGAGGAACAACTGCACTTGGGTTCTACGCTGGGCAGTGACTGTCTCTTGCACAGAAGGAGTTTACTCACAGCAGATGGAAGAGTCCCAAGGGTGACAGAGGAGGTGAAAGCCTCACCTCACCTGCTGTTGAATGACCCCTCCTCTGAACAGCCTCCACATCAGATATATGCCACAAGACGCAGCTCAATTCTCATTAAAAATGGCAAAGCTCTTCTGGGAGAACCAGCCCCTCCAATCTCCCCTTTAAATCTCCAGCACGTGAATCACGCCCAGGTGTTGGATGTTTTTATAAAGCCGTTTCCTCCCACTGACCCCCCCCCCCCCCACGGCACCGTTTGCCATCTCAGCCCCACATCAAACTCCGTGGCAGTATTTCAAGGCAAAGCAGCCCGATCCGGATGTAGCCATGAGAGCTGGCTCTCTGCTCATCCCTTCTCATGCTTTGGTGACAACAAGCGTGACCAAGGGATGGCACCCCATCGTCAGCACGAGCTGCCGATTACCCATGGAGCACCAGCTAAGCTACAAAGCACAGCACTCCTGCTGCGCTTTTCACCCTCCGATCTCAAAGCACTTTACAAAGGGGAAACTGAGGCACAACGACAGCTGCTCAGTGACTTGCTCAAGATCACACTGTGTGACAGTGTTGGGATTAAACTCCAGGAGTCCTGACTCCCAGCCAGTCCCCTACCCACTGGGGTATCCAGAGAGAGTCAGGTGCTGCATGTAGGGTTGCCAACCCTCCAGGATTGTCCTGGAGCCCCCAGGAATTAAAGATGAATCTTTCATTAAAGATTATGTCAAGTGATAAAACCTCCAGGGATGGGTCCAACCAAAATTGGCAACCCTAGCTGCTCAACCCTGGCTCCGGGCAAACGGGGGCTGGAGGGAGAAGGGCGACAGAAAAGCAGCACAAGGCTACTGAAGTCCTACCTAACCCCTATTTTGAGCGCTTCAGGCCTTGTGCTAGTTCTTGGCACCAGGGCAAGCTTCGCTCTGTGACTCAATAGGGAGCAAGCAACGACACGTGTGAATGGCTTGACTGAGCTTCCCATCAGGAAGGCCCTCCTGTGCGACGAGAGGTGCGGGGACAGGAGCCCAGAGCAGTTACTGGGCTGAGGATGGATCATGGTTATTAATAAAGTGCTGCTCCCTGCAGCCTGGGTCACCCCACAGCAAATCGCCTCTGGAGATGGCAAGTTCTCCGGGGGAGCCAACCCACGCTGAAGCAGAATGAGTCCGAGACGTCTCCAGGCAGAACCACCTCCCTCCCAAACTCCCCCCAGCCCCTGGAAACTGTCTTGTCACCATCAGTGCTGAGGAAAGGGTTTGGTTTGTGCCTCTGATGGCTCCGGATTGTCACATGACCCAGGACACAGCATCTTCCCTCTCTTTTGCCTTGAAAGTCCCATCAAGGGTAGGGGCAATCCCAGCTCTGACATACATCAGGCATCCAGGGGCCGTCCCCTGGGCTAGGACCCACCGCTTGGGGAGAAGGGGCAGCTTTCATCTCATGACATTTGTTCAGTGCAATAAACCCAGAGCGACCCTTCTGCACAGGGGGTCGGGGCGTCCTCTCCCTTCCCCCATCTCATTCTAGCCGGACCAGCAGCCCAGCACTTTGAACTAGGTCAGCCTGTATTGCAGCTACTAAGCCTTGTGCCACAGGGAGGAGGGGAAAGCCGCACGGTGGTGACAGTCTGTAAGAGCACAGCTCACTGCCCCCCCCAGAGCCAGGCCCTGCAGCCAGAACGCCTGCCCCCCCCCCTTTGCAAGACCTAAATCTCATTACTTCACCCCAGACGTGCATTGGGGGGCAGGAGAGTTAAGTAGCAAGATACAACACACGGGTTCTCCTTGCAATGTAGCCCTCCCCAACCTCAACCCCCCCCCCCGACCAGCCCCCCGCAGCGCACAATGCAGCCTCCTCTTTCCCCCTCCCCTGCCCCCATGCAATATAGCCCCCTCTCCTCTCCCCTCCCCGCAGTGCGCCCCCTCTCCCCCTCCCCTCCAAGCAGCCCCCTCCCCTGCCCCCCATGTAACGCACCCCTCTCCCCCTTCCCTCCCCTGCCCCCCATGCAATATAGCCCCCTCTCCCCTCCCCGCAAAGCAGCCCCCCCCGCCCCCCACCCCGCAGTGCAACCTAGGGTGACCAAATGTCCCGATTTTATAGAGACAGTCCCGATTTTTGGGTCTTTTTCTTATATAGGCTCCTATTACCCCCCACCCACATCCCGATTTTTCACACTTGCTGTCAGGTCAAGTGCAGCCCCCTGCCCCCCATGCAATGCAGCCCCTCTTCTCCCCCTCCCCTGCCCCCCCATGCAATGCAGCCCCTCTTCTCCCCCTCCCCTGCCCCCCCATGCAATGCAGCCCCTCTTCTCCCCCTCCCCTGCCCCCCATGCAATGCAGCCCCTCTTCTCCCCCTCCCCTGCCCCCCATGCAATGCAGCCCCTCTTCTCCCCCTCCCCTGCCCCCCCATGCAATGCAGCCCTTCTTCTCCCCCTCCCCTGCCCCCCATGCAATGCAGCCCCTCTTCTCCCCCTCCCCTGCCCCCCATGCAATGCAGCCCCTCTTCTCCCCCTCCCCTGCCCCCCCATGCAATGCAGCCCCTCTTCTCCCCCTCCCCTGCCCCCCCATGCAATGCAGCCCCTCTTCTCCCCCTCCCCTGCCCCCCCGCCGTGCAGCCCGCCGGGCGGGCACTGACCCGAAAGAGGCAGCCGGAGGCGGCCCTGCGCAGCCAGGTCCAGCCGATGGCACAGAGCAGGCAGAGGAGGGTCTCGCTCCAGGCGAGGGACGCGTTCTCGGCCCAGGTCCGGCGGGAGAGCTCCCAGCCGCAGTCCGTGCAGCTCCGCGCCGCCCCCGCCAGGCTCCGGTAGCCGCGCTGCAGCAGCTGCCCGTAGCCGGGCATGGGCTCGGGCCGCGGCATCCCGGCGCCCAGCTCACAGGCTGCGCGATCGCCCCCGGCCCATCGCTCCGGGAGCGGCGAGCGCCCGCGCTGCAGCCCGCTCGGCAGCCAGAGGTTGGCAGCTGCTGCCCGCAACGCGCAGGCTCCAGGCGGCGGCTGAAGATAGGGGGCAGCAGTGCGCGCTGGAGCAGGGGATGCGCCACCCGCAGCGACCCTAACCGGAGCCAAAGCTCAGGCCCTGCGCGCCTGGGGACGGGGAGCGGTGGGTCCGGAGGGGCGAGGCGAGTCCCCTGCAAGGGCAGCACAGAGCCCCCAGCAGCCTTTTTATCGCAAGTTAAGGGGGAAATGCCCCAGCCCCTAGGGACCAAGAGGGACAGAATGGACCTGCCCAGCCTAGCTGCTTAGAGAAAGCTGGGTCGGGGGTCTCCTTTGCAGTGCCAGGGGGAAGCTTTCCTGAATCTCTCACTCTCACACAGGTGAGCAATCAGGCCCCTTTTTCAACTGGGAACCCACCAACCACCACTAGGGTGACCAGATGTCATGATTTTATAGGGACAGTCCCGATTTTTGGGTCTTTTTCTTATATAGGCTCCTATTACCCCCCACCCCATCCCGCTTTTTCACATTTGCGGTCCGGTCACCCTAACCACCAGTCATTTTTGATGAGTTGGTCCAGATTCTGCAATCTACCCCTAGGGCCCCATTATCGCCCATAGGACAGCTTTATCCTCACCAGCAGTGGTACGGGTACCCCCAGGGGTACACAAGTCAGTACAAACCAAAATTTCATACAGACAGCATGAGAAGTCAGCAATCTGTCAGTAACAGTGTGCTATGACATTTGTATTTTTAGGGCTGATTTTGTAAGCAAGTAGTTTTTAAGGGGAGGTGAAACTTGGAGTACGCAAGAGAGATCAGACTCCTGAAAGGGGTACAGTTGTCTGGAAAGGTTGAGAACCACTGCTCTACAATATCCTTCACCCAAATCCTCCCTTCCCAGCTAAACACAGCTGAGGGGAAAACTGGCTCTCTCTCCACTTAGAATGCTACAGCAGCACTTTAGTGTAGACACTATTGGGGGGGAGGGGGTTCTCCCATTGCTATAGTTAATCCACCTTAGCCCCCACATCCCACTTCTTCACTCTTACTTGCTCCCACCCCACAAAACCCCAGATGGCCAGTAAATGGGGCCATCTCCTGACATGAGAGGCTCCCCCCCCATGAAATGAGTGCGCTGCCTTTGCACAAACTTGGTCCCGAACAATCCTGTGCCGTTACACGCGGCTTTAGAGTCAGTTTCTGCACATGCAGCTGATTTCACAGGATACGGGCATGAGACAGTGTGTCTCAGAGCGAGCTCAAACTCTGCGATGTACTTAAATTAAAAGTGGAGCCAGCACTTCATCTGCAAATGGCCCCTTCTCAGCCACAGACCCGCTCCCTGGGCCTTGAAATCAGTTCCGCTGACTTTACTGACAAGTGCAAAGCCAGAGCTTTGTTAATCAGGCCAGGCAGAAGGCCGGGCTCGTGTTTAAAATCAAACACTGGATGGACAGGAACGCAGTTGAGCCCCAGCTCTGCCCTTGACTCCTGTGACCTTAGGGCCATCCGTAAAATAACAATACTTCTGAACGCCCAGGAATGCTATGAGGCGTAATTCTTTCATGTTTCTAACGTACAAGAACCACCTCAAACAAAAGGCGGTCGAGAAGGGCCCAGTATTATTAGACTTCAGCAACAGGAAGGCAAACATGCATCGTGCATCCAGCCAAACATCAACTAAGTTCCAATTGCAGGATCCTTATTACTGGGGTTGAAGCAAGAAGCAGAAAAAACCCATGGGACTTTGTACCTGGAAAATTCACCTGTTGAACTGTAAAGCGGGGTGGGTTTGATAGGGAAAAGGAGAAGAAATATTGATCAGCATGATGCCATTTGAGGTCACTGCTTTGAAATGGCTCCGATTTTACACTTGTATCCCTCAGATCAATTACAGAAAATCCAGGGAACTCACCAGTGATAAAACAAACTTGTCCTGCTAGCTAGGCCCAACAGACAGCACATTCCCCTATTTTTATACTGACGGTACCGGCTTCCCCTCTGCCACTTGCTTTTATTGTTTCAATTTTTAAGTCAATTTATCATGGCCCATCAAGTGGGGAACGGCTGCACCGAAAACACAAGCCCCTTTCACATCTGCCGCAGACGGCTCCACAAAGAGAACATTCATTCAAGACTGGACCATGAAAAACCGTCCATTGAAAATAGCTGCTCACTAAACAGGCCCAGGAAAGGGACAATGAGCCCTTTCAGAGCAATCACAACCGAGGTGGGCACAAAGGAGATGCCAGCCAGAAACGTTTGCAGCCTTGTGTAGCCTGCACACAGGAAGCAAACAGAAGACTCCAGACATAGATAAACATTAGAAAAATCTCAGCTAAGGACCCCATGCTGACATCTGCCCCTTGCCCATTTGATGCAACAGAACAGTTTGTTACATCATATGCAGTAATATTACATGCTGCCTATGTTGCACTCTAGGTTACAGAGATGTACAATCAGTTCTTTAGCTTTTAATGAAATATGGGCAAGCGTGCCCTCCCACGTACAGAGGGTCATACGAGGAGTTAACACATACTGTGATACGGACTTTGTTGCGGTAAGATGTAACGTTTCCCCGGCCCTGTGACATGAGCTCACTACATTTTACTACCTTAAGATCCAGGCTGGTGCCTCTGCAATCAGAGTACTTTGGGTGTGACTACTTTTATTCTGTGGAATCTTCCCTTCCCTCCTACTTGTAGCATCCCAAGACATCCTGGAGGCAGGGAAAGCTGTGTGTCTATCTCCAAAGGGTCTTTTAGGGAGCTGCAGCAGCTGGCAGTGGTGCTGGAGTCCATGGGAGAGGCAGATGCTGAGCATCATGCTCTTGGAAAGCCTCAGGGGTCAGCCTTGAAAGAAAGGTGGCAACTCAGGATCCACCCATGTCCCCAAAGTAGCTGTTAAGAGGCTCAGCAGTGAAAGGAAGAGGTAATGTAGGAATGTTCACGTATAGATAACGCCAGCATAGAAAGCAGAAGGGCCACACCAATCCACAAAAGGCTTTATTAGAAATGTTTAAGGTACAGCGTTGCACACTCTGGACATGCACTGTATTTTAAACAAGGAGTTTGGAACCTAGTTAAGTCAGGACATAGGTTTCTAGGCTACACGTCTCCATGTGTTACATACACGCTCGGCATCGGCTTGCTGAAAACACAAGACCCAGCCACGCTGAGACGGATGCCAGACCGACTTGCAGAATGAACTCTGTCCACAAGGCCAGAGAGACTTTGGACATCCCCCCGTTCCCAAGGTACCATAGCGTGGATCCGCAGACTGCCTCCGAGTCCTCATGCACTGGGGGCGTACTGCATGACCAGCCGGTCAAAGTCATTCTCCTGTCAAAGAAAATAAAAATAGAGACTCTTGGTTTTTAGCTACTGAAACTATTATAACCTTGTTTGCTAGTGGGCTGAAGAAAAGGCTACAGCATCTCAGGAGGGCAGCAGAGAGGCGTCGAGATTGCAACACCCTAAATCAGCAGTACTCGACCTTCTCTGTATGAGGTCCTTCCATACTGTTAGCCCAGCACAACCTCCCGCTATCTAAACAGGGCACACCTCCCCCCATTTAAGCAATACGGGAAGTGGACAGAGGTCACAATCAGCTGACTGAGAACCCATAACTCAGAGCTGTTGTTTCAGACATTCAGGCAGGCACCGCTCCTCTGGTTTATACTTGGTTCATGTTTTCAAAGTTGTCTCTACAACCATGAAGGCCAGAAACATAATTTGAATTTTTGAATGAAAGTGTAAAAATGGGAGGATGAGCAGGATTCCCTGAAATCTGGTCACGACCCAGCCTGGGGGTCATGGGACAGCTCAGTGGTTTGAGCATTGGCTGCTAAACCCAGGGTTGTGAGTTCAATCCTTGAGGGGGTCATTTAGGGATCTGGGGCAAAAATCTGTCTGGGGATTGGTCCTGCTTTGAGCAGGGAGTTGGACTAGATACCTCCTGAGGTCCCTTCCAACCCTGATATTCTATAAAAACCTGTAGCTTGAGAAGCCCCAGGCTTGATCCACTAGGCTAATTCCAACAATGGCATGACCGGTTACCTTTGCCTGGTACTCCTGTATAAATGGATGACTTTTATGTGCATCTTTCAGTTGTGACAAGTAGCGATTGGTAACCTGGGTGGAAGAGATACAAATGAGACCCCAACATTGAGATCAGAGGAGGAAAAGCTAAGAGCTTAAACTGGCACGTGAGAGAGTTGATCTTCAGAGGGCTTTACAGGCACTGAAACAGGGCAAGCAGTTTTCAGAAGCCCTGTCCACCAACAGCTCCAACTGAAGTCAGTGAGTTACGGGGTGCGGCAGCTTTAAAAATCAGGTCTTAACTGATGTGCTCACAGTCATACTATGAACCAGTGGCAAAGCTGGGACTGTAAGCCTGGAATTCCAGGCTCATACTAAGGCTCTCTCAATCCCCCATCCCGAGCTTCCCTCTCTATTATATAGGAACGCAAGGGTTTTAGACAATGGTACAATGCTCTGCTGATTAGCCAAGGCGGGTTAAAATAGTCCATTTCCCCAACTTCAGTTAGCACAGGAGCACATAACACCTTAAAACCCAAGCGAGCCTAGTATCTGCACACCTTTAGCAGCAGCAGCACACCCACCCACTGCACTGGACTCAGACGAGCAGAATTCGCCTCACCTCTGGTGGTTTACCCAGGTGCTGTGACAGGACAACAAAATTGATCAGGGTCTCAGGATGGCTGCTATCCTGAAAGCATAAAGGGAAAACACATCAGACTATCTGTCCTGCCTCCCTATTACTGTAACCAGGTGCAGCACCCAGCATGTTTCTGTGCCTGGAAACCATCTTCTCCTTAAGAGCCCACAGATTGCTGTACAGGTAGGGGAAGAGTTAGGCCCTAAGAGGTGACAGGCAATGAATTCCTGAGTGAACACACCATGGCTAACGAGGTCCTAGGACAAGTAATCAAAGGCCAAGAGCCCAGCTATCCAAGTGCCAGGATAACTCTGAAACGCACATGCTTGTGAGATGCTAAGCGCTTATGAAATGGGATTTATAGGAGACCAAGCCAGTGAGACCTGAGTGTCTCAGACATGGGCAGAACATTTTAAAAGACATGTTTAACAGACTCCGCCTACTCAGGGACGTGCGGGGGCTCCTGAACTGGAAGTCAGCTGCCTGAGAACACAATGGAACAATAATTTGCCTGGACAATCCACTAATGGCAGTGTAGCTTCCAGAGCTTATGGGCATGTTTTAGAGAACAGGAACTGGATTCAGAATGACATAGGGTTTAGACAGAAAACATGATTTAAAATATGGAATTAAAAAACACCCCCCAATTTCTCGCAGGCTGCAGGCAGCCAGCCCTGGGCACAATGACAGAAGATGAGGCTAAGGAGCAGTTATATAGACATGCATGAAATGTAACGGTCAACGTTCTTGCTCCTTTTCTTTTGCCTCTTTCCAGAGTGGCGGATTTGAATCCAAGGTTATATTGCCAGACAGAAAACACACCTTGTCTAGCGCCTCTTGGAGCACACCGTCTGCGTCTTCCCACTTGCCCTGAGCCATGTAGCAGGCGGCCTGTCCATTAAGCAGAAGCAGGGTAGATGAGCATTTGTCTGCCATCTCTTGGAAGATGTAATAGG
Organism: Emys orbicularis; assembly: GCF_028017835.1. Lineage (NCBI taxonomy): Eukaryota > Metazoa > Chordata > Testudines > Emydidae > Emys > Emys orbicularis. Next base: position 14,894,582 of record NC_088706.1, on the reverse strand, counting down.
CATCCTGTAATTTCTCCCCACCCTGTGAAGAAACGGGACAGTTAACCTGTGATTGTGCTGCATTATGCCAAGGAGGCTGTAGTGCTGCTGTAGGCGAGGGTTTAAACATTGTAAGTGATGAGGTGCCCCGTGATTAAATACAAGTCGACTGAGTCATCATTTCCCTTTGATCAATAGCCTTTGTGCCATGGTCAGAGCAGCCGAAAAGGCGAGGAAGCTCGTTCTTCACAAAAGCAGCTTTCACACTGCTTGGGTTAGTCTACACACCTCAGCTTGCGCAGGAAGAGTCTGACCCAGTTACCATCTGACCAGTTTTAGCCTGTTCTCAACCATCTGAAACAGGGGGGGGAGGGATAGCGCAGTGGTTTGAGCATTGGCCTGCTAAACCCAGGGTTGTGAGTTCAATCCTTGAGGGGGCCACATAGGGATCTGGGGCAAAATCAGTACTTGGTCCTGCTAGTGAAGGCAGGGGGCTGGACTCAATGACCTTCAAGGTCCCTTCCAGTTCTAGGAGATAGGATATCTCCATTTATTTAATCTGCCACTGGGCTGCCCAAGTCATTGTTACGAGGTTATAAACTGGGGGTACAGCTACACTACAAGCAGCGAGGCCACCGCAATGCAGGCCCTTACTCCAGTGACAGAAGGGGGTTCTCCATTGCTGTAGTAACCCCCCCCCCCCCGCAGAATTCTTTTGTTGACCTAATTACATCTACAATGGGGGCTAGGTCAACACAACGCAGTCACAGCCCTGACTGTTGTAGCTATGGAGACCTAAATTTTAGGTGTAGAACCCGCCTTGGTCTACAGGGCTTGCATGAACTGACAATCTCTGCCTAACCGTTTCCTGCAGTCATTGGGTCTCCTGTAAATAGACAGATCTTTAACAAGGCTGCGGAAGAAAGAAGCGCAAACCATTAAATATTAAGAGCCACTTGGAAGCTTGTGTCTGGTGAAGACAGATTTTAAATTCTTAATTTTAAAAGACCCATGTCAGAAACTGGTGGTGATAAATCAAGTGGGTTATGAAGAGAAATTTAAGTCACAGAACCAGGATATCATTAGCTGGGTTTTTCAAGAGGGCTCAGGTCTTGAAAAGCCCATTGTTCTCAGAGGAGGATTCTTTGTTGTTCTTAATGTGAAATGAACTCTTGAATATCTGGCCGTAAACTATTACTCTAAAAATGACTGAGACAAGGGACAAGGACAGAGCTCAATACTGAGGCCAATTTTAAAATTATAACTTTGAGTTGTTACAAGCGTGCCTCCACCTTTATTGAAATTTTAGGAGACTTTATTCCTGCCATACACAGGATATTCGGAGAATGACAGCTCACGTGTTTTTGAATGCTTAGTTAATTAAATGAAACTTCAATCTAAGGAAATTCCTAGGAATTTGCTTTCTGTGAGCAGTGACAGGCCCCCAAAGTGCTCACGGGAATGACACCTCCTTAGCCGTAAAATCACATGCATTACCTCCACATGTGTTAGTGTCTCTGGAATGAAGCTTTAGAATTTCAGTTTTGCTTTAATATTCCATATTAGTTTCTTGTATATTATGTTTGAAAGATATAGGAGTCAATAGGAGTCTTTGTCTGCACACTCTAAGCATACTACAAAGGGAAGGTTGTAAATCTAGGAGCCAGTTGAGCAAAGGACAAACTAACAAGGGTGTCGTCTCAAAGATCAGGACACTTCCCCGGTGCAAGATGCAAGACTGCCAGAGACGCGGTTGTCATGTTTGAGAGAGACAGGTCGTTGTGTAAAAGGATGCAAGGATATTCTTTATGCAAAATATCCCAGAGGAGTAAGCGCTGCTTAAGATGAGTCATCAGAACTATAAACCAAGTCATTAAAGTGGGCCTTTTTACTCTCCTCTTTGCAAACAGAAAAATCTTTAGTTTTAACCCCACACAAAGAACTCTAGAATTATTCTTGTTGAAACTGATTTCTTCTACAAACATACGAAAACCTTCAAGCTTTTAAACTTTAAGGAAAATATGTATACCTGGGAAGTGTTTTATGTTACTTCTTACCTTGTTTCTCCATTTAAAGGTGAAAACATTTGCTTATTCCTTAAAATCTTAAGAGGATATAGACTTCTTTTGCAATATTCATGTAAAAATATTTTATATCTAAATTCAAACCCTCCATATAACAACTGAAAAATTCCAGCTTTGCTATGGATGCTTTAGCAGACTGCATGATATGAGCTGAAGATGCTAGGGCCTGCCCAGAAAGGTGCTGAGCCAATGAGATGGGACAGCAGTGGATACTGAAACCAGGCCAAGCCTGAAAGGGGTGTGACTTCCATCTTTACCAAGAGGATAAATCCCTCTGAACTCAGCCATTTCATCTCAGCTCCATCTGCTTCTCTCATCCAAGCAAACTCACTTTCCCCTTATTAATAGGACATTCATAATTACTAATTGTGAGTATTCTGTGGGTCTTTAACCTTGGTGTCCCCTAAGGCACGGTAAGAATCTCATTTAACTAAGTGAGTGGATGTCACCTTCCTAAACTGGCAGTGAGATGACAATTAAGATCTGGCCTAACATTTCTTGTTTCTCTAGACTATAAACTTTTAGCAATTTGGAGGATAAAATGACTTGGCTCCCAACACCTCTTTCTCCACACACACACACACACACACACACACACACATATACTGAGACTGCTGTGTGTCGGGATAATTTTAGCAAGGTTTGCCTTGTGACTGCCAGGAGACTAAACAGTTAACTATAGTCCTGGTTACTAAGGCACACAAAAAACAACAAAAGAAAATGGTGTCTAGGTAGCACACAGCATTTCTCCCCAGAGCTAAAGAAAACGAACACATTAACATAGAGCAGAACTATCAAGCAGAATACAAGTCACCCTTCCATCTGGACACACGGGAGAGCTGCAACTGCAGAGAGTAGCAGGCTGGGCAAAACTGATTTCCAAGGCCCTGTTAAAGGCAATGGGAGTTCTGCCTGATTAAGGCCAACAAGATTTGGTCCATTGTTTTCTTTCAGCTGTTTACATCTCTCTCCACAGTCCCTAGATCACACCAGCCTGCTGTGCTCCTGTGTGTTACTGTGCCATTCAAGTGCCAAGTTATGAAACAGAAGCTCGAGAAAACATTATTTATTTTCCAGACGCTGATGCTACATTGTCATAAGCACCTGGCACTGTTATTCTATCCCACATTTCCAGATTGAGAGGTGACCACCTGGGTCATAGCAATTTAAACCTCCAATAAGAGGATCATCACACATCTGAGGGGGTCACTGAGGGAGTGGCCAGATCGTGGGATTAGTAACAGGACATGGAGCCTTTCACCTCTAATTCAATAGTCTGAATCCAAGCCAAGTCAGCAGTGGCCCATCTGGTTCTATTCTATTTAGGTGCCTACACAAGGCCCCCCACCACTGTACATGATCACCCTGCGTCAACTCTCTCAGGCCCCTTCTCCTCTCCTCTGGGGGGATAACCTGAGTAGCTTAAAGTTGTCCCCTCCTCCCAATGTAACTGCCCACAGGTCAGGAGCTGCTCTGAGGGAAAAGCCAGGTCAAAGGGGCAAGTTTCACAAATGGACTGGAAAGCTGTCAAGTTCATGGCCTGCAGGTATGAAATCTGGTCTCAGGCAAACTCCTGAGAAAGGCCCATCTGAGGGAGATGCCTTTGCCCCAGAGGGAGGCAGTTCTATTGCTCCCGAGAAGCTGAGCTGTTGAGCTCCTGGAAAGAGGGGTTCAAACCACTGCGGGTTTTGACATTAAGGACAGAGACCTTAGAAGGTGACCCAGAAGCCACTGGAGTGAGCAGCACACTGCTGGCTGTTAAGAGACCAATATAAAAAGAGAGTGCATGCTCAGTCCAGTTCCTAGCGACCAGCATGTCCATGTAATAAAAACCACAGCTGGTGCCTCTGTTGGTAGCCCCAGCAGACAGGCTGGAAACTGAACGGCCCTCCTGCTCCCTAAAACGAGGTCTCCTGGTACACTGGCAGCAGGGTCCCCATTTATCAGAGAGACCCTGCAACTGCATCTAGAAAGGAGTTGGGCTCCACACAGCAACACTGACACATTCAGAAGAAGCCAAGTGATGGCAGAGTAATTAATCTGCAGTGCAAACTCTTTGAAGTGCTGTGGGAATGAATGGCTAGCAGAGGCAGGACTCTGCTCCACAGAAACCCCAACGGCTTTCCGCAGACTCGGAAGGCATTGCGCTGTTTCTTTGAATGGCTGGGAAGGGGGATGAGAGATCAAAAGTGTGAAATGCAGTTACCATAGCACAACGTAAATAAATCTGAATCAGACCTGAAGGGTGTCTGATAAATACCAGCTGCCACAGATCCCACTGAGCCGGTTTCACTGAAAGTGGGTTTAGCTAGAGCGGGGCTTTATTTATAGGATCAGATGTAAGCACAAATACACTCCACCGTAAAGACAAATTATTAAATTTTCATCTAAGGTCTAACTAGGGCCAGCATTGAAATCTCAGACTGCAGTTTCCCATTTTACGTTATAATCGTTTGTGAATTATTCAGCTATTGAGAAACAGGAGCTCTTCTGTGTCCGAGTTAACGATCAAGTGGTACACATGAAAAAGCTTGCACTCAAAGGAACTAATTAGTCTGGCTAATCCCCATGCACCTGCAGGGAAAGCAAACTCACATGGTAAAGGAGGAAGTTAAAGGGAAAGAATTCTCAAGTACTTCTGCCCGAGCTCTTTGCACCTCTGGAGAGTGAGGCAAAGGGAGAATGATCAGAAATGGGATGGAGTCATGCCAGTGCTCTGAGACGCCAGGTCCTAGCTTTTCTAGGCAACTGCTCCAGTTTAAGTGTCCAGGATACAGCAGCTAGTGCCCACTCTCTCCCACAGCTGTGGGCCCTCTTGCTATCCCCCAAGCTTCACAGTAGGACTACCTTTTCGCACAGCCCAAGAGCCATTTAAGCCACTCGAACACGAACAGCTGGTAGGCAGCAGTGATGCACAAAGGCTCATCATTAAGGTCCCAATTCAGCCAGGAACTCCAGCATGTGCCTAACTGAAGGCAACGTCATTGTCTGTGTGCTCGAACCGGGACAACCCAGCAGGTGTGTAAATGGGGGCCCAAGGCTGGGATGGGGAATGCAGAGCATCAGTCACTGAAGCCTGAGGACACACCCCAGCAGGGAGTCCCTGCATTAGGTTACTGAACATTCAGGAGCTGATCCTACTGCTACGCTGCTCTAGGGGGGGAAATGCATCCGTCTCACCTTTAAACACAACCCGTTCTGTGTGCTCTCATGAGAACTCCACCTAGCCCTGTTTGTGTCTGACAGGGCAACTTCCTGGAGAAGATCAGGATTCTGTCTACTGCCCAGTCTGGCCTTTCCCTTGCAGTACCTCATCGCAGGAATGGATTCATGCAGTTATGGCATTTCGGAGAATATGTGAAGAGCCCGAGTGTAAGGCAGTGCCCGTGGGGTTGAGCAGGGTCTCGGCCTACAATACTCACTACAGCCAGGTTCACCCAGGCAGTGGCCAGCTGGGTGAGGGTAGCATCCTCATCTTGCTCCTGCATCTTCTTCAGTTCCTTGCTGAGTAAACACAAAGGGGAGCCACACAATGAGCCACACAAACCAACATAGTCCAGCTTGCTCTAAGTCCCAAGTGCACAGAGGCCATCCCTTTGCTGCCCTCACAGCTCAGTGAACTGAGGCTATGGTCCCCTGGGACCCTGCCCTGCCAGTCAGAGGCACAGTGCCATCGGGCTCACTGACCTTTGTAGTTTGGCACAAATACCTCCAGTGTATTTTCCTTAAGAGGAGAAATCATCGCAGCCTCCAGAGAAGAACATCTGGTGTCCGCAGAAGGTTGTTTTATTTCCCTTTAGGGCAGCAGGCGACTCAGGCACTGGAGGATCATTTAACACTCCACTGAGGTCACGACTAAATCCTAGAACCCTGCTTCTTCTTTAGCTGCACTCACAGCTACCCTTTTATTTCCAGGGTCCCAGCATCCTGAGGGAGAAGGGTCTGCCACACCAGCCAAGGGGGACGCCTGCCAGCCCCACCTGTGACCATCAGCCTCAAATGCTGCCTGCAAGATACTGACCCCAAGGCAGAACCAGAGCTGAGTAATGCCCTCCCACGGGTCCGGGTGGATTAACCCACCCAAGGGCCTCTCTACGCAGTGTCAATGACAAGCCGAGCGGGTACATCTGCACACAGCAAGGGAATTTAACATGTAGCAAACAAGCTACATGCCCATGTGGCACAGAGAAGATACAAGCTTACCGGGCCAGATCGAGCCTGTCGAGCTTCAGCAGTATCTGTATCATCATCGCCATGCTGCAGGGAACAAGCGCACATCAGGGCTGGACTCTAGGCTTTTCTGCACCCCCTTCACAGCAGGGACGGAAGTGTCCCCCATGGACCAAAGGCCAGCACCACCACGGAACTGTTACTCCCCTCTTCTTCCACCCAGGGCTCAGAGGGCTTGGCTACTCCAAATCTGCTGTCTGTTCCTACACTCAGGTCTTCCCAGGTTCCCTTCTTAACACTGCTTTAAAGCATGGTTGTACCAACTGTCTGTTATAATTTGTGGAGTCGGATTCCAAGATCAACCCCTTTTAGTTAATAAAATATTGGAAAAATGTATCACTATTTCATCAAAATCAAACTCCCCTACCTCATGGTGCCCAGTGTCTCCCCTCCCCCACCCAATAAGGAATACACCATCAGCAGAGGCCCCTGCACTCAGAATCCCCAGCAATTGCTCACTGCTGTTGTGCCAAAATCTCCACTATAAAAACTTCAGCCAAGTTTCATTCAGCTATCATGGGTGTCACGTGCAACTTAAAGCACCGGAAGAGAAGCCTTGCACGGGTACACCGCACGGATCGTGCCTGCCCCTTTGGAAGCACACCGCCTAGCGAACAGACATGGTGCTAGCGAGTAAGAACAGGCGTTTCACCGCCTTGCTCTCTCTGCAGCGGGGAAGCAATAAAGCAGGCAGCGTTATTCGGGTACAGACGGGACAGCCTGCTCCAGGACTCTGATTGCTCTGGCATCATAATGCCCTTCTCTCTACCTGAAAACATGCAGGAGATGTGGTATCCTGAATCCCTTAGCCTCCGACTGGGTGAGTGTGTGTCTTGTTCCGGGATGGACACCTCATTACTTGTTATTAACATCCCCAAATCAATCTCTTACTGGTTTCTATAAAACTTTAAAACAAGGCAGACTTCACCTGTTTCTATGGCAACATTTCCTTGGATCATAGAATCATAGAATATCAGGGTTGGAAGGGACCTCAGGAGGTCATCTAGTCCAACCCCCTGCTCAAAGCAGGTCCAATCCCCAACTAAATCATCCCAGCCAGGGCTTTGTCAAGCCTGACTTTAGAAACCTCTAAGGAAGGAGATTCCACCACCTCCCTAGGTAACCCATTCCAGTGCTTCACCACCCTCCTAGTGAATTTTTTCCCCCTAATATCCAACCTAAACCTTCCCCACTGCAACTTGAGACCATTACTCTTTGTTCTGTCATCAGGTATCACTGAGATCAGTCTAGATCCATCCTCTTTGGAACCCCCTTTCAGGTATTTGGCTGGATCACAGAGCGTGGCTTTGTTGGGTGACACCTGGGTGTCTGAGCTGCACTCACCATTCCAAGCTTTCTCCTTGGTGTAGCGTGCGCAGGGCCGCATCAGGGTTTGCGTCATGGAAATAGATGGACGCCGCCATCAGCAGGAAAGTTGTATTGGTCACATCAACGCTTTTTGCCATCTTCTTGTCCAAATCAGCAACAATTGCGTCCCTGTGGAGAGTGAGCTGGTGAGAGTTTCGGAACAGATCATTCCATTTCTAAGCAAGGCAATGGCTGTCACCCTCCAGTAGGGAAAGTCCATCGAATTTTTTTAATTCAGCCTTTTAAAAATTATTTGAACTAAAAAGCATTGGGGAAAAATATTTTCATGCCCACACTCAAAAATAACGCAGGGGAGTTTTACTAAACATGGCCAGCAATTTGGCAGGGCAGAAAAGTTTCAGCCCAAAACAATAATTTTTCAGAAATATATCAAATACCTGAAATCAGCCAATGGAGATGGAGACAAATACTTGTACATGCTCCTCGCCCAAGGCCAGCTAAACTGATCCTGCAGACAATGCTGTTTTAAAATCACGAACCAGTGAGCGGCAGTTAGACAGACAAACCAGTTGGGCCAACCAGCAGGAATTGCTGACTAAAACCTGCCTTCAACACCAGTCTATCATCTGAAGATTGGAAGTGTTTTATTGGGCATTGGTATAGGAAGCATGACCACAGACGCTTGGCTCTGGAATGTTAAATGTATAGACCCATTTTTAACAAGCCAGAGAATAACTGGTTAAAAAAACTTCAGTCATTCCCACATGATCAGGACCACATGCAGCAGTGACCAAGATTATGCTCCCACTACTGAAGCAAATTCTTTGCTGGGCAGTATTTGTATGTTACAATAATTCAATGTCACACTTACCTCTGAGTGTCGTTTGAAAGATATTCTGCAAACATTCTAACTGCTTGGAGCTCAGGGCAAGCATTGGCTTTGATTTCATCCAGAACAACACCATATTTTCTCTATTGAGGACGGAGAGAGACATTGTGTAATAATTTAAGAACAAAAGAAAAACAGTTCACTATGATGTAAGTTACAAAGTAGTAAGGAACATTAATCTTTGCCACATTTCCCCACATGCTCAGATGAGACTGACTAGCTGGACAGAATTAACAGAGAAACACTGTTGCAAGTGTCACTATTAATGAATCTCCACTGTTTGTGTTACTAACATAACCACAGATTATTAGACAAAGAACTTTAAAAAGCCACTTATCACTATTTATGCTGTAATTTATTTGCAATTTACTCAAACTGAGTAGTCAGTTTCATATTGTGGTTCACATGAACTGGCAGAAAAATCTTGTGTTTGGGTTTCCCAACACTTCAAGAAAAAAGCAGCCATTAAGAAAGTTAAGTACTTAAAACACTAATTAAAAAAGAACAGGAGTATTTGTGGCACCTTAGAGACTAACAAATTTATTAGAGCATAAGCTTTCGTGGGCTACAGCCCACTTCTTCGGATGCATATAGAGTGAAACATATATGGATATGGATATATGTTTCACTCTATATGCATCCGAAGAAGTGGGCTGTAGCCCACGAAAGCTTATGCTCTAATAAATTTGTTAGTCTCTAAGGTGCCACAAATACTCCTGTTCTTTTTGCGGATACAGACTAACACGGCTGCTACTCTGAAACCTGTCACTAATTAAAAAGTTATTAGACTATTTGTAATTAAAACCAAAAGACCCTTATATTTTGGACCTAAACTCAAACAACGACAATTGCAGGTGGGTTATCATGGGCTGCATGCAGGGAGAAGTATAACAGGCATGCGAGAACATGGGAAATAACTATTTTAAGTCTATAGCTCATCACCAACACCACAAAGAACAGCAAAAGTAAATCTTCACCCAATGGATGATGTTTAGGACTCCTATAACACTTCACAGGCTTGTCTAGCCCCACCTACCCTATTTCAAATATGGGGAAATACAGGCCAGAAAGGTCTAATTAGTTCAGTGGTTCTCAAACTGTGGGTGGGGACCCCAAAGTGGGTCATGACCCTGTTTTAATGGGGTCACCATGGCTAGCTTAGACTTGCTGGGGCCCAGGGCCGAAGCCAAAGCCCGAAGGCTTCAGCCCTGGGAGGCAGAACTCAGGTTACAGGCCCCCTGCCTGGGGCTGGGGCCCTTGGGCTTTGGCCCGCCCTGCCCAGGGCAGTGGGGCTTGGGCTTTGATCCCCCCACCAGAGATAGTGGGGCTCGGACGGGCTCAGGCTTCAGCTCCCTTCCCTTCCCTTCCCCCCTCCTGGAGTCATGTAGTAATTTTTGTTGTCAGAAGAGGGTCGCGGTGTAATGAAGTTTGAGAACCCCTGAGATGGTTCATACTGTGCTCATCCCCTTGTCAACCTGGGTGGAGGTGATGGGCCCCAAGGCTGCAGAAGGAATCGATGTCAGACCTCAAGAGACTGAGGTGCTGGATTTGAACTCAGAGCTCCCTGCTCTCAGCCCTGCGCTCTGTCCAGGCCCCTCTCCATGCAGAGCCCGGGATCTCACCTGGGCAATGTAGGCTCGGTATAAGAAGACATCCCGCTCCACCTCCCTTTCCGGACTGGACGGCTAAAGGAACGAGAAGGGGGAGACCGAGATTGGTTAGCCAGCACTATCAGACCCTGAAACAATAACGCAGCCCTGAGCATGAACTGCAGCCAGGAGATGAGACCCATGCCTCAGTGGGGGAGAATGTGTATGTGGAGGCACACTGGGGTCTGTTTGCGGGGGTGGGAGGGGAGGGGCTAGAGGGGATGAGATTTGGGGTGAAGGGGGGACAACCCCCACTGGGCTCAGTGGGTCTGGAGAGAATAAGAAGATGGGGGGAGGGGAGGTCACCCCCCGCTGGGATGGGCGGGGCTAGAGGGGACGAGGAGATGGGGGGAAAAGGCGGTCACCTCCCGCTGGGATGGGCAGGGCCAGAGAGGATGAGGAGATGGGGGAGGGGGCACCCCCCGCTGGGACGGGCGGGGCTAGAGGGGAGGAGGAGGAGATGGGGTGACGGGGGTCACCCCCCGCTGGGATGGGCGGGGCTAGAGGGGGGCACCCCCCGGGACGGGCGGGGCCCAGGGACCCCTGAGCGCAGCTCCCACCTTGACCCGCTGCGCCTCGTTGATGGCGGCCTGGTAGGCGCCGATGTAGAAACTGTTCTTGACGTCGAAGAGCTCGTCCGCGTCCCCCCCCTGCCCGGCCGGACCCGGAGCCGCCGCAGACGCCATTTTCCCCAGACCCAGCCACGTCTCCGGAAGCGGCCCCCGCGCGTGGGACACTGGGAGTTGTAGTTTCCGGCGAACAATAGGGCCGCGAGGGGTGATGATGTAAAACATCGCGGCACCGGAAGTGGGTGCGGAGCAGGGCACACTGGGAGTCGTAGTTTTTCCTATGGACTGAGAACTCGGAGCTAATGGGAAAGAGAGGGGCTGGTGACGTATATTGCTGGCGCCGGAAGTGTGCGCTGTAGCGTGCGAGGCGCCGGTGAGGCTCGTTCCGACGCGGTCCCTGTCCCGGCGGCATGTCCAGCTTCCGCGGGCTCGGGCTGGCGGCCTGGCTGGCGGAGCAGGCGCAGCAGCTGGGCATAGGCCGCCCCACCCCGGTGCAGGCCGCCTGCATCCCGCCCATCCTGCAGGGTAAGCGGAGCCGCGGCCCCTGCACCCCCCCCCCCGCCGGACCCCTGCACCCCGCCAGCCCAGTGCCCCCCTCAGTCCCCTCCCCCCACCGGGGCCTCTGCACCCCCCCCAGCCCAGTGTCCCCCTCAGTCCCCTCCCCCCACCGGGGCCTCTGCACCCCCCCCAGCCCAGTGCCCCCCTCAGTTCCCTCCCCCCACCGGGGCCTCTACACCCCCCCAGCCCAGTGCCCCCCTCAGTCCCCTCCCCCCACCGGGCCCCTGCAACCCCCAGCCCAGTGCCCCCCTCAGTTCCCTCCCCCCACTGGGCCCCTGCACCCCCCCAGCCCAGTGCCCCCCTCAGTCCTCTCCCCCCACTGGGCCCCTGCACCCCCCCAGCCCAGTGCCCCCCTCAGTTCCCTCCCCCCACCGGGGCCTCTACACCCCCCCAGCCCAGTGCCCCCCTCAGTCCCCTCCCCCCACCGGGCCCCTGCAACCCCCAGCCCAGTGCCCCCCTCAGTTCCCTCCCCCCACTGGGCCCCTGCACCCCCCCAGCCCAGTGCCCCCCTCAGTCCTCTCCCCCCGCCAGGGCCTCTGCACCCCCCCAGCCCAGTACCCCCCTCAGTCCCCTCCCCCCACCGGGGCCTCTACACCCCCCCCGCCCAGTGCCTCCCTCAGTCCTCTTCCCCCGCCAGGGCCTCTGCACCCCCCCAGCCCAGTGCCCCCCTCAGTCCCCTCCCCCCACCGGGCCCCTGCACCCCCCAGCCCAGTGTCCCCCTCAGTTCCCTCCCCCCACCGGGCCCCTGCACCGCCCCAGCCCAGTGCCCCCCTCAGTCCCCTCCCCCCACTGGGCCCCTGCACCCCCCAGCCCAGTGTCCCCCTCAGTCCTCTCCCCCCGCCAGGGCCTCTGCACCCCCCCAGCCCAGTGCCCCCCTCAGTCCCCGCCCCCCACCGGGCCCCTGCACCCCCCCAGCCCAGTGCCCCCTCAGTCCCCTTCCCCCACCGGGCCCCTGCACCCCCCAGCCCAGTGCCCCCCTCAGTCCCCTCCCCCCACCGGGCCCCTGCACCCCCCAGCCCAGTGTCCCCCTCAGTCCTCTCCCCCCGCCAGGGCCTCTGCACCCCCCTAGCCCAGTGCCCCCCTCAGTCCCCGCCCCCCACCGGGCCCCTGCACCCCCCCAGCCCAGTGCCCCCCTCAGTCCCCTTCCCCCACCGGGCCCCTGCACCCCCCAGCCCAGTGCCCCCCTCAGTCCTCTCCCCCCGCCAGGGCCTCTGCACCCCCCCAGCCCAGTGCCCCCTCAGTCCCCTCCCCTCACCGAGCCCCTGCACCCCCCCCAGCCCAGTGCCCCCCTCAGTCCCCTCACCGAGCCCCTGCACCCCCCCAGCCCAGTGTCCCCCTCAGTCCCCTTCCCCCACCGGGGCCACTGCATCTCCCTCCCGCCCCCCAGTGAGGGCTCTGGGTCTTTCCCTCCCCCCCCAATCTTATCCCCTGTGTCTTGGGCTGAAAACGTCCCCTGGCCATGGGGGCCGAGTGGGGGGAGGGGATGGGAGTGAAGGGCCTTTCCCAGGGCTGTGCACATTTGGAGCCAGGTCTCTGCACCCTGGGTACACGCTCACCCGGCCACTCTGGTCTCTTGCATGCAGGTCGCGACTGCATGGGCTGCGCCAAGACGGGCAGCGGCAAGACAGCTGCGTTCGTCCTGCCGGTCCTGCAGAAACTCTCTGAGGATCCCTATGGTATATTCTGCCTGGTGCTGACACCCACACGGTAAGGCTGAATTGTGTCGCTTGGTTTCACCGGCTTTCTAACAAATCCCGTTATCACCTGTAAGAGGCTCAGGAAGGTTCTTGCCTTAGGTGTTCATGTTGCTCCATCATCAGGGAGATAACAGAACCTCATCTGTCACTGATCCAGCAGTGCCTAGTCATGGAGGTGGAGGGTGCTTCGGGGTCTGTGGAATAGCTCTGCTGACTCACGCTGATGGCCCATGTCCAGTGTCTTGGCCCTGACAGTGGCCAGCAGTAGATGCTTCAGAGGATGGTGCAAGAAACCCCTCTGTAGTGGATTGGTATAATCTGCCTCCCATGAAGGGTTTATGCCTAATAGTTAGAGATGGGTCTAACCCTGAAGCATGGATTTTTATCCCTTCCAAAACTGTTTTGTATTGGCTATAACTCCAGATATTCCTGTTATCCATGTAAACTACTTTTCCTTTGACTCTTAGTAAATTCTTCATTGCAACGACATCCTGTGGCAATGAGTTCCAGCAGTGTAATCAGGCACCTGACTGAAAAAGTATTTTCAGTTTTGAATTCGCTGCCTTTTGCTTTGACTGTTCCATAGTTTCAGTGTTGAGAACAGGACAAGAGAAATGCACTTTCCTAAACCATTGCACTTTAATCTTATCCTGTTATTTGTCTTTCTGGGGTAAACAATCCCAGTCTTTTCAGTCTCTAGTCACTGATCTCCTGCAGTGGGAACACAGTATAACCATGGTGTTTTAGTAGATGTTTTTCTATCAGCCAAAGGGAGGGATATATTGGGCAAACAATTTTCCTGGCTCCAGCTGTCATTTCCCTGCATTCCTGTTCTTCCATATTCTGAACACACGAGCGTGGCGCTGTGCTGCCCCAGACCGCCCTTCATGATATGGCAAGGCCCTGCCAGCATGATCCCCTCATTAATTCCCTCTCCTGGGATTCAGAAGGAAACAACCTGCATCCAGAATCGTTAAACAATAATCCCCTTCTCCTGGGGTCCAGTTCAATTCCGATTCCCCCAAAAGAGCTCCCCTCAGGATCAGAGGTCTTCCCAGCCCTCCTTGGGGCTGAGGGGATTTCCTGTCAGGCTTCTTCCTCCTTGGCATAGGAGACCCACAGGCCTCCTCCTTGGGTAGCGCTTGTTAATTCAGGCCAACTGCGGTCTCCAACCAGCTCCCTTCTTCCCAGGCCCCTTTTACCTTAGTCCTTTTCTCCCTGGATTGGGAGAGCTTAACAGGTAGCCACATTCCCCTGTTGGTGTCTCTGGGAGCACCTCCTTTTAACTGCATTCTGGGAGCCTTCGGAGGCCCAGATGCTCATGAGGAGGCTGGCTATCCGGTAACTGCTCACACATGGGCTGAGGTGGGCTCGTTTTCATCACAGGAAGACTGGGCTTTGATTCTCTTTTCAGGGACCAGCCATCCGTGACAAGGGTAATAAATATAACTCTGATATTTCCATGTTCTATTTTCCCCCTTTTTCTTTCTCTCTGACAGGGAGTTGGCCTATCAGATTGCTGAACAGTTCCGTGTTCTGGGGAAGCCACTTGGCTTGAAGGACTGCATCATCGTTGGAGGGATGGGTATGTGTGTGCTGGTTATAAACTGCCCTCTGAGAAGACACGGCACAGTTACGGGTCTGATTCACTTTAAGGGGCTGTGCAGTTTCAGAGCACTGATGTCTCTGAAGTCTGTGCAGTGACTGGAGGAAAAGGTGGCTTTAGGGAAGCTGTGCTTGTCCAGAAGATGCGGAATTCTCTAGTTCCAGTAAAACCTTACGCTCACCTGAAATGCACCAAAATACAGTGTTTCTTTTGTCCATTAACAGATTTCTCCGTATTTGACAGGTGACTGTCCCTTCCCAGCAATCACAAGGAGAGGGCAAAACTAATCAGCTCTAAGGTTTTGTTGCTGGTGTACTTTGCCATTGAAGGGACAACCTGAGCAGACATAACGGTTGATGGCTGTGGGATTTGTTGTTCATTAAGAAACAAATAGCAGCCCTCAAGTGCCTCTTAGTAAACTGCCAAGTTAAGCAACGTTTGGGTGCCCATCTCTGCTTGAGGGGCCCAGCCTCTTGCTAGGGATGAGGCAAGCATTTTAAAGAAAAAGCAATGTCGTTGTCATCAGTCCTTGTGTATCACCTGGTATCCAGTATCAGGGCTTAAGTGAGCGACTTTCTCCCTCAGACGCGACATTCTTCTGCCGTAGAGTTGTCCTCCTCTGCCTAGGATGTGTCGGACCGACGCTCATTAAATGAGGAAGGTGTCTCCAGCTTCCTCGGGCTGGAATTTTCAAACGCTCCTTTAAAAATCCCGGCTTCATTTGTTGTTTCATTGCAACATGAAGTAGCTGGAGAGGGCCCGGCTGGAAAGGGCCAAAGTTTAATGATCCTTGGTAAATAAATGATGCTGGAAAGTCCCAAATAGTCGCTGGGTTTAAGAGGAAGCCTTTTTGCCACCGTGGTTCCCTGGGCTTCTTCCTCTATGCAATGCCTGGTTTTAGTGTCCGGCCCTGGGAGATGGGGAGCGTCCCACGTTCCCCTTGTTCGGTGCCCTCAACTCACATCGACTGCATCTTGTAGAATGAGGCCTGTGAGAGGAGACCTCTCCAGCAGGCTGGCTGCTCTCCCAGATCCTGGCCTGGGGCGTATAACTTTGCTCCCTTGGTGTTTTTCCAGATATGGTGGCTCAGGCTCTGGAGCTCTCCCGTAAGCCTCATGTTGTCATTGCCACGCCTGGCAGGCTGGCTGATCATCTCCGCAGCTCCAACACCTTCAGCCTCAGAAAGATAAAGTTCCTGGTAAGGCAGCTCTTCAGTTCCTTTCCCGCTGTGACCGTCTCCCTTTTTAGACTTGGGAGCATCTAAAGTGAGTTGCTGTGTGTGGGGAACAAGATGCTGGGCTGGGCCAGGTGCTGTGGATGCTTGAGTTTTCCACTGGCTGAACAGTCACAGATCCAACAGCTGGAGCCTGCAAATGCACCAGCTTGTCACAGAAGGGGACCTGGACTCTGGAGAACGAGTCAATGGCACTTGTGAGGAGCCCTTCACCATGGTATCTAGGTGCTGAAATACAGATGGTGTCTGCATTAGTGGAAACAGCCTCTCTGTGCCCCAGTCTGTCTCCATCGTTAATGCAAAAGCCTCTCTTTTGTCTTGCCTGTAACCCTTCGCTTCAGTCTCCTTGTCGCACACCTCAGGCGTGAATCCCTTCATATAGCCACCACCTCAGCTGGGTTTGGAAACTTCACCCCTCTGCCGCCCCCTGCCCTGTAATTTCAATATGGTGGAGCTTTTGGGGGGCTCAGAAGTGTTGTAGACTATGTACGGGGTAGATTGTGTTAGGCATCATTATTGTGTTGCTATGGAACAGTCTCCCTTGTCCAGTCTTCTGTCGTACCTTGGTTGTGGCTCCATGTGGTGCTCACACTCAATAGCACATTATTGTGCAAGTGTTGATATCTCTTACAGCGTGTGAGGATTATCCTCCCTGGGTTACAGGTGGGGAAACTAAATCGCAGTCTCTGGGCCTCAGGCACGGCCACAGAATCTATGTCAGAGCCTGGGTTGGAACTCTGGAGTTCCTGGCTGGAGGCCGGGCTGCCTCATCGGGACCATCCCGCTCCTGGGTGGTGCTGCTCCTCTCAGCCTGGCTTGTGTTGCTTGTTTTCGGCCACGTGTTGAAGGTTTTGGACGAAGCTGACCGGCTGCTGGAACAGGGCTGTACGGACTTCACCAAGGACCTGGAGGTGATTCTGGGGGCTGTTCCAGCGACCAGGCAGACGCTGCTCTTTAGTGCTACGCTGACAGACACACTGAACGAGCTGAAGAGCCTCGCCATGAACAAACCCTTCTTCTGGGAGTCTCAGGCCGAGTAAGTCTCCTGCTGTTTCCTGTGGTGTCCCCCCTCCCAGTACACAGCAGGGAGGCTGTGAATGTCAGCACATTGGGCTTCCCCTCATGACTGCCTTGGCAGTATTGGGAATGGTCGATGCTTCTCTCCCCATTAATCACCCGGTCCCAGTCACACCCTGTGCTGTTAGGTGGTGGGGACTTGGTACTGGCCATACTGAACCTCGCTTCCTTTGCCCGGCTTCCCCAGTGCTTGGCTGCACCGGGTGGTCTGCCGGGGAAGGTGGCACCAGCAGCTGGGTGACTAGGGCAGAGCTGAATACGGCTGAAATTGTCACTTCCCCTTTGCCTTTATTGTATTTTGACCCCACAAACTATGTGAGCCATCAGAGAGATTTAATGTAAATTAAAGGAGTTGGGCTGCCCTGGAGTCCCCGGCGTCGGGAGCTGGGGAGCCAGTCGGACAGGCTGCCACCTCCCCAGGCTTTTTGGTGTTTTAGATTTGTATTTGTTTTATTTAGTCCCACTAGTAAAACACAGGAGGGACTGGCAGCAATTGGGCCTCTTACGAGAATCCTGGGCAGTTGTCTAACTTAACCGGCTTCATTCTCCCCTCTGCACGTGGCCCCGTCTCCCCACTGTCTCCTTCGCCTCCCCCAAATCTGACCCATCTCAGGATAATGTCCCTTTCCTTCCCCTCCCAAACAGAGTGCGGACCGTGGACGAGCTGGTTCAGCGCTACCTGCTCGTGCCGGAGAAAGTCAAGGACGCGTACCTCGTCCATTTAATTCAGACTTTCCAGGATGAGCACGAGGACTGGTCCATCATCATCTTCACCAGCACCTGCAAGTGAGTCCGAAGCCAGGGCCATAGTAATGTTTAGGCTTCGGTAGCTCAGACCCCAGACTCCCCACTAACGATAGTAGGCCAGAAAGGCATGTGCTGCCCTAGTCCAGGCACTCCAGTGGGGTCCGAGCCCTTTCCTAGCTCTTGGGAGGCGAGTGCTTCCCAGTGCCAGGAAACAGCACGCTATGGAAGGGCCAAGTCTGAGTATCTCCACTGACCTGCTTAGTCCCGACCAAACAGTGTAGAGAGGGGCTGTGGTCACAACGGTCTCCAGCTGCACTGGGCACTGCTGTGCTGAGTCCTCCTGGGGCTCTCCAGTATAGGGCACCGTGGAGGGATGGAGTAGGTGACCTCTTGAGCCAGAAGTTGCTGTGATTCTGTGATTGTCGCCCCATTTCCTTCCCTGGAGTGAGTCCAGTTGCAGGGATTTAACCCAAGATGTGACTGTCCCAGTGGAAATCCCACAGTGCTCTTCAGAGAGTCTGGGCTCCCCCTAGTGTCCTGACCAACCTTTAACAGCCAGTCCAGTGGCCACCTGTGAGTGAGTGCCAAGCGTGGAATAGGATTCTGTTTGCCAGCATAGCCGAGGCACTGTGTACCTGGGTCATGGGAGGCTCTGTTCTAGGCCATCGGCTTCCCCAAGGACTAGATATGTAACTGGGAAATATCTCTTGTTTTTAAGGAACTGCCAGATCTTGAACATGATGCTGAAGAAGTTCAACTTCCCGTCAGTGGCTTTGCATTCCATGATGAAGCAGGTGAGTGACCCAGCAGGGCTGCGCAGTGGGGTGCTGGGGCACGCGCACATCTTGGCTATGCTGTGGAATGAAGGCCTCAGGTTTTTACACATTTATCCATTGAGCGAGGGCATCCAGGAGGTGACTCTTGTTCTCTTCCCTAAGGAAGGGGCATTGCTGGGCACAAGCCAGGTGGGTGCTGTGCTGGGTTCAGCAACCCACCTCTGCTGAGGTCCCTCGCTCCTCGCCTGCCCTCTGCCAGCCTGGTCAGGGATGCACACTTCTTTGCTGATAGCTGTTTTCCCTGAAGCCAGAAATCTGTGCAGGGCATGCGGCTTCTGACGGCTGCAGCATTCCTCATCCAGACTCCTCCTCCCTTTGCAGAAGCAGCGCTTTGCAGCCTTAGCAAAATTCAAGTCCAGCGTCTTTAAGATCCTCATCGCCACTGACGTGGCTGCCAGGTAGGAGAAGGGGAAGCTGCTCTCTGCGGCTACAGAGCTCTAGCGAGTTTCCTAAGCAGCAGAACCCCCCAAAAGCTGTGGGGTGGCGTTTGCGAGAGGGGAGCTCTTGTCTGGGTCAGGGCAGGGGATTGTTCCCTTCAGTCATGGCCCAGGGTTAGGGAACACCCTGGAACTCGCTTATGTACCTGCTGTAGCTGGATTCTCTGTTCATCCCCTGCCTTTTCACGCTGTAACCTGTGAGTTCACGTGCCGATAGAGCTGCCTTGTGGGAGGGGCTGGGTAGCCCGCTGGGCCCCGAGGGGAACGGCAGGCAGCTGACTGGGCCGCTGTCTTGGTCCCTGGTTCTCAGGACTGTATGAGGAGACGGTTGAGTCCCTGGAATCGGCTCGGGCTGGTCACTGCAGGCCCCGTGGGTGTCGAGTCTCCAAGGGCTCTCGGGGAACGCTGAGAACAGGAGATGCCCCACTGCTGCCTCCTCAACCCCCTTTTCTTTGCTGCGCTCCAGGGGCTTAGACATTCCAACAGTCCAAGTTGTCATCAACCACAACACCCCAGGCCTGCCGAAAATCTACATCCACCGGGTAGGCCGGACGGCCCGTGCAGGTGAGGAAGGAAAGCCAGCGAGAGGCACGGGTCGGGTAGTGCCACGGTTCAAAGCAGAGACCTGGTGATGGGATTCTTGCCCGATTCCTCCTTTCATCCAGTTTAAGACCAGAAAGGGGGGACCATTAGACCCTCTGGCTGACCTCGTGTATATCACAGGCCACTTACCCCTGCTGGCTGTAAGGCAGTTCCAGCTCCACTGCTGTGCAGTGTCAGATCAGACTAGGCCACTGATCCAGCGTCCTGCCACCACCGCTCACAGCGCTGACTCGTCTTGGCTGGTATCCCACCTTTGACAGAGCAAGTGGAAGACCCTTCTCCTCGCCGCTCCTCTCCATAGTGCACCTGTGCTAATTCCTGGAGGCGAGTGGGGCCTGAGGGAGGGTTAGTCTGGGGATCACTGCTCATCAGAGTTCACTTAGTCACCAGCGCCTTCTGGTTCTCATCCCTCAGGCCGGCACGGACTCGCCATCACGCTGGTGACGCAGTACGACATCCACCTGGTGCATGCCATTGAGGAGCAGATCAGTAAGTGGAGAGCATCAACACAGGCATGGCTGCAGCCACAGCCTCTCTGACACAGAGCGTACGGCCCAGGAGCCTTCTAGTATCAGAAAAACAGCTTCTCTCCCCTGGCTTTGCAACCGAGGCCCGGCAAATCTAGTAGCTCTGTGTCTCCCCCAGGGCGGGAGCCGCCCCGGTCACCAAACCTTCTGGTCTTTGATACTCTAGTACGACTGGTACGTAGCACCTCGCACCCAGCGGGATTGCAGAGTGCTTAGCAAGGGCTGCTTCTCCCCACCCTGAGACAGAGGGTGGCAGCTGTGGACAGCAGCTCCTAGCTAGACTGCGCAGCGCTCCTCAGGAAGTGGAGAAGGCTCCTGCCTGCAGTTGAAGCGGCCATGCTTTGGGGAGTCCCGGCAGCCCGGCTCTCCGTAGGGCGGTTGGGTGAAGAGACGAAGGCGGTCTCTCATTCTGGTCGCCGGGGGTTGGTCCCGTGTATTTGGTCCCATTATCCCCAGTGATGCTGAATGGGCTCCATAGCAAGGGGAAAGTTCTCCGGGGCGCTCTGAGTCAGTAATGACCCTGATCTCCCTCCAGCGGAGGGGCTGGCCCCTGCTCTCGTACCAGTCTCTGAGCTGTCCGTGTGTCTTGTGTCGCGATTTAGAAACGAAGCTGCAGGAGTTCTCGGTGGAGGAGCGTGCGGTACTCAGCATCCTCACCCAGGTGAACGTCGCCAGGAGGGAGTGTGAAATCGTAAGTGACCGGAGCGTGGGGCGCCGGCTTCCTCTGACCAGGAAACGCTTCCCCTCTAACTCGCAACGGGCGTTTAGCTTCGGCAGGGTGTGCAGCCCTCGCTTTGGATATGCAGCTGTGTGGAGGGCTCGGGGCTCATTCCCCTTTCTAGAGGAGGCCTGTGCAGGACATGAGTTTTTGTAATGCAAATGCTGGGGCAGGGACCCAGATTTGCTGTTCCCCATCTCTAAGGTGTGGCCATCTGGTGATATTGGCCTGCTCGGCAGTGCGCTGGGGGCCTGGGCTTTGGAGTGAGGGTCTGCCAAGTCCGTCAGAGCTCTGCTCAGGCCTGCGACCCTCCGTGGAGCCTTGCTGCCGGTCCTACTGCCTGGCTCCTCATCGCGCTTTTGTCTTTTGCTTTGGCAGAAACTGGAGGCGACTGATTTTGATGAAAAGAAGGAAATAAATAAGCGGAAGCAAATGATCCTGGAAGGAAAGGTGAGTGGATGCGCTCCAGCCACTGCCGCCAGGTACCAGGACAAGCAGTGACCTGTCGCACAGCACAAGACACCCATCCCCCCCTTCACTCCTGCAGTCTGTCTGCCTCGTTCCCCTTTGAGCAGCTTCTGTTCGCCTTGAAAGGAGAATGATGAAGAGCTACTGACAAATGGGTTGTCCCATTACGTCCTTCAGACCTGGTGTCACATTCCTCTCCAGAGTCAGTTGTGCTTCAAAGAGCAGGGTGGGCTTGACAGGATGTTACTCTGCAGCCCCCCTCGGCCCCCAGTGGGGGGTCAGAACGGGCAGCTGAGAGAGGAGGGGAGCGGCAGCATGGAGCAGCGCTAGGAAAGCGGAGGCGGTCCAAGGCTGGGATAGGAGAACCAGAGAGGGGAAGGGACTTGCCCAGATTTGTGCACAAGGCAGTGGCAGAGCCGGGAATTGAACCCAGGAGTCCTTACACCCCACCCCAGATTTGAACCACAGCCCTCTCCTCTGGGGTGGAGAATGGTCGAGCAGAGCGAGAGTGCACAAATAACCAGGGCACGTGGTCTCTGGAGACGGACGGGCAGCTGGGGAAGGCAAGGGTCCTTTGGGTGGGGGCAGGGCTGACAGAACCCTGCTGCGTGTCGTCAGTTTCTTGGCGTCTGCCCTTGCAGGACCCGGACTTGGAGGCAAAGAGGAAGGCGGAGCTGGCCAAGATCAAGAGGAAGAACAAGCAGTTCCGCGAAAGGGTCCAGCACACGCTGCAGGAGAAGAAACAGCTTCAGCTGACGAGGAAGCTGCAGAAGAAGGCGCGTCGGCAGCAGAGACGGGTGGCCGAGGAGAAGTGAGAGCTCCAGGCGCTTACAGCTGGGGAGCTGCTGCCCAGGGCTCTTCCTAGCCCCTAGAGACCACGCGGTGGGGGGGGTTGATGTGGAAGCTTCTGACTTGATGTTGGTGTTTGAAGGGAGGGGGATCGCTCTGCCAGTGTAACCCCTTCTCCCTCCCCTCCAGAGACTCAGCTGCTCTGGCCCATCCTTCGGCCTGACCTGGGCGGGATGGGGCTCAAGGGGTGTCACTCCTCAGCCCCCCATGCCCAAAGGAGGGATCCAAACTCTTCTCCCTTGGGGAGCTGCTCCTGCTCATGGTGATTCTCGGTTTCTCACCTGCTCCCACCCTTCCCAGGGCTGGTGCCTGCCACTCCCTCTTGTTTAGATGGGCAGCTTCTCCCCAAGTCGGAGTCTGAAAGCCCTGAGCCAAGGTCAGCTTGGCCCCTGGCTTCCTGGCCCAGCTGGCGGTGTTCTGAGAGGGTAACAGCTAATCGAGACAGGGGAGGGGCTCCATCAGGGAGGCTGGTCTGGCGTGTTTTGTGATAATTTCCCTTCCTCCTAATTTGTGTGACCCGTTATCTAAACCGTGTTTATCCCGAGGTCCCTCTGAGCCACATTTCAGATCTGTCCCCTGACCTGCAGCTCCAGACGGCGCCCCAGTCAGCCACGGGACCATCACGGGCCCCTCTTCCCTTCCAGGAACGGAGGTTTCCCTCCCCAGAGCCTGGTTTCAATCCCAGTATCCAACTCGACCAGGTCAGAGGTCTTTGATTCACGTCTGAACAGGATTCCCTGGCCATCTCAGGAGCAAATATCCTTAGCTCTGAACAACCCACAGCAGTTTGGATGCTGCTCCCTCCCTCCCTGACACCCCCACTAGACTCCGCGGAATGGATGCTGCTGGTTTGCACCCTGCCCAATGAATAAGTGACTCTTGCACCAAGAATGGCCCCGGATGTCCCAGTGTGAGGACTTGGCCAAGTGCACAAGGATCAGCGAACTTTAAACTCGGGGTGGGGGGAGGGTGTGTGTGTGCGCCATCAGGGAATATGCTTCCCTCTGGAGCCTCAGAACTAAGCGCAGCTCTATGGTGGGGGGCTCAGCCTGGGCCCGTCAGGGAGGGAAGTGATTTCTGCTTTGGTGATGGGGGGGATGTTTTCTGTGACTCGCATCTTCCCTGCTCCCAAGAAATATTTATTTGCAATAAATAACTGGGTGTCTGGACTCTCCTGGCTCGGGGGACTGGCGTCTTGTCCAAGGGCTGTTGCTCGGAATGAGGGGTCGGTTTCACCCTGGCATATCGAGCTGGATCAGGGACTCTGCAGCTGGAGGCACTGAGGGCAACACCCAGTTTTGTTTCAGGGGCGTGGTCCAAATAGCAAACAGGTTTCTCCTAGCCAGACTCTGCTCCGGTCCCTGCTGTCGGTGCCAGGGCAGCGGTTCTGGAAAGCTGCATCCCATTCTGTGGGGGCCGCTCGCCCACTCTGAGCCCCGCTCCAGTCGGGGGTCTCAGCCACCTCGGGCCTGTTCTCTGCCCCAGAGCCAGGTCCATATGCCCATCCTGGCACAGGTTTGCCATGCGAATCCCCAGGGCCCTCTGCACAGCCGCTGGGGCAGCTCCACCTCGGGCAGCAGCCGAGGAGCTTGGATGTCTGGCTGGATGACTGGGGCCATGTGGCTAGAGAGGTGTGGCCAGACTGGCCATCAGGACGGGTCTGAGTTGGGCAGCCCCCTTCGCCCGGCTCCCCGGGAATGAAGAGGACCTCGAGGTCCTGCCTTGTAGACGGGGCGACTCGCGGGCTCGGGCAGCTGTTGGAACCGCACTGATCGCTCTCCGAATACGGAACACTGCCCCAGCACCGTGTGCTGATTTCCCCAGCAAACCCGTCAGCACGAGAGTAATGAGGCTCCTCCCTGGCCAGGCTGCTCTGGTGAGGGCTTTGATGCTGCCTTTGTGTCGTCTCGCCTGTCAGCAGTTCCCCTCCCCTCTCCGACTCCTTGCTCTTCCTTCTGAAGTCTCTTCGCTGAGCGCATCTCTTCATCTTCCCCCAGCACCTGTGACAGCAGGGTTTGATCATGGAGTTTCGTCTTGGTGCTTTGTTCAGCTGCCTTTTCAATCCCTCCGGCTCTCTGAGCACCAGGGCACGTGTGGGACATGAGCCTCCTGTTCAGTCAGTGCAGAGTCGACTCCATGCAGCCTGGCTAGGAGGGGGGGAGCGGCCTGTCTCAGGGTCTGGGAATGGACCCTGCCCAGGTCCACAGAAGGCACCTTGCCTGGTGACTGTCAGTGGCCTCTGTGAAATGCGCTTACAGGCCTCAGGCCGATTCTTCCTTCTCCCATCCCTCCCTGGCTTGAAAGCTGCTTTCATCAGCTCTCCCCCCCCCCCCCCCCCCGGGAATTCCTCCACCCGTCTCCCAGCAGGGTCTTACACTGGGGCTGCGTCCGGAGCCTGCCTTGAACAGCGGCTCATAGCGTCCTCGGGCCGAAAGGGGGGGGTACAAGAGCCTCGTGCAGGGAGATCAGGGCAGGGGGCTCGCTCCAGGCTCGAATGGCTGCAAGGTGCGGGGAGGTGTTGAGGGCGGCGGGGGCCGGGCTGGCAGCACTCTGCCATGCGGTGGGTAGTGCCTTAGTCACGAGACCCTCCTTCCTCTGGGCACTGAACATGCTGATCGTGCCAGGGCCGTGACTGAGGGTGCCCCAAATCCCCAGTTGGGGGAGTGGCTGCATCACCGATCCGGGCCAGCTTGGGACGACCTTCCCGTGCCCTTCTCACCCCCGTTTTTCTCCCCCTTTGGCTACCGTCTCCCACGTGCTTTGCACACTCAATTCTTTTCACTCTCTCAACCCCAGCTCCCCACCCCCACCTCTTTGAGGGCTTCCCTGGTTTGGTTGCTATGGAGACAGAACCCAGTTCAGCATTTCAAACATCTCGCCGTCCCTGGCAGGCACAGGGGGGGCGTGGCCGTGTGGAGCAGCGGGCGCTGGGGGTGCTCCCCACAGACACACGGCAGAGGGTGTACCGGAGCCTGCACCACCTCTGCAGAAACCTCCTGCCTTAACCCGCTGCTCTAACGGCCACGCTGGGTGTGTCTGGCCTGGTGTCGGTCCCTGAGGCTGGGCGAGCCTGGAGCGGGGCTCTCGGGCCCTTTGCTGGGCATGGAACAGGCCCTCTTCCCTTCCCCCACCCCCTCTGCTCCCGTGCTGGTCGGGTGAGGGGTTGGCACGGGGCACTGGTGTTCCCCAGAGTGCTGCAGGCAGGCGGCAGGGTTGGGCGAGTCCTACACAGAACTGGAGCCACGTCCTGGGTCCATCCCAGGAGGCTCCCTGGGCCTGTCCCGCAGTGTCAGGGCAGGCGGCCCAAGGACAGGGACTTCCCCAGAAGGAAGGTCTGGGGCAGAGCCAAGAGCTCTGGGGGGAGCTGCCCCCTGTGGGTTCAAAGGGGACCCCCTGGGCCTGGCCACATCTGCAGCATGGGGAAGAAGGGTGAGGGAGGAAGCAGGGGATGGGGCTTGGTGGCCAGTGGTCGGATCCACATGAGCCGGTGGCCCTGGTCCATCCTGAGTGGGCCGTGTCCTGCAGGTGTCAGCCAGGGGACTCCAGCCTCTGGCTGTGGGAGCAGCGCCGGGAGGCAGGTGAGCTCTAATGAAACGCTCAGGGCGCAGCCCCAGCTTGTCTTCAGCTCCCTGTTTCCTGTGGGGGCCAGCCGAAGAGCCCTCAGTCCTGTGGGTGTGATTCCTTCTCTGGCCTAGGACCCAGTGCTGGATCCTGGGCCAGAGAAGGAATCACACCCACACCGCCCGGCCCGGCTGGCTGGTTACCCGGCAGCGCTGTCGGGTTCAGCTTGGAACTGCTTTGCTCTCGGTCCTGCGCCAGGCGGGGTTTTGCTGGCTTTGCACAAGGCTGGCCCCTGAGCTCCTGCTGCTCCCGTGCCAGGTGCTGCAGTCTGGCCCCCGGGGACGGCGCTTTCGTGTGGATTGTGGCTCCGGTCTCACTGCCGCTCTGCGTGCTGGCGAGCGCCCTGCCTGTTACCGCACTGCCAGCTGCAGCCGTGTGTTCAGGTGCTGTTTGCATTGCACAAGCCAGGCTCTGCTGAGGGCGGGAGAACCCCTGAGTGTGACTCTACTGAGTCCCTTCTCTGGGCAGGGTCTGGCCTGGACCCTCCGGGCCACGCGGCCTGGTCAGCAGCAGCCACTAGGTGGCAGCTCTGGTGTTCTCCGGCAGCGCCCTGCAGCTGGCTCCGCCTTCACTGGTGCAAAGGGCCCCTTGCCTGGGCTCCAGCTGGTGAAGTTGGGGGGGGGGGGGTGCCCCGGAGCTGCCCTGAGTGCAGTGGGGGCAGATGGGGTTAAATAGTAGCACAGTGTCTGCCCCGTCCAGTGCTGCCTGCAGTGTCCTCTGGAGTTAGATGCAGCGCGGATAGTCTGGACTCCTTTCTGTTCCCTTCTCAGCTGCAGCTTGGACAGGGCTTCTGCTGGCCCCTCTAATACCCCCCCCCCCCCGGCAGCAGTGATCCCTGCAGCACCCTGCCAGGCAGGCTTGGCTTTGGCTCTGTCCACTGAGGGCAGCTCCTCCCCGCTTGGGGCGTCTCTGCGCCGTCCTCCTGTCTGTGATGAATGCTGCTGGCTGGGCCCTGGCTCTGGCCCCCTTACAGCTGTTTTCACTGTCCCCCAACACACCTGGCCTCTTCACGTCCGTCCCCCCTCCAGGAGTCATAGGGCGGGTGTGTTTGGTGCGGGGGGGCGGAATCTTTCTTTTGTGCTGTAATTCTTCCCTGCTTAAATCCACCCTCATGCCTGCTGCAGTAGCAGCCGCCTCTCCTGTGGACTCTGTGGCCTTGTCCCTGTTGCCTCTGGGAGGGAGAGTGACTGTGAAGGAAACAGGTGGTCTGGACCCCCCTCCCCTTACTGTGTGTGAGCTCAGAGCACTGGTGGCTCCTGCAGCCCAGGCTCTCTTCCTTTCATGCAGGCAGGGGGGCCCTGCAGCAGGTCACCCCATCCCTTCCGCTGTAGGCAGGCTGAGGCAAAAGGCTTCGTGCATCAGCACTGGGGCGGGGGGGAGCTCTGGAGCGAAACCCGCGCTGTCGCAGAGCAGGTTGGTTTGTTCCAGTTCAGAGAGCCCAGGTCCCTCTGCTCGTCAGTCGCCTAGCTGTGAATGGCAAAGCTTGCTCAGTCCAGCCGCCCACTCCCTTCAGGTGGCAGAGTGGTGCCCCATGCAGCTGGTACTGGGGTGTATCGCCCCACTGGCTGGAGGCAAGGCGGAGGCAATGACTCCCCCATGGTGTCCCAGCAAGTGGGTGGCTGAGCCCAGGGGACTAGAACCTGCAGGTCCACTCTCAGGTTCGTCCTTCCACCCATGGGCCGTGCTCCCTCCTCGGCCCTCCAGGCCCAACACCAGGGCTGAGGCCGGCTCTGTTAAGCATCCTGTTTCCATTGGCAGAGGGAAGTCTTCGGACAAATGAGCAGCCAACATCATCTTGGGTTGAGGGAGTGCCTGGATTCTCTGCAGGAGGCTGGCTGCAGGGCTGAGATGGGGCCATTGACCTTCTGTGTCCCATCTGCTAACTGCTCTGCTGCTGGAAAGGGAGCGGGACTTGGCCAGACGAAGAGCGTTTGGCCCTCTCTGGTGGAGGTGAATGTTGCATGCTGCCAGCCCGAACGCAACTTCCCCGGTCTCTGTAACGGCCCTTTGTGCTGGGCTGACGTCAGCCCTTAAGCCCCAGTTCTGAGGCCTTTGTCTGAGGGACCTGCTCCCCAGCGTCCCTCGCATCCAGCAGCATTAAACGATCCATTTGCAGGCCCGCCGCTGCATGAGAACAGAGCAGCAGCCCCTGCCTCCATCCAGCCACAGCCCCACATTGAGGCCAAGCCATTCATAGCCGCCAGCAAGGTGGCCCAGGTGCGTGTAATCAGCGTTTCTCCCACCTCCTGCCTTTGTTGCATCTTCGTTGCCTGCTGGGAAGTGAAACGCAGGTAGCTTGACTGACAGAAGCAGCCCATTTGTTACTAGGCAGGGCTGGTTCCTCTCTCACTTGTACTGCTCCCAGCCCTGCTGAGACACATTATTCCTGCCGCCAGCAGCTGGCCATGTGGCCTCATGGTGCAGCCTTGTTGCTCCCTCTGGAGCACTTAGTTGTGCAGGCTCTGGCCCTTGCGAAAGGGATGAGCCTCTGCCGTAGCTCCCTATCTGTCCTGGCAGGTCCTGCAGGGCTAGAGAGTGGCTCTGATGGGCAGTGATGGCCAGTGCAAGCCTGGTTGGGCAGCCACCCAGCAGAGGGGATGTGTCCCCTGGGTGCTGATGGTCTAGCAGAGATAAAGACGAGGCTGCGGATGAAGGTGGCGGGGGATGGAAGCAGGCAGCGCCTGTGCCTGGTCTTGATCATAACTTTCCATGGCTGCAAACATTAGTGATGTCAGAGCAGGACGCATGTGGCGGGGGGGAACAGATCCAGCACCTCGGCTACTCCGGCCTCTGCAGGAGATGGGCCCAGCACGGCGCACACGGGTACCCATAGGCTGGGATGCTGCCGGGTTTCCCAGTGGGCTGTGTAGTGCTGCTGTGTGAGCAGCCTGCTGGGCAGTTAACATCCAGCTGCTGCTGCTCGTATTCCTATTGCAAGGGGGGGCTCTTGTGAGAACTGGAGCCTGCTGTTCCCGGTAGGGGTTGGAAGGAGCAGGCCATGGGCAGAGGAGAGCAGGGCTAGTGTAACCATAATTGTCCCCACCGCTCACAGTCCCACCACGTCCCCGCGAGCAGAAACAGCCGTCGTGTGCCGGAAACAAACAGGAGTAATAATCACAAATTACTGCGGGAAAGGGGATGGCAAACCTCACCGGAGCCTCTGCTTTTATTGTGTAGAGGAACATTTTCCAATATGCACATTTAACTGCCTCCTCTCAGCACATTATCCTCGGGGGGGCAGAGGGGAGGGCGGAGGCTTTAAACGAGGAGAACTTTCCCCCTAGCTAAGTGTAAACAGACCAGCGCCAACTAAAAATAACCCATGACCTCAGAGACAGAGCAGCTGATTGCCCCAGCCCTGACGGGGGAGGGGGCTGCGTCACCCAGCTGCAGCTCGGTCCCCTCACCTGATTCCAGGATTCAGTCGGAGCGGCCCATGGTCACGCTGAGGTAGGCCCAACACGGAGCTGTTAAAGGATTTGGGCCATGAGGGCCTATGCAATGGTGTTGCTTAGGCTGGGTCATTGCGTGGCCTTTAGCTACGTCTGGTAAATCACATTCGTGGCGAGGTGTCCTGACCCGAGCCATGTCCCTCGAGGATCACCGTGCACGTCACAGCGCCCCTGGGGGATGATTAGCTCCTTTGTACAGCTTGGGAAAGTGAAGCCTAGAGAGGGTTAAATGACTCGCCCACAGTTGCAGAATGAGTCAGTGGCGGAGCGGAGCAGTTAGGAGTCGTGTCTGCTATGCTGAGCCGTGGCCAGCTGCGAGTCAGACTGAGATGCCCAGGCTGTGTGTGTGCACCATGGGCACCCTGCATTGGCATCTGCTGTCGGATGTGCTCCAGTGGGAAATGTCCGTTTGCTGAGGGCTCCTGCTTGCTGTCCCCAGAGTGACAGACACACTGGCTGTCCCTCGGGCTAGGCCAGCTGTAGCTTCTGAGACCAGAAGGGACCATTTCAATCACTGAGTCTGACGTCCTGTAGCACACAGGCCAGACGGCTTCTCTGTATTGATTCCTGCAGACGGGCGTGAGAGACTCGCGCTGTACAGCGCTTCAGGGCAGTACCCAAGACTCCCAACTGCAGCACATCTGATCCTGCAACCTGCTAGTTGTGAGACACTTGTGCAAGGGGGGAGCGTTACACAGAGCTGGAACTGACACACTTACAATCCTGACGCATGGACAGCAGGGCTGGAGGAGCCTTGGGAGACTCTGGCCTTCCTCTGAACACGTCTTAAAACGAGGATCACGTCAGACGGTGAGAATGTGGGGCATTAGCAAGCCACCTGCCAGCCGCTCGTCTGGGCGCGTCTGGCTTCTTGAAGCGGCTGCTCTCCCCTCCACTGGCCTGGTGGCTGCACGGCCACCTGTCTGGGAAAGACGAATCACACAGCCGCTCTTTGTTCCCTAGATGTAACGGTTTCAACCGGAACTCTTACAGGCGGGTGATCTGGGATGGGGGCGGGGAAGGAAGAGCTCCAAACCTAGCACCTAAGAACCCAGCGGGAGAACTGAAAAATAGGCAGCTGCACAAGACTGGGACTTTGTGGGGCGTCTGGTAGCCAAACCCCACCGCAGTCAGTGGGAGTTGCTCAGTGAATTACCTTGGGGAAGTGCAGCCCAGATCTTTAGGTGTGAAGACCTTGAAGATTGTTTTTGCCCAGGCTAATCTCACATACAAACAGCCCCTCCCCCCCCCGTCACTGCTCCGGCTGTGCTTTACATGCATTGCCTCAGAAAGAATTAAGAAGCCCATTTGCCAGCAGATGCATCTCACGCACTGAGTTATCTGCAGTCAGCAGAACTCCTCCTGCCAGCAGCAAAGCCCGTTATTGGGTTGCTTGACAATAATTGCCAGTGGGCGAGAGAAGCAATAATAAAAGCGGCCGCGTTGCATAAGGAAGTGATTTTCAAGTGATGGAGATGGAAGTCTGGGGAACCCCCTCGGGTTTCTCCTGAGTGCTGAAATGGGAGCGCTTCCCGGGCCTGGGAAGCATCTGTTGGTGTTAGCTGTGGGCTGTGTTAACAGATCCCATAGTCCGTCTCAAATGTTCAGTGCTTCATTTGAGTGGGGAGGAGCCAAGCCGTGCTTTGCTGCACCCAGCTGCCGTCCGGCTGCCTCCTCTGGATTTAGGGCCTTTCGGGAACTAGCCGGTGATAAATGAGGTTTGGAAGAGCTGAGGATTGCAAAGGGAGGGGTCCCCCCGAGTCATCCAGCACGTGCCGCAGTAAAAGGCTTTTAATGAACAGGGGCTGCAGGGCAGAGCAGACTGAAAAGCTGGCAATTGCAAATCGCGCCTGTGGGGAAATGAGAGCATAAAGGAAACTGGCTAGCGCTCTCGCTGGAGCCCTAACAACTGGAGGGCAGCGCGGTGTAGCACAGGCTGGCCAGGGTTGACTGTCCAGTGCGCTGCATGCACCCCCCAGGCAGGCGCACAGACTGGGCATGCGCACTTGTGAGGTGGCAGTGGGGCAACTCAGCCAGAGGCGTCCATGGCGAGAGTATCAGATTGACAGCAAGTCAGGCGGTTCATGGGGCTCATGGCACTGGCCTCACAAGCGTCACAGCAAGGGAGAACTGGCACCCCTGGGTTGTTCATTTCTCTGGGGGCAGCGCTGCCCCAGGCCTGCCCCACCTGGATGCTGACAGGTCTGTCCCGCAGGGAGCTTGCAGCGCCCCATCACTTAGTGTTGCAGGCTGGGTCACTAGGCCTGTAAGGGAGGGGGGTTCCCAGGAGCAGGTGAGGAAGTGAGTCGTGATGTCATGGCCAAAATGTAGGCCGGTAGTGTGGAAACCCACTGAAATCTTTCTAACAGCTGCAGCTCAGGGGTTTCTGCTCCCCACCAGCCCAGAGGGGGCACCCCTTGGGGAGCAGTGTGGAGGGAACACCCCACTCCAACAAGCCCCGGCCCATTGCCCTGGTCTGGTCCACGTGGCGGGAGCCCCGACTGCACCCATGAGGCTGTGCTACAACCTGGATGGGCTTGCTGGACACAGCACTAGCAGTGTGGGGACAGTGACTACGGGAAAGTTATTTACTTGTTCCCATAATATAAGAACTAGGAGTCACCAAATGAACTGAATGGGCAGCAGGTTTAAAACAAATAAAAGGAAGTAGTTCTTCACACAGCGCACAGTCAACCTGTGGAACTCCTTGCCTGAGGAGGTTGTGAAGGCTAGGACTATAACAGGGTAAAAAGAGAACTAGATAAATTCATGGAGGTTAAGTCCATTAATGGCTATTAGCCAGGATGGGTAGGGAATGGTGTCCCTAGCCTCTGTTTGTCAGAGGGTGGAGCTGGATGGCAGGAGAGAGATCACTTGATCATTACCTGTTCGGTTCACGCCCTCTGGGTCACCTGGCATTGGCCACTGTCGGCAGACAGGATCCTGGGCTGGATGGACCTTTGGTCTGACCCGGTACGGCCGTTCTTATGTAGACTCCTTGGAAGGCAGGTGCACATGCCAGCCCGGTGCAGTGTGGCTGCTGCGGCAGTCCTGGGGCTGAGCCAGGCTTGGCAGGGACTTGTGCCTGGGACCCTGGGTGTTGCCAGCCGCTCTTGGGCAATGCAGCACCAGAAGAGTTGCCTTCGCCGGGCAGCGAGATGCTGGAGAAGCACCGTGCCTCCGACTCTGCTCAGGCCTCCAAACCAGATGGAGATGAGCTGGCTAACCCCAGGAGAGGGGCTCCGCACCCTGGCCCACTGCCCTCTGCCTTGTCAGCCACTTGAGGGGCAGCATTCAATCATATGCCTTTCATATGATCATCGTCTTGCTGCTGGGTCATGACTAGGGGCTGCGCCCCCTCAGCTCCCGGCAGTTTAGGTGCGTGGGGTGTGTCCTTACATGGACCCTGAGGGTAATTCATTGAGGGGTTTTCTGTTCACCTGCCTTGTCGTTTAAACTGGAGCCTTGGTGTCTGAGAGCTTCAGACTCCTGCGGGGTGGGGGGGGACAATGGGGGACTCAGCCCTCAGAATGGATTTGGTTGGTTCAGGGCCCAGCCTTAACATCACATGGCTTTAAATCAGCAAGCCAACAAGCTCTAGGGCTCTATTCTCCCGTCCCCTCGCAGGCAGACTGGGCAGAGCCTGCCCCTTCCTGCCTTCGGGCAGCTCCTCGGCCGTGACTCACCCTGCCCAGCCCAGAGCGTCCTGGCTCCCCGTGACACAGCTGGATGCAGAGACGCAGTGACTCAGTGCATGGCGCGGTGTCTCTACAGGACAGAAGGAAGGAAAGCAGCTGCGGCCAAGGGAAGCAGGCCGGAGCGTGAGCCTGAGACAAAGGCTCCGGAGCCGTGCTTGGCGGGGAAAGCTAGGCCAAGTGCAGGCTGGCGCTCCTGTCAGCGGCGTTGTAACGTCACTGCCTGACTGGAGGGCGTTACACCGGGAGCGACCGGGGCTGTGCTTGCGAGGTGTAAAGGGCACCGGGTCATTACAAACCCTGGCTAACGACGGTGCTGCCGCCAGCGACAAGTCTGGGCTAGCAAACGCACAGGTGTGGAAGGCAGGTGGGAACGGGGCCGAGCTGCAGTCTCAGCGCCGTGCTGGGGCTTGTGTCTGCTCCATTCCCACTCAGAATCAGTCCTGCTGACTCAGCCTGGGATGTTGCTCAAGCCGGTCCAGCGAGCCCCAATCACTGGGAAACTCCCATCTTGCCACCGGCCACACAGTAGTGAGAGGCTGGGTGCGGAGACATGGAGGACACAGTGGTGGGAAGTCAGACCCAGTCCCTTTAACATGCCCCTGCTCCTGGTAGTTTGCATGTGGCGTGAGACACAGACAGGACCCGTGGGTGGGTGAGTGGCTGACAACATGCAGGGGAGATGCCTGCTTAACCCAGTGCCGCCCCACAACGAAGCAGAGTCAGAGCGAAGGCACCTCTCCTGCAGCTGATCTCTATTTTCCAAAGGGGCCACAGCTGGCACCGGAACCGGAACGCAGTGCTGCACGTACCCCCGGCCATTCTTGTCTCCCGCCCCCCCCTCCCCCCCCCCCCCACACAGAACACCCTGCGGGTGGCACACGTTACAGCTAGTTCTAGCCCCCACACAGGCGTGGGAGCAGCTCATGCAAAAAAGTTCTCCTGGCTGCGCATGTTCAGAAATCTACATTTCCCCACAACTCCTAAGCTTTGAAAGGGAGGGCGGGAGGGGGCCGGCCTAACCTAGACACAAGCTCTGTAACCCTGACATCACAGCTCCACTCCTTCAGGATCTCCCCAGCACCTGCTCCAGCCCTTAGGCTCAGTTACCCAGGCGTAAGCAGGGGCTGGGGTTCCAGGGAGCCCTGAGGCAGTCCGGGGCAATGGCAGATCCACTGAAATCAGAGCAATCACGTCCCGGAAACCCCTTCTCGTGCCGGGGGCGTGAGCAAGAGGCGGCTCAGCCCCCTGAGTTACGCTTTTCACCCAGGTACACGCAGACAGAGGGTTTGACCCTGTGCGCAGAAGGCAGGACTCGGCCGCCGGGGTTGCTGGAGTTTTAGGCAGATTCTGCAGCATCTCTACAATCCCTGGAAACATTCTCCAGTTACTACGTCTGTCTACACTGCACCTACGGCAGCAAGGAGAAAAGTAAAAAACAGACCCGGCCCTGGTCCCGCTGGGCGACCGGCTACGTCTACACACACTGCTTCCTCATTAGACACCGGGCTAAGCATGCTACTAGGCAACTACTGGGCTCCACAGGGCCTGGGTGGGGGAGTGTGACAGCCCCTCTCCCTACAGGCCTTGTTGGATTTACATTACTCGACAACACCCATAAGGACCCACAAATGTCCCACAGCCCCTAGGGAGCCCAGGCCCAACGCGCTCCAAACAGCCAACGTCCTAGCTGCATCCAGCTGCGCAGCTCAAGGTGGAGCATAGCACGGGGGCCTGCACCCTCCAGAGGCCATGCGGCTCATGGGGCCTGCTGTCTCCCTGGACGGTGCTTCCCAAGAGGCAACAAGAGCAACTGGGATTTGCTGCAGTTAACTCAGGTGAGTGGCAGCTCTTGGAGCCTGGACAGATGCCAGCTCCACGGCTGGCTGGTCACCCCCCAAGCCATCCCGTTTCTCAAACCCTAATCCCCTCCCCAGCACTGCCTGCTCCTCCCAGCTTAAAGCAGCTTTGGAAAGTAAAAAAACCCACTGCCTTAAAATAGAAAACATCTTGAAATCCTGCAACTTCTTCCCCTCTGGAGGGTGGGACTGGGCAGCCACAAGGGAATGGGGCCAGGTGAGGAGCTGTCCCTGCCCATGGGGGTTCTGGAAGCCCCTGACCGTGAATAAATGGTGATCAGAGTCTATTAAAAAGATGGGATGTGAGTACGGTGGGGAAGGGGGAGAAGGAGCAGCTACCGCCCGTGGTGTGATGGGTCGTCTCTTCCTGGAGCTGGGAAGCAGGAGCCAGGCAGTTTGGTTCACAAGAAGCAAGCGGTTCCCTAGAAAAACTACTGAAAAATGGGCAGGCAGGTGAGCCCCATCCCTAGAAAAGGAGTGTTTCCTTCTGTAAAAATGTCAGGGAAATGCATTAGTGAGTGAGGCCAGGAGAACAGCATCACTGAGCAGCATGGAGACCCTGCCACCTGCAGGCCACACCAATGCTGGGCAGGATCCAGAGAGGCCTGGACATGACTCATGGACACTCCTTGGGCGGAAACCCCCCAGAGTTCAGCTGCCCACTGGCGCCATGTCTGCCTTCAATGCAGATCAGGCGGCTCTGGCCAGTCTCCACAGTCAGTTGCAGGCATCTGCTGGTTTGTGGCTGGACCCCGCCCAGGTCCCAAGTCCTGCTGCAGTTTGTAACCGGCCTCAGCCGGGCTCTGCCCCTCCTGGAAGGCGTCTCTGTGGCCAGGGCTGCTCAGTTGCTTTCCACCAGCTTGGCAAGTCCCTGCCGGAGCTCGCTGAGCTCAAATATCTTCACATCCATTAGCTCGCCCACCTTGGTGACTTCGCCCTGCATCTTCTCCCTCTCGGCCAGCTGCTCGGCCAGTGTTTGCTCAGCCACGTGCAAACGTCGCTCCAGCTCCGCGTTGCATCCCTCCAGCTCCTGGCCAGGGATGCAAAGGATTAGTAAACAAACGGACAATGAAGCAGCTATCCCCGCACCTTAACCGCATACCCCCCCCAGCCAACACACACACAGCAGCTACACCTCCACCTTAACCGCGCACACACACCCCAGCCAACACACACAGCAGCAGCTACACCTCCACCTTAACCACGCACACACCCCACAGCCAACACACACACACAGCAGCTAGCCCTGCACCTTAACCGCGCACACACACCCCAGCCAACACACACACACAGCAGCTAGCCCTGCACCTTAACCGCATACCCCCCCAGCCAACACACACACAGCAGCTACACCTCCACCTTAACCGCGCACACACACCCCAGCCAACACACACAGCAGCAGCTACACCTCCACCTTAACCACGCACACACCCCACAGCCAACACACACACACAGCAGCTAGCCCTGCACCTTAACCGCGCACACACACCCCAGCCAACACACACACACAGCAGCTAGCCCTGCACCTTAACCGCATACCCCCCCAGCCAACACACACACAGCAGCTACACCTCCACCTTAACCGCGCACACACACCCCACAGCCAACACACACACACAGCAGCTAGCCCTGCACCTTAACCGCGCACACACCCCACAGCCAACACACACACACAGCAGCTACACCTGCACCTTAACCGCGCACACACCCCACAGCCAACACACACACACAGCAGCTACACCTGCACCTTAACCGCACACCCCCCCCACAGCCAACACACACACACAGCAGCTAGCCCTGCACCTTAACCGCGCACACACCCCACAGCCAACACACACACACAGCAGCTACACCTGCACCTTAACCGCGCACACACCCCACAGCCAACACACACACACAGCAGCTACACCTGCACCTTAACCGCGCACACCCCCCACAGCCAACACACACACACAGCAGCTACACCTGCACCTTAACCGCACACACCCCCCACAGCCAACACACACACACAGCAGCTAGCCCTGCACCTTAACCGCACACACACCCCACAGCCAATAAACACACAGCAGCTACCCCTGCACCTTAACCGTGCACACACCCCACAGGCAACACACACAGCAGCTACCCCTGCACCTGAACACCAGTGCGCACACACGCCCCGCCTGTTCTCTACACCTGTGCCCTTCCACTGACACACACACAGGTTATCCCCTACACCAGCACAGATGCCCATGTCCTCACCCCTACTCATCACATACCCATGTGCATAATCCCCGGCCCTTCTCACACCTGCACACCAGGTGCACGGAAAACACATTCCTTTATTGATCCCATCGCGGAACTGGCCCCAGCAGATCAGGCTGGAGTTCACCTCTTGGTACCTGGGCCTGACCCCCCGGCCCGTGTGGTCTGACCATCACCCCGCTGCACACTGACCGTGGCAGGAGTCTGGGAGCTCAGCTCCTCGGCACATGCCAGCCGGCTAATCGGACTAGCCTCTGGAGATGCAATACCAGAGCTGTCCACTGGCCCAGCAGAAACTCTCCTCTCCTGGCCTCTGTCCAGCCTCGGAGCTGCAGGCCTAGGATAAGACCACGTAGGTCTCTCTCCACCCCACACCCAGCACCCGGTTGCTGAGCAGGAAGATGCTTGAATATATTCTTTGTCCCGTAAAACCGGAGTCCTGTGCTGTGAGCAGAGCCTGTATCAGAGTCCCAGCCCCAGTGGGCCCTGACGGGCACAAGCAGGCAGCCCTCTCAGAGCCTGGATAAATGGAATGAGAGATGCCATCTGTGTCCTGCCTAGGGGTACAGAGCAGCTTGCATCCCTCCTTGCCTGCCCTCCCCTGTGAACCCGCTGGAGTCAGCGCTCCACCCCTGAGGGGGTCAGCTGGCAAGAAATTCTGCAGCTCCCCTTCCTGCAGGCTGGGCACATCCTCTGCCCAGAATGGGGCCCAGCCAGTGAGCAGAGTGCCCGGCCTCCCGGGGCTGCCAGGGGATGGAGGGTTACAAGGCACCGCCCTGCCCTAGCTGCATGTCCAGCAGGACGCATCAGGCTCTGGGGGAAGTGTGATACGCAGAGAGGGTTCGTTATCTTTTCAGTGCACGTTGGGTGCTGGTGGGACTGCCTTTCTGTGGGGTATGGGAGGAAGGGAAGAAGGAAGCACATCCCAATGCTGTCGCCCAGCAGCACCCCAGGAATACACAGGATGGGGTCCCCTTGCTGGCCATGGCTGGGGAAATCAGCAGCTCTGCAGAAAGAGGAAAAGGGGGGCCCAGCCTAGTTGGGCTGGAAGCAGAGTGAGAACCTCAGACCTGCACCCTCTCACGGGCACAGGGGAGAGGGGTGTAGCTGGCCATCCCCCAGTCTTTAACTGCATCAAGATGGATCTGTCTAGAGAGCGCAGTGATGTCCCCAGACCTGCCATTCGATACGGGGTCCCCCCGGCAGACCTCCCCTCTGTCACCTGCAGCTTCTGCAGCATTTCCTCGCGCTCCCCCTCCGCCTCCCACTGGCCACTCTTCTGCCTCTTCAGCTGCTGAATTTCCTGAATCACAGAAAGGAAAAGAATCACTGCCTGGGCCAGCCCCATGCTCCCCGGGCCATCGTGCCTGACGCAGCCTCAGCGGTCACAGGCCGTGCGAAGCCAGGAGACCGATGCCACATTGTGCTTCGCTAACACCCCACCACAGGGGATACACGTACGCAGCCCCCTCAATCCTCCCCGACTATGGCCAAACCCAGCCTCCCTGGCTCCAGACCCTCCCCCTAGCCCTCCTGGCTCAGCCCACGCTGCTCGTCTGACCACCCCCACAGGGCACGTCTACACGGCAGCAGGGGGAACAGACTCGCACCAGTGGGGCTCAAACTGGCCCACTAGAAATCCCAGTGCGGACGGTGCAGCTGGGGCTGGAGCTCGGGCTCAAGCCTGGGGGCTGGCTGGGAGCGTGAGCTGCTACCAAGCTGCACTGTCCACACCCTAGCCCTGCCAGGGTGAGTCTGTCTCCTGAGGTTGGAGGTGTAGATGCACCCACAGTGTCCTGCTCCAGTGCTCACATCCAGACCTTGTCCGTGCCGCCCCCGCCTGACCCTGCCTATTGCCCACCCTTTCCTCTGGCCCCCGCTAGCCCAGGAGTCTTAGGTCTTAACAAAACAAAGAGCAGATTAACCGCCCCCCCTCCCCCACCCTCTGCTTGCACACCATCTTTTCCTGCTCCCACTGCATCTTAGACCCCTGGGTCGTCTCGTCTCCAGGGGCAGGGCCTCCCTGCGCACCCCTCACACCACGGCCTTTCCCCTCTCTCCTCGGCAGGCGTCGGGGCAGACAGAGCTCTCGCTCCAGACACACACTGAATGATGCGCAGAACAAACTCCCACCCCCACCCCTTGCCAAGAGCATCCCCCGGCGCTGCCACCCACCCGCTTGGCACAGCTAGGGAAGAAGGTGCAAATGAACAAATCCCAGAGACTCTCTCCACATCTCCCCTCCCCCAGCCCCTGTAATTAAAGCTCTGCTTTCAATCATTAACGTACATGCTGTGAAAGCAAGAGGCAATAACTAGGCCAGAGGTTAAACGTAGCTGCTGAGGAGAGGGGTGGGCATGTGGGGCAGGCTGTGCCATCTGCAGCTGAACCAGCTACACCAGAGGCTGTCATGGGGGGGGTGAGGCAGGGGCTGTCTGATGCCCTGGCCTGGGATCAGGAGCCTTTACATGGGGACCCTCAGGCTTCACACCTATTCAGCCTCAATTCTCTTTTGTGAGCAGGTCAGGAGGCCACACGGGGCCCCTCCAGTGCTGACCTGTGACCCTCTTCTCCTTGAGAAACCGCCCTCCCCTACACAGGGGCTTTTCACACCACTCTGCACAGAGGAGGCAGAACATGCTTCGGGAAGCGTCTTGGGGCCCTGGGCCCCCGGCCGACATCTGCTCCCCTGGCTAAGCAGCGAAGTGTAGCCCCAACAGCCACTACGTTCGCTGGAGAGAGCTAGAGCGATGGGCACAAAGCCAACGGAGTGGGGAAAACGGCAGGGGTTTGCTAAGGGGCAGGAAACCATCGAACGTGATGGAGGCTGGGGCCGTCCCAGTAAGATTTGGCCCAGTGCCACAGAACAAAGCGTTCTCACTCTCCCATCTGGGGGTCATTATCTGAGCACGAACACGGCTCCATGCTCTTCTCCCTGGGCCCGGGACAGAACTCGCTCTGAGAGCGGCGGGAGTGGACCAGGGGGGTCCCACAGGCCAGGGAGGGGGGGAGAGATAGAGGGTAGCGTCGTGGGGTGTGGCGACAGCAGCCCAAGATTCACTCATATTTTGGGCTTGTCCTAGCCGCCTCCCTTGGGGCATTGCGGTCGTTCAGCCGCTGCTCCGAGCCCTCATCTGCTCCACTGCTGTTACCTCGTCTTTAGCCTTGATCAACAGCTCCAGCTCCTCCAGCGTCTGGTTCAGCTCCTCCTTGCTGCCCTCGCTGGAGGAATCGTGGGCTTTCTGCAGCTCCAGTTCAGCCACCTACATGGATATGCAGGGAGAAGGGAATCAGGTCCCGGTGCCGCGTGCCTGCCGGAGCCAGGCACACAGGCCTGGGGATGCAGCTAAGGGGCTGGCCAGGGGCTTGAGCGCTGAGGCAGGTCGAGACAAACCTTCCAGCTGCTGGGCAAAATGATTATTCCGGCCCAGGAGCCCCCGGACCCTAGCAGCCTCATGGCTTCTAACGAGAACATGCCCACCCCACAATCGCAGACTCTGCTCCTTGGAGCCACCCTAAAGCTCTCCTGGCCGGACTGGGGGGATATTTAAAGGGGAAGGATCTTTCCCACTGTTCCTCTCCGCTCCATGTGTAAACATGGGCTAGGAAAGCGGGGAAACTCCACCCCAGCGCCCACCAGGAACAAGGTATCTGAGGCTTCAGTTCTCCATGACCTGGCCCTTCACTCGCTATCGCTGCTACCAGCCCTTCTCCAGAGCTGGCCCCCCCACCTCTCTACGGGATTTCGGAGTGCCTGTCACCTTGGTATCTAGCCTCTACAGAGCAAAGGCTTCCATGAGCCCCCAACACTACAGCCGCGCAGTAGGGAATATGGTGCGGCAGCCATGTCGAGCCCCACCCCCCGCCCCCGTTGGAGAGCTGCACTGGGCGTGGAAGAGTCTCTTACAGCTCTGCTGTGCTGGGACGTTAGCAAATGGCAGCAGGGACCCAAGGATCAGGAGCACGCGACAGTCCCTAACCAGGCAAAACTCAGCCATGAAATCCTCCCCTCCTGCCAGGTAAATCTCCCCCCAAGGCCCTCTCCCCACAGATACTCACTGCCTCTTCCCCTGACGTACCCCTTCCCCAAAAGTACCCCTCTGTTCTTCCACCAGAATCTCCCCTCTCCTCTTCCCCCAAGGGTCCCTCTGCTCCTCCTCCAAACTCCAAGTCCAACCAGGTACCGCTCCCTCCCTCCTCAGACTCTCCCCTCCCCCAGACTCAGACAGGGGGTCTTTCTGGCAGCCCTTCAGCCCATGCCCAATGACCAAAATCCTCAGTCTCACTGCACAGAAGCAAGATCTTGTCCAGTGGCTCCTGCCGGGCTGACCCTGAACAAAGATTCCCTCCCTCCCCTCGGTGCAGATCACACGCTCCAACAAGCGTCAGAACCACGCTCTATCTATAGCCCCATTCCCCCCTTCCCCTGCAGTCTCACGCTTCCAGCAAAGCTGGGCCAGCTGACATCAGCCGCACCACCCTGAAATGTGTGCCGAGGGCCAGGTTCTGCTCTCAGTCCTGCCTCTGTGGAGCCAGAGGCTCTGCTGCAGTCAGTGGAGTGACCACAGATTTACACCAGTCTTAACGAGGGGGAGGGCTTGGCCCAGGCGCTCTCCGTTTCTGAAAAATGCTGCACAGAAGCTTAAATAATTCATCGGCAGAGGATTTGCTTTGAAAAGTTCATCCCAGGACCCACACCTAGGATGAAACCCCTCAACCTCGTCTGCACGGAGCTCTGCTGGTGCACTTCCAACAGGGGAGCTCTAGTCCAGGTGTGTGCAGTGGTGGGATGCAGCAGGCTACGTGGGCTAGGCTGGGCCTGCACTGAGCTTAGCTTGATGCTGGTGACATGAGCTGCCAGATTCCCAGGATCGCTGCCGTCATGATCCCCAGAGGTCTGGCCCCCTGGAGGCCACCCCTGGCCCCATGATGGGTGCGCCTTGCAGCGAGTCAGCAGATGCTCTGGACGCTCTTGACTCTTGATCTTTTCCCCGATTCTTCCAAGTCCCGGTTTATGAGGTCGGCCAGTCTCATTAGACCCACGACCATCTCTTTGGACTGGGAGAACATTGAACCATCGGGGGATGGGGGAGGGATCGGCAGCCCTTGGTTTATCCCCATAGGCAGAGGCAGGCGACGCAAGCTTCCCCCTCCCACCACCTGCACGTGCACACACCCGCCACACGTCCCAGCCACGCCTCGCAGGGCGTCCTCTAGGGGCGAGAGGGAAGTTCTTTCTTTGTGGCTTATTCAGTCCTTGGCATCTCTGCTGAGAATTAGCATTAGGCCTGGTGACTATCACTGGGTATTGGGCTGGAAACCACCAATGCATCACCGAAAGGGACTAGCAAACAGCCCTACCTCGCATGGGAACAACTGCTGCGTCCTACAGATCTGCATGTAACTCAAACCACTGGCCTAGAGGCGAAAAGGCTCCACAACCCCTTTGCAACCTCTGTAGCCCCGTCCCAACCAAATCCTGCTAAGACTCTGCAGCCCCCTTCCCAAAACTCCTCTCCCCAGCAAGCCTTGCCGTGCGACTGGCACTCCTCCGCCTTGCCGCAGGCTCAGCTGATCCGGGATCTCTCCCCCACTAGGGAGGTCAGAAGCCCCTATTGTTCCACCAAAGGCTGGATACAAGGGCCTGTTTGTCAGGGATCACACTGCTGCTGTTCTGCTCGGAGCTAATTTTAGCAGCATGAGTGTCTTTCACCCCGTCTGTTGCCAGGCCAGGCGGCTGCCCAGGTGGCCGGCGCAGGGGCAGGAGGTGAATGCGAAGGGGAGCACAGCCTTCACTCACCATGGGTGGCAGCTGGGGGACCTCAGGCAACAGGAGCGAGGGAGAAACACTCCCACATGCTCCCCTCCCCACCCCCACCCTGCTGTACCAGCCATCCTGCAGGAGGGGAGGGCAGGGGAGCAGGACCTGCTGTCACTCAGCAGCAACATCTCTGGCACTTTAATAAATGCTGTCCAGAGGCAATGTGTGGGGGGGGCATGCGGGGTCACATGTCCCCCCAGAGTCGCTGCTTGGCTTGTACTGAGCATGCTCAGTAACATCTGTTGGAGCTGCTGCCCTCACTCGGCCCCCCGAGTCTGATGCGAGGTCCTGTCCTGCTGGGCCCTTAGGAAGGGGACTGAGGTTTGGGGGGTGGAAATGGGGATCTAACTCTCTGTAGCTCTCACTATCACCAGCAGGCAGGAGAGCAGGCTAAATGGCCCAATGGTCTGATCCATTATGGCAACAGCCATATCCCACTGACGCCCAGATAGCACCTTCCATCTGCAGCCGATCTCCCACTGGCACCCATGGAGGCTGAAGGCAGCATGTGGCCCACAAGCTATGGGGGCCGTGCAGATTTGAGACCAGGGTGCCGCCTTGCCCCATTCCTTGTGCTCACCCGCAGCCGCAGCGTCTCCGTCTCCTCCTGGTACGCGGCCAGCTGCTTCTTCCACTGCTCCACGCTGGCGTTGGCTTCCTGCAGGGCAGCCACCAGCTTGTTGTTGTTGTCCTGGAGGGTGAAGAATTCAGCTTCCCACTGGACCTCGGGCACTGAGCTGCAGGAGGGGGCATGGAACCACAAGCTGGGAGTGAGAGGGAGGGAGAAAGGTCTCTGCTTCCCCGGGGGTGTCTCAGCAGAGAGGCCTCCCTTCCCCCACTGGGCAGCGTCCTGAAGAGCCAATTCCCAACGCAGACAAGTCCTGATCAGAGCCAATCCTGCGGGACGGGACCTAAGGCCGCCATGACCCTGCCCCATCCTGGGGCTGCTCTCGCCTCCCCTTGCACCCTTCAGGACATCAAGGCGGGAAGGAGCCTGGTCGAGGCTGTCATGGAAGCCATGGCTTCGGCGCTGAGCAACGGTGAGTTCCAACACACGACAAACACTGCAAGCTCCC
Organism: Emys orbicularis; assembly: GCF_028017835.1. Taxonomy (NCBI): domain Eukaryota; kingdom Metazoa; phylum Chordata; order Testudines; family Emydidae; genus Emys; species Emys orbicularis. The sequence goes on along the minus strand of NC_088706.1, from coordinate 14,850,728 downwards.
GTCAGAAGCGCAGGTCTGTCCTCCACCCGCCACACCGGTGACAGGGACATGGCCTCCTCCTGGGCAAACTGCTGCCCTGCCTAACTGTCCTCTCCTCTGGACGTTCCGCCTGGGACGTGCCATTGAATGTGGCTGGGGAGAAGCCTCCCTCGCCAGCAATGGCTGGGTTAAACGACCTGTAAGTCTTGTCTTTAATCTCTATGGCAGAGCTTTGACCTACAGGACCCCCAGGCCTTCTCCCCGATCCACGGGTCAGTGCTGACCACACACTCCCAGAGGGCAGAAGGGATGGGGCTGCTACGCCCGCCCAGGCTGCTTTCAGCCTGGCCTCAATCTCACTTCCCGAATCTAGACCCTTGTGCCAGGCCCGAGCCTGTGTCTGTTTCCTGCCATTGCCATGTTTGGCTTTGGGAATCAGGAGGGGGGCAGGGGATGAGCGACCATCCACATGGCTCCACCCGTAGCAGAGGAGCAGCTGACGGGATGCCTCGGCTGCCCAGGACCAACAGGCTTGCATGGTGCTGGGGACGTCCCACTGCCAGATTAGCAGCCACGGCGAGGAGGCTGAGCTGCCAGGAAGGGGCTTTGCAGCCTGGAGCTTGGAACCCACCCAGCCGCTCCGGCTCTGAGTTTGCATTGCAGTAAAGTGACTAAATGGAACCAAACTAAAGCCCAGAGGATTTGCGGGGGGTCAAATGACACTTAGCTTCAAACACATCCTAACATGCAAACACTGTCATTACTCCCCACCCCCACCCCAGGCAGTCCCAGGGCAGAATCCGGCCGAAAGACTTTACAAGAGAAAGGGACAGGATCCGCCTGGAATCCCCAGTGGAATTACCACCAGCCCAGCCCTGGGCCAGCTAGACAGGTGTGAACATCTTCTGACACCTGGACCAATGACTCACTGTGCCTACAAGCTGCTTGGCGAACATGCTTCACCCCTGAGCTGCAGGGATTCCCCTGGTGGGGGAATGGGGAGGGATGTATTTCCCCATGGCCTGGATGGGGGCTCCGACTGCCAGAAGCTGGGCCTGGACGACAGGGGATGGATCACCCGATAATTGTCCTGTTCTGTCCATTCCCTCTGAAGCACCTGGCAGCAGCCACTGTCAGAAGACAGGACACTGGTCTGGATGGACCATGGGTCCAACCCAGCATGGCTGTTCTTATGTCCTCATGTAAGGCAGCAGTGGGTTTTGAGGGGCAGCATGCAGCCATAAGGAGAACAACAGAAAAGGGTCCCGCCCCGAGCACTAGGCTCGAGATGGTGGTGGGTCCTGGGGTTTATACCCTGCCCTGAGTCTGTGGGAGCAACAACATTAGCTGGGGACCAGGGCAGCGGGAAGAGTTAATTCCTCCCTGGATGGGAGATGCTGGGATCCCCCTTCCCCACTGGGGACTGGACCTGAGAGTGCCCTGAACAGCTGGGCTGGGACCTGAAAGCCCCAGCTAAGCCCACGCCTCACCCTTCGGAGAGCATCTTCTTCAGCCGCTCCTTCTCCGTTGTTATCTCGACGTCGGCGCTCTGGCTCCGGAACAGCTTATCGTCTCCCGGCCCATTGGAGCTGATGACGGTGCTTGGCAGCACCTGCAGGGGGGTTACCACACGTCAGGCAGGTCTGGGACACGTGGTCACCCAGCGTCTCTGCCAGTCCCCAGGGTCTTACATAGGGTGACTCATTAGAAGAGCTCAGGTGTGGGGCCCCATGGGTCAGCGGTCTGCCCTGCCGTGGGGTGACCCCAGGTTCCATTCAGTTCCTGGGGGTGCTCATCTCCTGGGAGGGAAGGGGGAGATGGAGCATCTCATATCACCAACAGCAACGCCCTGTGGCCTGCCTAGACATGACATCAACAGGCGCTGAATGGAGAGATCCCATCTCAGCTCCAGGAAGGCTGCCAAAGGCTGCAGGGCTTTAGACTGTGGAGGTTAATGTGGGAGAATCTCCAGAAAGGGATGCTGGAGGGGCTGGAACAGGACTGGGGAGGGGTGTATGCTTCCTTCCCACCTGGTCTCTTTGTTTGATTGACACCAGCACTGATGCCCAAGACACCAAAGGATGGGCAAAAGATTTGACCAGGCAGACACACAAACTAGACAGAGGGAGAGATGGATAGATGGAGGGAGGGATAGACAGATGGATGGATGGATGGACGGACAGATGGATAGACAGATGGATAGATGGAGGGAGGGAGCGAGGGAGGGAGGGATAGACGGATGGATGGATGGATGGACGGACGGACAGATGGATGGATAGACAGATGGAGGGATAGATGGATGACAGAGGCACAGCTTTGTTTTCAGATTAATAAGCCCCTCTCTACACTGGTTAGTGGCTCCCCCATTCACTGCCCCAGCCCGTGGTGACTGCCTTGTGCCTCTGGCAGCAGTCCCAGCACAAAAATCTCTGAGCTGGTGGGCTCAGAGTCCAGCTGCTCCATGATGAGCTCACCAGATGTTCCTCCCTCTTTATGTGCATTTTTTTTAAGGTGATAAGTTCTTTGGCCCCAAACTTGCCCTTGGTAAATGCCGTTGGGGTCCTGGCCGCTAACCTGACCCCTTGAAGGCCATGCACGAGGTGCTGAATCACTTAACAGTGAGTGACTTCAGGGGTTCAGGCCTTGCTGCCCCACCACAGTGGCCCCTTTGCCATCAGAGGAGTCTCTGCCTTGTTCCCCGGGGGGCTCCAAGACATAGTGACCTATAAAGCTGTCAGGGAGACGCAGACTGTGGATCCTGCAGGGGCCTGTGGCTAGTGTCTGCCCCGCTGGGTAGGACGCTGAGTTCAGCTGCCCAGTCTAGTTTCTGCTCCTTGGGTTAGCAGGTGAGCGGTGAGCTCGGACAAGAAGGGAGCCCCTGAAGCCCAAAGATGGAGAAGGCAGGAGCCCCTTATACTGCAGTAGCACCCGCCAGGCGTTGGACACTTTCCGAACACAAGGGAGATGCAGCCCCTGCCCCAAAGTGCACGCCCTGCTCCATGGCACCGTCGCTCCCTGCTTGCATCAGGACAGAATCCCAACGGGATTCATCAAAAGATCCTTCCAGATTGTTATCTGGGGAGAACAGACACCACAGAGCAGGGATGTAAATGCAGATGGCACAAGCAGATTCTATACCCTGCAGCCACCTGAGAGCCCCCAGCTCCTCGCACGTCTGCTGACAGAAGGGAAGAAACTAGGCACAGAAGTTACAAACTGATCTATAAAAAGACAGCTTGAGTGCTAGACATCAGAGCCCCCCAGTCTGGGATTGGCCGAGCCTTCTCCTTCCAGTCCTGGGACCAGTGGAGTCCTCCAGGGTTTATAGCTAGCACTCAAACACCCAGCCACCTGATCTCAGTGACTTTCCAGGGTAAGGACAACCACCTGGCCTAGGAATCTGCTGATGCCTGTAAATGAGCAAGACAGGGCCATGAGCTATGCTGAAAGTCATAGTGTGGAGAGGCCTGAAGAGAAAGGCGCTGACCAGGAAGGGTGACTAGGAATGTCATGGATCCCAAAGTGCTTTATAAACACACACCCCTGCCTGCCCCATCCCCTTACCTATCACCACCATTTTACAGATGGGGAAACTGAGGCAGGGAAAGGGGAAGAGTCTGGTTTCCAACAGAGTGAATGGGAGCTTGGGGTGCTCAGCACCTCGGGACATTTTCAAAACTGCCCCCTGCTTTTAGGGGCCTCGCATTGTCGGGCACCCAACTCGACACTTTGGGTCTGCAGAGGCAGGCAGTGATGGATGGGTAAGTGGCCCTAAGAGGAGAGCTGCTGCAAAGTGAGATCCACAGCTCTGAAAGTCTGAAGCTTAAGGACGCTGGAGCTGAGGGAAACGCAGGGAATCAGGGAGGCCTGACCAATCAGTTATTTATGGACGAGGCTCACGTGTGAAGCCCTGCTAATGGACAGACCCAAAAACGGCAGGCAGCAAGAGGGCATCTGGGGTGTTTGTACAGGATGGGGTGTGTGTGTACAGACCAACGATGGACTGTATGGAAGGGTGTGTGTGCAGGCCAGTGGAGGGGTATGCGGGACAGCGTGTGTGTGCTGGCTGGCAGTGGCAAGGGAGTGTGTCCCTGTACAGGCAAGCAGCAAGGTGTATGGGATGGTGCATGTGTGTACAGGCACACAGTGAGAAGTATGGAAAGGGGGTGTGTGCGTATGCCTGCAGGTTGGTGGGGTTTGGGAGGGGCAGTGCAAGTGTGCGCATACAGACTAGCGACGGGGGTCTAGGGACAGGCAGTAGGGTTATGATGGGCTGTGTGTGTAGACGGATCTCTCTCGCTGTACTGCAGCAGCTGCTCCAGGCGAGGCTACGCCCTGACAAGGGGTGCAAACCCAAAGGCTGTGCTGCAAGTAGTCGCCCCAGGGGTGAGCAAGCGATGCTGCCGGGGGTGGGATATTAATCCCTGACATGGGAGCTGGAGTATCAGTCGGCTGCTGACAGGGCATTCCATCTCAGAGACTGCAGCGCCCAGCACGTTCCCAGGCCCGGCCCTGCCGAGTGCCTGCCAGCACCAGACCCAGACAGAGGAGGAGGGCAGCCTGAGTCTCCTCCCACTCCCCCCAGTTTTACATTGAGGTAGCGTCTCTGAAGTCGATGGGGCAGCTCCCGGTTGAGGCTGGCGTGAGAGGGGAATGAGGCCCCGTGTCGTCTCCAGAGGAGGTTTTACTGAGCACTGGAGGCTGAGTGACCTGTAGGGGCGATGTGCGCTCGGCAGCAAGAGATGGGGGTTAAAACCCCAAAGAGCCAGCCGCACTCCCCGAAGGAGCAGAGCCGGGGAGAGCTGTGTGTAGCTCCATGGATGGAAGGGCTGGGTGCCCGGATCTCAGGCGATGAAGCTAAGCACTACAAGGGTGGAACTGGGAATTACACATGCAAGGCGTTGCAGAGGAAAGAGCAGCCCACCTTTGTGTGTCGGGGGGTGGGGGATGGGGTGGGGGAGATAATTCTCCCCTCCCCCCCCCCCCCCCCCCCGCCTGCTCCATCCAGTCCAGTATCATGCCTCCTCCAGCAGCAGTCAATCTCGGATGGTGCAGAGGAAGGTGACCTTGCCCACAATGCACCTGGCCAGTTGACACAACTTCCCCCACCCAGACACTGGTATCATGGCCTTGAGCATGGTATGAGCACGCGGAGGCAGTAGACAAGGCTGTCAGCGAGTTGTGTGCTGTAACAATGGTGGCCCTGACCTGGTGCTCTGAACGAGGCTGGCGGGGAAGGCTGCCCACTGCCTCTGCCTCCTCCCTCCCACATACAGAAGGGGGAGAGAGAGATGAGAGGAAGCATAAAGGGCCGATGCCTCATCCCACACGCCCCCTGCCCTGCACCTCCCTGCACCCACCTCCCTTCAGAGCAGTAGCCAATATGGTCAGGTTGCCTCGGTCCAGTTTTAGTGCTGTGGAGTCGAATAGGCAGTAGGGAAGGAGAGACGCTGACACCTTCTCCTGGGCTGCATTTACACTGAGCAGTTCTGAACTAGCAGCTGCTTTAAGCGCAGTGCTGTGAGCCTGCACCGAGGTGCTGGAAGTCGTCTGTCCCCAGTACACGCAGGCACATTCTACCTGGTCTGCAGAGCCCGCCCCATGACTGACAGATCCCCGACTAGCCCCTGGAGCTCTCACACGATTACCCTTCGCTTTTGTGGGCCCTGGCTCTGCTGCCCTCACTCCGCTCTCTATTCCCTTCCCCATTTCCCATCCCTTAGGGAGAGACAATGGGAGTCAAGTTGGAGAGATGTCTCCCTTTGCTCCACCATGTACGGCATTTCCAGTCTCCACAGAGCCGCCTCCTCCTCCTCTTTTTCCTGCAGGCCAAGGTGCTGTTCGCACTGCCTCCTCCTCCTCTGCTGCCGCTCCATCTGTACTCAGCCCAGAGAACGCAGTGTCCTCGTCCCCCAGCTCCCCTCCTGTTGCCAGGAGATCAGGGAAATGCAGAGCCACCTCTGGGATGCACCCGCAGGGTGCACAGCTCCTGAAGAGCTGCCGTGGGGAGAAGAGGGGTAGAACGCACCGCGGCCCGTCCTCTCTCCGTCCAGCAGGCACTGGAGGCTGGTTTAGGGAGACAGGTCATGCTTTCAACATGCCACCAGGGATACCTGGGCTGCGGCTTGGTCTCCAGGGGAGACAGAAGTGGAGGGGTTGGCTACAGACTACCCCACTCCATCAGCACTACCTTAATGAAACGTTCCCAGTGAGCCCTGGCACGGGCCATTCTCCGCAGACGTGGGAGGCCTTTTGTAGATGCACGTGAGTGACAGGGATTGGAATTGCTAAGGCCGGTTGGCTCAGTGCCTGGTGCCTCCCATGGGGATTTGCATTCAGGGCCCTTCCGGCTGGTGGCTGGTGCTCTGGGGAAAGTGATGGGCTCTGCCCCTGTTGCCAGAGGACAATGGGATGGTGACCATTTTCCCTAGCAGCCCCACCTCAGCTGCCAAAGTTACCTGGTGAGACGTAATGTTCAGGGCTGGATTGGTCAGCTCCGTTTTATCCTGCGATTTTTCCCTCGCCAAACGGGCTGCTTCTTTCACCTCCTGGAACTTCTCCGCAAACTAGGGGAACGGGGGGAGATGGGGAGAGGGTCACTCTACTGTCTTACAGAAACGTCCGACAAGCGAGAACAGCTGCTAGGGTTTACTTCCCTCCTCCCGTCGCTATTTCTCCCTCTCTCTGCCTCTTTCCAGGGATCTGGCATGTTTTTTGCTTCCGCCCCAAGCTAGCGGTAATGTCCAGAGAATGGCCCCATCCCATCCCAGACCAGGACCAAGAGTCCGTGCTGGCTTTTCCACTGAGCTCAGTGCCTGCTGGGACGGGGCGTGGGGAGTTGAGTCCTTGCTGCGGGGGTGCCCATGCTGTACAGATGTGTTCAATAACGCTGTCAGAAGTGGCTAAGTGCAATCCGTAGACATTCCCGAGCTTGCTTTGATCCAGCCAGCGCCAACAACAATAGCGGTAAGGCCGAGCTCAGGGGGGCTGGAACAATGTGTATAGTGGGGGTGCTGAAAGCCATGGACCCAAACTGTAAATCCTGTATATAATGGAAATCACTTCAAGCCAGGGGGTGCTGCAGCACCCCTAGTTCCAGCCCCTATGGGCAAGCTGCGGGAGTACAGACCGGGGCCTGAGAAGGGCTGTACAGGAGTCGCTGCTATTGTCACTTGAGCTGGACAGATCAAAGCTAGCTCAGATATGCCTACACATGCTGCAGTGCCCCTCTGACTGCAGTGTAGACAGACCCTTACACCCACAGGCAGGTCCTCAAGGGTACTGAAATCAGTGAAAGTTAGGAGCCTAAATACCTGTGAGGATCTGGGTCCTAGCAGCCTACGTCACTTTTTAAAATGTCACTTCAGGCGCTTGTGAAAATGTGACCCTGACGTTCATTCTGTCCCCCACATATCTTAGGGCTTCCCGGCCCCACACTGCACCAGATCAGACTGTACCTGATTCTGTCCCCAGACCCTTCCTCCTCAGAGCATGGACACCTGAGTTGATACTTCCTTTGGCATTCCTGGTGGATTAGATTATGTAGCGATTCCCCCCCCGCTCCCACCCATTGCTTGGGTGGGTCAGCCTGCCATCAGCCCCTGCAACGTTACCTGGGAGAGGTGCTGCTCTGAGGCAAAGCCCAGCCCGTATACTGTGTTGGCTCGGCTGTCCGCCCATTGTCCAAACTTCTGGGAGGTTTTTGTGAAGGTCATGTTGGGGGTGATGGTGCTGTTGATGATGGCCTGTGGGGGGAAGGAACAGGGACCCTCAGTCAAAGTGGAATTGCTGTAGTCTGCAAGATGGATTGTACTCTCCAAAGCTCCATAGTGTGGGATGACTCAGGGAATTCCTTCACATTTATCATTCACCCATCGTGGTGCTATAGAGGAGCCTTTTACCTCTAGGATACCAGCCCAAGTTACCAGTGAGCAAAGGTCATTCCAGTCGGACAGGCCGTGTGACATGAATGGGTCCTGTGTCTAGGGCCTGCCACAAAACCCACCTCCACAACTGGCATCAGCAGAAAGGCCAAGGGTCAGAAGGACCAGAGCAGCCCTCAGAGGCCAAGAGGGGGTCTCCCCAGCACAAGGCCAGGCACTGGTGGGAGGAAGTGGCTGGGCATGCTCTGTGCATAGGGCTATCAGTCGCAGCACTGTCTTTCCACCAGCACTAAATTCACCTTGGATATTAAATACATCAGTGTGAAGACACTGGCTGTAACACTTTCCATGCCCGGCTGTGGAGATGCTCGAGCACTCCATTCTGAGGGCTGCCCAGTGTGGTGTCTGAGGGAAGCGGGAAGCACTCAGTGATCACGGCCAGAGGGACGCTTGCTGGCAAGCTACCTGGTCTGCGTGTGGCCCTCACCTTGGTGCCTCCCACGCTGATGATCCGGTACACGTTGCGCGTGGCATCGTAGAAGTAGGAGACGGTCAGGGCATGTTTGCTGGCAGGGATCCAGTTCCGCTTCGTGGCTGGGTCGATCTGAAAAACGTGGGCTCGAGTGCTGAAGATCGGCTGCTCCCTGGAACAGAACAAACAGAACTGTCAAGGCAGCGGGGGGTGCTGAGCGCAGTCTGGGAAGCGAGTCGGCTTCCTGGCATCAGCATCGCACGCCGCAGAGCACATGGCATTTCTGCTAGTTCTCTCCTCTCCAGGGACACGAGGTACTGAGCACCCCCAGCTCCCGCTGAGCCAGCACTTCTGGGAGCACATCCTGAACAAGCACCCTCCAGCCCAGTGTGGCTAAGCTGAAGGAGAGGCGGTTCTTCACTCCCTGGCTTGGAAGGGCTCTAGCATCCCCCACTCACCACGGTCACCCCTTATTCCTAGGGGCTCCCATTCCAGGCTTCTTCCTCTTTGGGATTCTTTGTGCTTCTCCAGAGGAAGCGGGCCTGAGACCCAGACATTCCCTGATGCTCTTAGCTCGGACTCATGAACCTCTGGGGACCATCAGCTGATGCCAGTGAGAAGAAAACTAAAGGCCCTGTAGCCCTTTTTGCCACCTCCTCCACCCCTTCCTCCACCCATGGCAGCCAGCAGCACGATGACAGCAGATTTCTCTGTACCGTGCAGAGCCCCTCCAGCTAAGATTACTAGGGCTCTGCCCTGCCACCTCCCGGCCTCTCCCCACCCTCCAGCTAGTGACGAGATCAGATGTCACGTCAGCAATAACCCAGGGCAGGCCTCAGGGTCCGTGTGTCATATATGCACGCGTAGGTCACCAGGCTCTCACACGCTGGGGCCCCTGCAGCACGGTCTGCCGGGGGGAATTGTGCTACACTGGGGTAGGCACATTATTTGAAGTCTGATTTGAAGGTAGTGCACCTAGCACCGTAGCAGCTAGTTCGTGGTGAGTCCAACCATACGACGGCCCTGCCGCTGCACTAACTCTCCTTCCTGCAGGGTCTGGGACTTGGCGCTCCTGAAGAGAGTGTGGGATGGAGACTGGGTTGGGGATTTGAGCACAGACAGTGCCTCCCCTTCAACATGTCTCTTCCTCCCAAGGCTCATGCGCGGGCCGCGCAGCCTGCAGCAAAGGTCACATCATGGGATTAAAGGCAGGTCATGTAAGAATGAATGAAACACTTCGAAACAGCCAGAGCATGGAATCAGCTGCTGCAGAAGGCTGGCGAGCCACAAGCCAGGGCTGGATTTTATGACCAGTAATGTACAAGCTAAACTCAGATCTCAGGCTTCAGGACATGACTTGAGCACGGCAGGAGGACATTTGTCTCCGTCAGGCAATAGCCCAGGTGCATTAGGGCTTGAGGTCTTTTTCGGCATTCCTTTCAAACCTCTGGCACTGGCCATTGCAGGCAGGAGCCTGAGCGGGTGAACTTGAATTCGAGCTGATACATCCTACACTCCAAGGCATGAAAACAGCTGGTGTGGCCCAGATACGACCCCTGTAACCCAGAAACTTACTTTCCTGCCCCCAGCTCAAGATCTCACTGTAGCAGTGAGCCAACCTGCCTTCCAGCCAGAAAGGGCCAAGCCCACTCCTGTCGCGGAGGCTTGAGAGTGGTGTACAGGGCTGCCCCTGCTCCCCAGCTGAACCTCTTTTCCCATTGCCCAACCCTGGACTCAGATCCCTTGCACAGCAGCACATCACGCTGACCCGGGATCCCAGCCTGCTCCTTCCAAAGGGAGCTTTGGGATTTCCCTCTGGTCAGTTCTCCCAGCCCTCCCCTGATGTATTTTCCTAATGAGCCTCAAAGTCCCTGGTCTCCTCTAACACATGGTGCATTTTATACACGGCTCATGTGTGGGGGTGGGGGACCTAAGTCCTGCCTTACCGCTTTGAGGCACAATTTCCAGCGGGTGGGAAGCTAACACTCCTATCCATTGATCCCAGACCCCAGGGCAAGGGGCAGCCAGAGATAAAGGCAGTTTGTTACCTAGTTGTTGACATTGGTTAGTAACGGTTGGACAGACTATTAGGTAGTGAAGTTAGTATGCATCAGTCTTCCAGCAGCTTCCTAGATCTTGGTTTGGCCTCCTCAGTGATTCATTTCCTGGCAATGGAAAAGTCAGTCATTATTTGTCACACACAGCACAGAGAGCGCCTAGTCGGGCAGCATTTAGGAGGCTCACTTGGTCCCAGTCTCTCCAAGTCTGTAATTTGTAATGATTTCTCGTCACCAGACACGCGGCCCGGCTTGCAGGGGAAGCCACGTAACTCAGAGTAACCGCCCCTGTGCCGGCAGCAGGAGCACAGGGGCTGCCGTGGCTTTAGCACTATGCTATTTTTATGGAGCAAAGGGCTCTGGCTACAGAGCCGCTTCCCTGTTTATTTTGGTTTCACATTCTCTGGCAATAAGTGCCGGGGACAAACTGGAGTGAAAAGTTTGGATTAGTTCCATTGGTGTGTCCGTAATTTCGCCGGCTCTGAAATGGTGTTTGGTCACTTTTAATGGTACTGACTGACAAGAGGTACCCTTCCCCTCCTCACACCCTCAGTGAGGCTGCGATCCAAATGGAAACTCCCCCACTGACTTCAGTGGGCTTTAGATTAAGCCCAGATCCACACCAGATGTCCCTGCACAGGGATTGCCTCCCCAGAGAGAGAACGCTGCAGTAGCTGGGTGGCCGTGAGCTAGAACTGGCTACATGCGCCTCCCCCGCCCCCCAGGGTGCAACTGACATCATGGCCCTCTTCAGAGCAGAGCCCAAGGCTGTGAGGAACCTTAGGCATCGCTTTCTGCAGCTTTTCAGATGGGCTGGAACACAGGGGATGTTTATTGTTGCTAATTTTTGTCAATTAGAAGCAGGAGCAAACTACCCTGTGGTGCCTGCAGGGTTATCGTCTGCAGCACTTGGTGTGCTACAGAAAGCAGACAGCAAAGGAGCCAGCCCGTGAACCACCCCTCTGGGGGGAACCCCTCTACAGGGCAGAGGGGAGGCCAAGTCCCTGGGGTGTTCAGTCCTCAGGCTCTCTGCTGAGGCTGCCCCGGGGGCAGGGGTCGATTACTGCTGGCGTTTACTGACGGAAAACGACCAAAAATCTTTGTATTGATCGCTCCAAGATGGGCAAGACTCAAGGGACAATAAGATTGGCTGCTGATGGTGTAATTGTGAGACAATAGCCGCACAGGCCAGCACTACTTCGCCTCCTGCAGATCCCAAGGAAAGGGGAAGAAAACGGCAGGGGAGTGGAATGCCGCGTAGGTAACAGAATGGCCCCGTTCCAGTGTGCTGGCCATTTCACACCTTTTCTTTGCCCTGGCTTCCCCAGGCAGCACTGACTGCTCTAAGCCCATGCAGCCTCCTCCCCCAGTCCACTGCTCCAGTCCTGCATGCTCTGCACTGGAACAGGCACTGCACAGGTGCCATGCTGTGGGGGGGCCGTCTGGGACTTGAGCTCCACTGATGTGCCAGCTGATGCCCTAAGGTCTTTCCTGGAGGCTGGAGCTACCAGACTTCGTACTAACAAGGAAAGTTGTCTGTCCCTCCAGGCAGCACAGGTCCAAGCCTCACCGACTCCCCAAACCAGACGGGTACCAATGCCCTCCGATGCTCCCCATTTGAACAGGTGACAAGTTGGCTGCTCCTGCAGCATAGCAGGGGCTGCACCTGGATGCACATTTACCTGCTGCAAGGGAGGCAATTCCTGCATCAAGGCAGCTTCCGAGGGGCTGAGGAAACAGAACATGCAGAATCCAGGAAGCTGTCTTACCCCCCTGCTCCTCTCACTGAACCTGGGAACAGCAGCCTTACACGTGCATGTCCATTTGGGATGTGGTGGTTAAAGCACAGGGCTGTAGGCCAGGACTCCTCAGTTCTATTCCTGACTGTGTGGCCATGGGGCCAGTCCCTACCCCTTTGTGTGCCTCAGTTTCCCCATCTGCAAACTGGGGTTAAAAACACTGTCCTATCTCCTGGGGAGGCTCCAGTCACTCATGCACCTTCAGGCCATCAGCTGGAAAGTGCTAATGTAGGGGAAAGGGTTGCGTGCGTTGCATGCTGGGATATCGGGGACACCTCGCCATCCTTCTCCTCCCACTAGAAAACAAAACTAACTTGCACACTGCACGACAGTGGTACTATTTGGAATCTTCTCCCTCTCCAGCACTCAAACTTTCCTCCACCCCTGCTAATAGGAGCCTGCTTCCTGGAATGGGGGAGCCAGTTTAATGGGCCAGGATGCTCCTTCCTACCCCTAAGTACCCAAGCTACGAACGAGCCACGATGCCTCTCTGGCACATGGACAGTGCTCTAGGAAGCGGCTGCTTAGGCTTTGATTTCAAAGCTCACACAGTTGCCTCCAGCTCTTCTAGTTCTCTGTAGTTCATGCTCCAGGATAGTGCAGAGCCCAAAGGCCATGGAGAGCTTCGTGCTCAGTTTGGGAGAATTACAGAAATGCTTTGGTTAGTACGTCTCTCTCATCAGCAGCACTTCCCGCACCGCAGGCCCCTCTCCTGGTGCTGGAGTTGTTGCGGGAGGGGGCTTCTCTTCACCCCAGCAAAGAAGCGGGTACAGAAATTCATTGTGGAGGACTCCGGCTGGCGGATGAGACCTGCCTCTCGGGTTTTGCTTTTTTGTTTGACAAGACCAAAACAAGAGCTGAGAAACAAAAGCCTTCCCAGGGTCTGAGCGACAGAACGAAGCAAGGAGAAACAAATGACAGAAAGAAAGAGGAAGGAAACAGACTCGGCAGGAAACTGAAAGGGAGAGAAGACCAAAGAGGAATAGGAACCGAAACCATGTGAATGAGAGACGCCAGGTCTTGGTGAAACAGCCAGTGACCTCCCAGGACCTGAGGGCAAACCCTCCAGGGGCCACACAACAGTGACTTATATGGTCTCCACCTAACCCTTCCTGTCATTTTTTCTGCAACTAAGTACCACCACGCTGCCTGGCCCAAGTCAGCACGGCTGACAATATCTGCTCAGGAGAAGCCCAGACAGGAATAGCAAGGGGGGGGTGGGGGCTGTGGGTCAGGACTGAGAGGCACTGGCCGGGCTATGCCTGAGAACCCAGAACTGGAATAGCAGGGGGGCTGCAGTTTAGGGCTGCGGGGCAGGACTGCCCAGCACCTGTCTGCACTCTGCTCTCCTCTGGCCAATGCCATCGATCTCTCCTTTCCAGGAGCACCACAAACCATTTAAAAATAGCCTCAAAAGTGCCTAGGATTGGAATGGTCAGGTTGCCTGTTGCCCCACCCCCATTTTACATGGCTATACCTGGATGTCACACACCTCAGTAAATGCTGACAGTTCCTTTCAGCTTGGCAGCGGAAAGGGCATGTGTAAATAAAGTCACACACAAACCCCTCCCCTCCCCCCAGGGCCGACCCCTTGCTGATCGTTAAGAGAGAAGCAAAGTTAAAGGACAAAGATCTGGCTCAGACTGAGACCGATCAGTGAGTGCCTGATGATGGCAACTGGAAAGGATCCAGGCCCCTTTGCACTGGTTTTGGTCCCAGACTGAGGGGGAAGGGGAGAGCTTGCTTATTAAATGTCCCACTGTTAGTTTAAGATGACCTGCTGTCTGATGAATGTGTTCTACCGTCCTGGCTGCAGGGAATCCAACCAGCCACTCTCCTGGGCAGAACTCAGCAGTTTCAAAGGGAACAAAGAGATGGTCTAGCTAATCTAGCGATTTCTAATGTGCCCATCACCATGGAATCAAGGCACCTCACACAAGAATTGCAGCATCACATTGCTGTCTTAAGGCTGTGTTGTTTTCTCCTCTTGCAATGAGATCTTATCCTGAGGGAGATGCCTCCAGGAGGAAAACTCCACTCGCTGAGATTGACTATCAGGTGTTGGGAGGAGACTGGCGATTGGGCAAGGAGATATGGACCCATTCACCTCTGAGTCATAAGACCATAAGAACGGCCACACTGGGTCAGACCAAAGGTCCATCTAGCCCAGTATCCTGTCTTCCGACAGTGGCCAATGCCAGGTGCCCCAGAGGGGATGAATGGAACAGTAATCATCAAGTGATCCATTCCCTGTCGCTCATTCCCAGAGTCAGTCACTGATTTGAACCTAGGCCGGGCTTGGTCATCCCACCAAAAGGCAGTTTATCTGAAACTGTCTGCTGGCCTTATTTCTAGCTAGGTTCTTATATGGCTGCCATCACCTCAGTGTCCGAGTTCATTTCCTGACCGATTGGTGCCCACATCACAAACATCAGAGCAGCTAATCATTGGTGTGTCGCCATTGCTGGTGGTCTCAACAGAGGAGCTAAGAACTAAATGGGCTCAAGAGACTGAATTCCCTCCAGCCCCTAGAGGTGAGCCCTTCCACGTCAGGACACAGGGTACGGTGAGGGACGCATGCCCAAATGTCTGCCATCCCAGGGACAAGGAGACAACATTGATTTCTAGGACTCCTGATCCAGCACTTTCACCAGTGCTGCATTTACTGAACAAGACAAAACCTGGAGAGGGTTAAAAGCCAATGCTCACCCCTCTATTCTCTAATAATCATGGCATGACTGAGCCCTGGGTGAGAGCTGGGTGTCCGGTCCATCCAGGACATCGCATCCCCCTCTCCTTTGGCAGCTTCTCCTACAGGCCCATTGGGAAGGGGTATCTTTTTAAATAGCCCTGACCCAGTCCATTCAGAGAATGCAACTGAACCACCCTCACATGCTGGAAAAGGAGAGACCCCATCTCCCAGTGAGGGCCCCACCAAGAGAGGCTGCAGCTGCTCCTTCTTAGGAGACAGCACTGAAGATCGATAGGATGAACCTGCTGAGCAGAGGGATCAAATCAAATCCCAGTCAGGCCCCATGTGGTTTAAGTAGTGTATGCACACATGAATCCCTATCTCCAGAGGCCCCCCATTTCCTTTCCTCCTCCCTCTACCCCGCCCCCTGTGCACACCCACAGAGAAACATCTGACATGCGACCCTCCTGAGCCTGCCCCAGGAAAGTCTGCGTGAACGCGTCTGTAATGCACGCACTGGTACGGATCTATAGAAACACGTGCATCACAGATGCAGGCCTGGCAGGTTACAGCAAGGCAACATTCACACTGTAACCGAGGAGCCTGGCGCAGCCACTGGGGAGCTCAGCTCGAGCCCGTTCCTGATTCAGATCCCATCATTCATCTTCACCGTCCCAAGGGATTGTTGGAGTGAGCAGTCACACACACCTTCGCACACTTCCAGCATGCAGCAAGGAACCACAGGCTACGGATGCCTTTAATCAGAGCAGCTCACAGTGGTCACTCATTAATCCTCTTTATTAGAACTGCACAGCTGTTTTACAGGTGTGGAAACTGAGACACAGAGGGGCAGGGACTTGCCCCAGGACACAGGAGTCAGTGGCAGAGCTGGGGTTAGAATTTACTCCCCTTCTAAGCACTAACAACATTTGCTAGCCCCTTCCCAAGATGATGATGGTGCAAAATCCTACAAAAGCAGTGTTTTCCCATAGTCAGGAATAAACCAGGTCAGATAAAGGGGTAGAATTTCAAAAGCCCGTTCAGTAGCATTTATCTCTGGAGCTGAGTTTGTACAGTGCAGTAGCATCTCCAGTGCTTCTCACTGGTCATCCTCTCTGTTCTCTCTCTTTTGACACAATCCCTGCTGCCTAGCAGGGTCTAGGGTGACCAGACAGCAAATGTGAAAAATCGGGACAGGGGGTGAGGGGGGTAATAGGAGCCTATATAAGAAAAAGATCCAAAAATCGGGACTGTCCCTATAAAATCGGGACATCTGGTCACCCTAGTAGGGTCCTAGCCCTGCCTGAGCCCTCGGGGAAAGGATGTTTCTTCAGTCACTGCTCTGCTTTCTCAGGAGTGCAATCCAGTGCAACACAGGCAGCAGCAATCTGTTAAATTCCTGCCTGACATTTCCAAGATCTCTCCAACTCCTCCCGCAGCTGTGGATTCCTAACCACAAAGGCATGTGTTAAAATGCAGCCTCCTGCCAAGGCTCATGGGGTGGGGTGGAGATAGGGAGGCAGGCTCTTATTGGTTGTTTTAGATCCTCTATTGCATCCAACGGGTTTCTTTGGTGGGTGGGAACAAAAGGAGGGTGCAGAGAGCGGTTTCTCCTGTCTACTACAAAGCTGCCTTTGGCTCAAGCTATTTCACTCCCTTCCATCTTTCTCTCTGTCCTTTCCCTGACTATTGCACACTCCGGGGGAAGTTTTCCCCTTGGAGGTTCTTTCGTTCTTTGCTGCCATCAATCCTGGCCCAGCAATCCTGCCCGCCAGCCTGTGGCGTGCACGCCTGGTTCATTGAATTGCTTATCATGTCCTGTTCACCTGCCCAGCCCCCTGTGCTGAATGAGTGGAGACCAGACATTTGTTTTAATCTTTGCACTGGTGATGGTCCTTAACACGGCTGCTCCTTCAAGAGAAGCTGATGCTTAGCGCCCTCCTGTTATAAATTCTGAAGTGTGTGCATGGGGAGGGGTGGTTCTGCCCAAGATACGATTGTTAACTATGATTTTTAAGAGGAAGATTTGCTCTGGCAGGTCTCAGAGTGAGATTTCCGCTCTGGGGCACTCCAGCGAAAGCCTGCAGGATTTAGAATGAGGCATTTTACCACTAGGGCAGCAGTTGGAAGCTGCTGGTGCGAAATTAGGCTGGTGGGGCTCAGCCCAGTCCCCATATGCATCCAGTAACTGGCCCCCTCATTGGCCAGCAGCAGCAGAGATGGGGGATGGGCCATGGAGAATGAGCTGCCCCTCTTGCTGTGGTTGAGCCATGCCGGTAAACGTGATGGTGCATGCAGGAAGCTTGCCCCCACTGCCCAAGTGAGGCCTGTTTGAGGAATCCACACTGACACTGCAGGGCTCTTGAATTACCTGCCAGGGCAGGGCACGGCAGCTTCTCCTTTCTCTCAGATGCTGATGCTGTAACATTCAGCCCAGACCCGGGCAGCACATGGGCCTCATGCCATCCAAAGCACAACACACCTTGCGGCAGGCCCCAAAGGATCAGATCAGCAGAATGATCTGCCCAGATAAACCATACTTGCGCAGCAGCCCCCGGGCCGGGGGCCAGGGAAGGGCTCTGGGGTTGTGGCTCCAGCTGCCATTTCTAGAGCATGTTCCACCTGGGCTGCAGGGTATTTTCATAGCACAGAGAGTAGGATCACTGCAAGAAACACGTCTTCACATTGTGCCCTGCAGGTTGCCAGACCTGGGCTCTGCTGCCTGCCAAAGTGAGCAAGCCCAAAGGCAAAGGCCCCCAGATGAGAAAGCCATGGAGTGATTAAACTCAGGTTCAGAGAGCACCAAAGGTTTCCCAGCCGTTGTGGTAAGGTACGAGAGACACGGGGCTCCCAACTTGGGCCTCGGCTCAGACCTTTGCAGAGCCTTGTTCGTGCCAGCCAGCAGCAGGTGTAGGTATGTTCTGCACTCACTGGAGCATCCAGGTGGACATCAGAAGTAGCTCTAAGGGGGATGAGACTCGAGGGTTTAGACCCCCCGTCTCCTCCCCTTTTGGATGGGCTCTGTTCTACGGGATTCCATTTTAAAGCCATTCCCATTAATTACTCACATTCTCATATCCTAACCGTCCTTTCTCTCCCCCAGCCCTAGCTCTGGTTCCTGGGTGGAGCAGCTCATAGGGGAGCGGAAGGGGCCAGGGAAGAGAACCGTCACCTGGCTCCATTCTGGAATTCAGCCCACTGTCCTGCTGAGTCAGCTAAGAGATTGTGCTGGATGCAGCGGGGACAGGGCCCTCGCCCAGTGCTTAATTTATAATGAAAGAGGTGCTGGGGCTCAAGCAATTTTTTTACATTCATAACTGATGCAGCAAGCCCAGAGGTGCCGGGGCTCTGAACTGCCAGGCCCAGAGGTGCCGGGGCTCTGAACTGCCAGGCCCAGAGGTGCCGGGGCTCTGAACTGCCAAGCCCAGATGTGCCGGGGCCATGAACTGCCAGGTCCGGAGGTGCCGGGGCTATGAACTGCCAGGCCCAGAGGTGCCGGGGCTATGAACTGCCAGGCCCAGAGGTGCCGGGGCTCAGTCCTGGCAAGCCCTGCTGGTGCAAATTAAGCACTGCTCTCCCCTCTATCAGGTCTCAGAACCAGAGGTCTCAATGAGGGGAAAGGTTCATAGACTCTAAAGTCAGAAGGGACCATCACGATCATCTAGTCTGACCTCCTGCACTTTGCAGGCCACAGACAGCAGGATTGTTCCATATGACGTTTTTTCCTGGGGGAGGACGGGATTCTGGTGTGTGTCAGACAGACAGACCAAGCCCTGGATCTCAGAACTGCAATGTGGGGCATGTGGACTGATTCCTCCTTTCCTTCTCTCCCTCCCCCAACATGCCCTTTTCAGTACCTTGACTTTTCTCCCCAGTTTAGTCTGAAACCCCGCTGACTTTACTGTGACATTGCTTGGGGCGGAGCAGGGGAGAGCCTACAGGATCCCCCGCACCTTTCCCCCACTCCATTCCTCCCATCCTTCTAGACAGGAAGAGCTGGATGTGGCTCCCCTCCAGAGCCCATCAAAGCTACTCCTAGGTTAGCCAGGGGGCGAGTGAAAAGGACGTAGATTGATAACAATCAGGCAGCTGCCTCTAAGGGCCTGACTGCTCTAGCCACTAGATCACACGTCCTTCCTGATCTGGGAATACAATCCAGGAGTCCTGACTTTCAACCCCTGGCTTTAACCACTAGAGATACTGCTTCTTCCCTTCAGGCTCACAAGCCCTCTTAGCTGCAGCTTGCTTCCGTTCCACACTGCACACCACTGCTTTGTGGGAATGCAGTGGTGGGAAGCACCGAGGGCCGCTTCTCCCTCTGCAGAATTAGCCAGGAAAGCTCAGTATGAAGAATGAAAAGCGGCTCCCTCCCAGCCTGTTTGTAGATAAAAGCCGCCTGAGGAATCCTGGCTGAATATGCTCCAGTCGGATTAGCCTGGGGAACACAATGCCAAGCATGCAAGTTCAGGCACGGGGAAGGGGACACTTAAAGGCCCAGCACATTGTTAAGCATTTCTTCTACCAGAATCCTATCCCCACCGGGGGCGCGTCCTGAGCAGGGATGACCTGCTGCTGCTGGGTGCCCAGTGTACTTGGCACAGTTACCACTCTGGGATGGCTGTCCCCCACTGTTTCCAAGGTCTCTTGGCTCCTCCTTTGCCACACACAAACCAAGGGGCTTATATGCACAGCAATCCACTTCCTCCATTGGTATGGGTCCTAAATGTATCTAAGTAATATTTACATATTCCAGAAAGCGAGACCCATCACAGCAGCTAGTACCAGGCGTAGGTGTGCACACAGCTCTGCTGATACACCTCAGCCCTGACCTGCAGCCCGCCTACTATGCCAGTCCTGGGCTTCCCATATAGTATTGCTAATGCACCTCCAGGCCCTAACACTCATCTGTGCTCACACCCATTTCTGCTCATGTGTCTTCATTGCACAGCAGGGGTCACACACAGGGAAGCCTGCACAGCTCTGCCAATGCACCTTAGTTCTATTGCTCCTGAAGCATGACCAACAGCCAACGCTAGGCCTTTCCTCAGCCTGTCCTGTGCTAGTTTGAAATGTGGACAAATGCCCAGTATGGGCTCAGCTAGGAGGTGACTGAATTCACTTCCCTTGTGACCCAAGTGACATTTACAACTAGCTATTTAAAGGTACAAAGGCAATGCTCTAAAACCTACAGTACGCCAGAGATATGTTTGAGTTCAGGAATGAATTATCCATGAAAGCTACACCATGGATATTACTGGAACAAGGGTTACAAGGAAACCTGACAAGCGTCAATGGGGGGTAAGGACTAACTCCTTGCTTAAAATATAAATCAACTAAAACCAACTGGTGGGAAATCATTTCAAAGGTGACGCTTTCCTAATCTCTTGGGAATCCAGGGGACTAAACCTGCTGCTGGCTATTCAACCTTTCCATGTAATCTATGCACAACACAAAGACCTTTCCGCTCAGCAATTCTCTGTGACTGAAGACAGGGGGTTGGGTGGAAATGTCATCTCCACGTTGACTATAATGTTGCTGCCTTGACAGTATCATTAGAGTGAAATCTAAGAACTCTGTCGCAGTGACCACAATCCCAACGTTTTGCATGAGAAGTGGCAACCTTCTAACGAAACTGCACAGCCATTGGGTGTAGCATGACAGTTCCAAGAAGAAGGATCCATCCCATAGTCCTGGAAAATAAGATGCCAGTCCTAACCTATCCACCTGCTGCACCCTTCCTGGCAATTCCAAGGCTGAGGGTTTGGGAGTCACAATATGGATTGCAGAGACGATACAGGGAAGCAGGGGACAGTTTCTGATCTCAGCTGGCCCAGTGTAAACCACACTGACTTAAATGGATTTACTCTAGATTCACACAGACTCTGAGATCAGAATTAATGTCTGTGTCCCTTCTGCCACCTGAATCTGTTTCACCCTCTTCAGTCTTTGAACCCAGGCTGCCCAAGAGGGAAATCAAAAACTCAGCAAAAGAAACACAAGCCATTAAAATGTTACTTATTTCTCCTCTGATGTCAAACTCAAAGTCTTGGAGAGATGGAGCAGGCAGGGGCTTTCTCCAGCTCCAGCGTGCTTCTAAGTGGCCCAGAAGTGTTCATTACACAAGCAACTTACTCACAGCAGCATGTCAGATTCTTAAATGACACAGTTGGGGTTTATTACAAATGCATAAATCAAATACCAGGCTAAACTCCCATTTCTATGCCAATGCCTGGTAGCCACTTAGAGTATATTTCACCCCTAAAAGAATTTAGAGGTTATGACCAGAGATTTTCAGTCAAGCTATTTACCCATTTACAAATGTAAGTAGGGTCCACTTTACTGAACACAACAGAAAATAAAATCAGAAATCTCTAACTTCTGGGAAGGGCTGCAAAGGTAGTAGGTGCTTTACTTCACCCCAAAGGGCCATTCTGAATTTTATACAAGATATGGATCCCCTTGGAGCCTTCCACCCACACCTTGGGTCACATAAAGTAAGTTACAAATCTCTGCAACTATCCACTTCCTGAACCCCTAAAGCTTAGGGGACTTTTTTACATTTAAACTTGAATTTCTTTACTGCAACTCGAAATCCTGATCCCTTCAACTCTGCTGCATTAAAAACACATCAGGGTCTTTAAATTATTAATACAATAAACAACATGCGAATAATAAAACTGCCAATCTCACCCCATCTCCACGTCAGTGTCAGTTTCTTTCTCCTTGTCCCTTCTTTGGTTGCCTTAGATTCACTCCACGTTTTTATTTATTTTTTCCTTCCTCTTTCTCTCTCTCTCTTTCTCCGGATCCGGATGCTCTTTAAATTTCCTCCGGAATTTCACTCTGAAATCTGCTAGTTTTGTTGTTTGTTCAAAAATGACCTATAATCCCAAAGCATGCGTGGGAGGGGCAGGGGGTGAGAGCTAGGGCAACCTTCCCGGGTGGGGGTTCTCCCCACCAAGAGCTGCAGCCCAGGGGATCCTGGAGAGAACTTTGGAGCACACTTTGCTACTGAAATGTTGCAGTCTCCAGCAGGCAGTTTCCTCCTCGCTCTTGCTCACAGGATCCCTTTTTCCCTTCAGCATGGGCAGCAGCCACAAGATTATTTGCTCCTTTTGCAAACCCTTTGCAGCAGTGCAGCTTGCTCCCTGTTATTCCAGCGACTGAGATACCCTGGAAGTTCTTTCCACAGCCCCAAAAGTGAAGCTGCCTCCACAGTTTGTTCCTCTTGGTCGCGATTTCTTTGTTCTCTCTCTCATTTTTTTTTATCTGCTTCCTTCCTCTGCCAACTGCCCCATCTCGATCACATTTCTCTTTTCTTTCTCCTCACTTTATTTCCAATGGGTTCCATCTGGCTCAGAGGCACCATCTGCTGGGCACAGCTGCACTCTGCACCCACTGCAACACCAAGCTGCTAGATACCAGCCCAGCGCAAAGATGTCCCAACCCCACTTCCCACTTCCTCCATTCCTGGACTTTCTTAAGCTGTAAAATCTAATAGATAAAGGCTCTGGGTATGTCTAGATTAGGATCAAAGCTGCTTGATCAGCTAGTCCATGTTAAAATACAACTTACCCTTTCTACATTAACATTTTAAAACAAGGGTTGGCACCACCATGTTGTGTGATGGACACCTGACAAAATTACCGGACTTAGTGACGGACATTGGCAAGGGGTTATGTCATTCAGTCATTCCATTTTTTGAAAAATTACCACAGACCTCAACATTTTTATCCGGACACATTGCTGACCCCTGTTTTAAAACATGTTGGCTAACGTTTAAAAAAACAAACTCCACATCTTTTATCTAAATCTAGCCAGAACCTTTCAGAAAGACAGAGCCTGATCCCTCTACTGCCCTGTTCCTTGCGCCATCATCTGCAGCTGTGCAGAGCGAGTGTGAAACAGGGACATTTTGATCTGCTCGCATTTTACATCCAATTTGCACAGGTGGAAATAGCTGAACTAGGTTTGAAGCAGTGGAGAATGAGGCCCCTAAGAGAAGATGTATGAATAAAGGGAAGGTTGGATGGATAGAAAAACACACCCGAATCTAGAGATGGGGACAGACAGACAAACAGAAGCACTAGGATCTAGGGATGGAAATAGATTAGACAATATTAAAGAAAATATATCTTCATGCAGATAGCAGGTAGCTTAGCAGTTGCAGTAAATATACTTATTACAATAATATGAACTGGAGCCCCATTGTGCTGGGTGCTGTCCAAACACAATGGGCCAGACCCTTCCCAGCTGGAAGTCCACTGACTTCCCCAGCATTACACCAGGGATGAACTTAGCCCTACATAGTTGGATGACCTGCACCTTGTTCAATCATTTGTGCCAGGGCAGAATGCAAAGTGCTACCAGATTAGAAGAGCAGCATTTTACATTCCCTTTGCTCAGCTGCAAATGATGAGACACAGAGCAGAGCAATACAGGATCAGGCCCTAAATATTTGTCTCCAAGTTGTTGATAAAGAACACACAGTTATGTCTACACTCCCACTTATGACAGCAAAACGTATGTCGCTCAGGGGTGTTGGCATTCTAACCCCTCCCGCCGAGTGACATAAGTCACACCAACATAAGCGCTCGTGTGCACAGCACTCCGCCGCCATAGCTTCTGCCGCTCACTGAGGTGGTTATTT
The DNA here is from genome assembly GCF_028017835.1 of Emys orbicularis. Taxonomy (NCBI): domain Eukaryota; kingdom Metazoa; phylum Chordata; order Testudines; family Emydidae; genus Emys; species Emys orbicularis. Next base: position 14,827,196 of record NC_088706.1, on the reverse strand, counting down.
TATGCTGCAGCGAGAGCTCTCTCCCGTCGCCATAGAGTGTCTTCACCACACACGCTGCAGCAGCACAGCTGTACGTGTAGAGATCGGAGGGTATTCATAGGAAGCATTCTGGAGGCAGTACAAACATAGGCCCCTGCTGTGAACAGCAGTGTCTTTCTGTCATAGGGACCAACAAAATAAAATAAATAAATCACATCTCGTCTTGAACAGTATCCGCTACATTTGAGGGGTGTGTGGGGGAAATCAATGGTCTGTTGCAGATACTTTGCACATTAAATTCTGGCAGCTATGTTTGCACCTGGCTCTGAGTGTGTGAGCACATGCACTCACTAGAGCAGGCAACAGTTGTGCAAGTGCTCACATTCACGTTTCTAGCAATGCACGTGGGCCTGCAGCAGGACAGTATTCCAGGACTTCTCCGCATCCCCATGAACACAGCTCTGCCAATGCGCTTCAATCTTGATTTATAGCGGTACTAGTCACAGGGCTGCCACAAACAGCACTGCCACTGTGCCTCAACCCCCCACTAGTCTAACGCCAGGCCTCGCCTGAACAGATCGCCAGTGGTGGTCCATTGTGTGGCTGCTGGAGGAGCCGCGGCTCATGTTTTGCTTGTGATTTTATTAGGTCACCTGCATTAATAAGGAATTTCCCCAAGAGAGTTTGCATTAATTCCAGCCGGTTCTGCACATTAACGTTTCCATGCCCTAATAACTTCTGGGCACTGCAGGCTTGCACGACAATGATAAGCTGTGCCCATGTTCAAGGAAATGCTGGGGTAGCATCCATTCTTTTAGCAGTTTTCAGACGGAGCTTATATAAAAATGACAAACATGAGGTTTCCCCTAGCTCAGACTGTAAGCTCTTTGGGGCAGGGGACTTTTTGTTATATTTGTGCAGAGTGCCTAGCATAACAGGGCCTGGTGCCTGTCTCGGACCTTTAGATGCTGCAACAATACTGCTGCTCCTCCCCCTCCTCTCTCTATCGGGGTATCCCCTCCACCTGTAACCTTTCACAGTATACACAGAAGGGAAATTTATCTAAAATCCTCTTCCTTTGTCAGCAGCGTTAACAGTGCTGGGAACCCCTAGTGCCAATGTTTTAACCATGATGTCAGCTACGGCTAGACCTTTACTGAGAAAGGTGAGATGATGCAGCAGCGGCAGCCAATGACCCATCTATACCAGAGTTCCCAGCACTGACACCAGTGGAGCTGAACAAGTGTTAGAAATTATGGGAACATTTTGAAATTTCTCAAGTGGACACTGGGGCACAGTCAGAAAGGCCACGGCAACAGGTGAAAACAGCCTCTGATGCCTCTCTAACTTGAGCTGGCAGATGAACCAGCAGCTCCAGGACTGCCTCCTCTCCCAGGCCCAGAACCAAGTTCAACGCCAGGACAGAGATGAATTGGGTCCTTACCCCTTCTGCTCCATTTTCTCTGTCCTTCATACGCACAACCTGGCCACCAATGACAAAGGGACTAAAATAAACCACACTGAAGACTCTGCTGAAAGTAGGACACACAATATCTTTCATATTGACCTGCTAACAGTAGGTTATCTATGGCTCTTCTCAGAAGCTAATTATTTTACATGTTAAAATTAGGGTAATTAGATCAGCAGGAATTGCACTAAAAACAGGTGTTAGTAACCTTATGAGGTGTCCTTTAACAGGGTTTTTGTTCCATTTGTGCCTTCTCCCCCTGAGGGAGGCAGTTATTGTTTCCTGCCCTCCAGAAGAGAACAGAAATGAGATATTGTGATCACCCCCGTGTCATTAGTTACACAGCTATTGTCAAGTTTGCACCATTAATCTTCCCGCAGCTCTTTACACAGTGGCTCAGAACTCAGTCAAGACCACACAACAGATCACTGCCTAAAGGGTATTCTTAACGGCAGTATAATCCCTTTCAAATCACATTCACTGGCCAAGATACACACCTTAAAACTAGCTCTTTGCAGTTCATTGATACAACGGGTGATTGCAGTCAGAGAGGCCTTAGCATTATGGTTTCGCAGCAGCTCTTCAGTCTTTTCATTTTCAGCTGTACATTTTTTATGTAAAATCCTCTTCTCACTCTCCAACCCCATTACTCGATCCTGCTAGAAAGGCAAATGGCTATTCCCACCTTTAGCTCTTTCCATGAAAAGTGCAAATGGTTATTAATTAGCATCTGCAAAACTGCCAAATATAGAGATCTGGGAACATGAACATTGCTGAGTGTTTAGTATGTTTCAACAAAGGCCACAATTTGTGTGGCATTTGCACATAACGATATACAAGAGGCCCTTATTGTAAAGCACACAGTTTAAGGAATAAAAGATGCATTCAAAAGGAGAGACTGGCACTCTACTTTAGTGTAAAAACACTTTAACCCACAGTGTGAAGGAAACATTAAACAACAACTGATTTGGTCTTTTCTCTATCGATCATTATACTGCGCTCATCACCCTGGTTTCTGAGCATCTTTTTCAATTATCTTTTTAAAGCAAATGTGGTGGTGTGGCAGAAAAGTGCTTCTGGCCAGGAGAGTCAGGTTCAAAGCAGGCCTGGAAACTTCTGCTTCTAAGGCTACTTGAGAACTGGAGAAAGCAAACTGTACATGTTTGGGAGAGGAGAGAAGAAAGCAGTGGAATCCACTCATTCTCTGCATGCCTCTGGCACTAGACATGGAGAGAGGCAGAACAGCTCTTTGTTTGGGGACTTCAGTGCTGGAGAACCTAGGCTTCTCTCCAAAGAAGGAGATGGAGACTGTTTCAGGCGAATATATAGGGTATTCAAAGATATTTAACAAACAGGGTTATGGTACCTGGATTTTGGCCATGCTCTGAGGTAATACATTTGCATCAGCTATGCAGTACATGAACTGGGCATGAGGCTGTTTGGGACAGAGAGAGATACCTTTTAATGACCTTCTTTACAATACATTAGGAACTTAAGTTAATGTGTGTACAATGCCTTGAAGATTTAAAGACCTAAGAAGAGAGAGTGTGATGGAGGCTTCGTGGTCAGTGGTGTGAGCACAGGAAGATTAGCTAGGAATTTCTAATCTCTAATCCACATGTCTGACACCGATTCCATCTGTGGCCATGAGCATGTCCTTTAATCTCATTTGTACAATGGGGATAATACCTACACAGGGACACTGGAAGACTTAATAAGGTGGTATTTGTAGAGTAAATAGACACCTTCTGAAGGTGAAAAGCACTATTTAAGTGCTGAAGATTATTAACAGCTCCTGAAGTTTTAATGTCTATAATGGTGCAGCAACACACAGTGTTACAGAAAAGGAGCTCAATGCCAACTTTTAACAAATGTTTATTCTTGCAACACATGTTAAACAAATACCAAAAACTGATGTAACCATCTTTTTCAAAAGCAGCAACTGAAAATGAATTTATGTTTAGCAGCTTGGCTCACTAGATTTTGGGCTTGTGATTCCTACTCAAACTTTACATTCCACATTCCTCAATAGGAAACATTGTCTCATCCTCAACCAAACAGCTTTGTGAGCTGCAAGTCCCAGATCTCTTTGTGAGACTTGTGTTGTGTTGTACATTAGTGCTGCGTTCTTCTTCAGAAGGAAAGCTCACAAGTGGTACTGATTCATTAACAGTGGAGGTGTTAGTTCGCGTGGCTGAACTTTTCCTCATAGCGTCCGACCCCTCTGTAGCCAAGGTTGGACCTGGCAAACCATCTGCATTTCCTGTTTTTGAGCTTTTCTCTCTGCTCTTCCAAGGCACAGACAGATGGCCTTTGTAAAAGTTCCAAACCAGCAAGGAAGAAAAAAGGAGTGCAAATCCAGCTCCCAAGAATTTTAAAATAAGCTTCTCTTTTTGGTCTTCCAGGGATTTTTGTTTTGCTGGGTCATTCAGCAAGGAAGAGGATACCAAAGATTTAACCTTCAGAGTTGTGTCTGCATTTGGTTGATTTGTGGTGTAATTCTTAGTAATAATGAAAACGCTGTCCTGTTGGGTATAAAGAACGTAGCTAGCCACAGTAACAGGGAATTCTTTCCCATTAGCGCTCTCTACAGAATGACAGTCATAAAATCCAGCATCAGCCACTGTCACATTAAATATGACTATTCCTCCATCATAAAGCAGGTATTTAGAATCTTCTGCCTGAAGACTGCTCCCATTAAACTTCCACACCATCCTAGCCAGGTTGGACATGGGCGCGCATTTAAGATGAACACTGTTGCCAGTGCTAACGGGACAGTTTTCGACATTATTTCCTGAAATTGTGAAGGGTGGTTTAATTAAAAACAATGAAGCCTTAATTTAACCTGCCTGGCCACATTTATGTTCAAAGAAACATCACGATTAATTAAGGAACATGACACAAAGGACAGTGAGTGTTTTAAGGTGCCTGAATAAACTAGAGAAATCGACAGATTTAACTGTCTCCTCCCATCTGCTAAAAGGGCATGATAGCACAGATTGGTTCTAGCTGGCCTTATTCCCAGTGATATCTAACAGTCTGAATATGGGCTGGAATTCAGGAACTTGAGTTTAAATTCTCACTTTGCCACAGACTAACACAGTATGTAGCCTTGAGTAAATCTCTTCACCTTTCTATGCCTCAATTTCTACACCCAATTTGCACACTTGCGTTCTATCCTCACAAAGCAGTTGTGAGGATTAGATATTGCTTGGACAGGGCTTTGAGGATACAAATGCTTTCGACTTTACCACATTACACTGATGACCTATAATCTGCAATAGCTGCCCCTTAGTTTTCAGTGCAGTTTAAGATTAATGTCCCTAATCCTGCAAACATTTAAAAATTAAAAACTTTTAAAAAATTAATCACAAATTCATATTTTAAAATTTCTCTCTCTGAACCAGCAGTTTTTTTTAAAATAGCTGACTATCTGAGTTGTATTTCTGCAGAGCAATACCAAGTGTCAGTCACAGTAACAGAGTTAACAGGACTTCTTATGTCCCACGTGACTTCTGTAGCATGGGGGGAAACATACCAACAGCCTCAAAAGTCATGGCTCACGTTTTCTACTTTTCATGAGATTAGTGGTTTCAGTCTGAACTAGAATATCCTGACCCCAAGTTCAAAACCGTTAAGAACAAACAAGCCAAATCAGCTCAGTGTTTTCTTGTCAAGAATCAATATCATTTTTACCCCTGGGTTGTATTTTAATTTAGCTAAAATATCAGGCATTTCAATGACCACAGATATATGACCCACATGATAGAATTATTTTCATTTTGTACTATATTTCAACAATATTTTATTAAAGATAAATGTTCACGTACCTATTTTAGGACATTTGGAAGCATCACCATTTTTAACACTCTGAATTAAATCCCTAGAGGAAGAGAGAGATGAATAAAAGAAATACACCATGAAGGCATGTAAAAATGTTCAAACTTTTAGGATATTAGCTGTAGAATGCATCCTGGTTTTGTTACATTTTACTGACTTGTAGAACTGAATTTAAAAAGCAAGATAAATATCAGCTCAGGTATGGACCTCAAGCAATATCTTTTTACTTACTGCAAGTCTCCTGTTTGATTAGCCACTGGAGCACACTTCTCAAAAGACTCAGACCACGCACAATAAGGATCCCTTGCCAAAACACAATCCAAGCAGTGTTTATATCGGCTGCATACTGAAACGGGGAGTTGTACCACTTGGGATGGAGACCCGACATACAGCAGGCCCTAGAAATGCAGCATTGAGCTGTTATTTTATAGCACTGTGAGAGTTTTTAAACTTTATGGCATCCAGACAGCAACTTCTGTGATCTGACAAGAAATCAACTATATTCTTTGAAATAATAGATTACTAATGAAAGAGCATGAGAATATACACAGTGCTTTGCAGAACATATGAAAAGACAAGATTCCTGGCCTGAAGAGATTACAGTCTTCATGAAAACTTTGGGAATTGCTTTTGACTAAAAGTGATATAAATTGCCAAATGTGTGTTTGAAAGTTTGTTTCAGTTATATTAAAATGCAAAAGAAATCTACTTCCACAGATAAAATCTCATATATGCTTTTATTATTAATCAGTGTGATGCTAGAAAAGAGTATGTAGTATATACATAACATCGAAAATCCAGATGCACAGTGTAAAAAGAGGAAGGCCTGAAGCACACCATTATACCAATCCCTTTGCATATGCAGAGATAGAGGATCTACCTTTTTGGAAGACAGTTTAAGAGATTGTACAGGCTCTGGGGACTGAAACAGCTGTATCTCCTCAATAATGAACATTTCCCCGTCGCAGTTGAGAGCTTTATGCAAATATCCATTATCTGCATAAAATGAAATGTATTTTTAAAGAGAAACATGTTCAAACATAACATAACAGCATTTTCACTTCAGTTTTAAAATTCATCAGCCTTTTCTAGAGATTTAGAAAATGAATCTTGAGGACAGGAAATTTCCTAAATGTTCCACAGCAATATTTTCTGCATTCACTTTCTGGTAAGTAAGAAGTAATGATTTTTTTAAGCAATGGAGAAGTCCCTGATTTTGGAAGATTTCCCCACATTGAGGCTCTTCTGATATGGAAGATTTCCAAACAGATCCTCAATGTCCAACAAAACAAACACACACTTTACCTAGAAGCTGGGCTGGAAATTCCAAACTGGCAAGTCAGCTTCTGCTTCCTTGCTCTTGTACAAAGATTTTAACCTTTCCTTCAAGAAATTCATGGCTTTTGGTAATAGTCTTGACCAGAAGTCCCTTCATCCTGTGCAAGATTCACCCATGTGCAGAGAGCCAGCAAGATCTATGCACCACTTATGTCACAGGTAAGGCCCATTTTGCTAGGGAAAGCCAGCTGGGGACATTTCCATGACAAATTTTTTGAAAGCCTTGGTATATTTTGAAGTGCCACTATTCTATATTAAAAGTGTTTAAGTAGAAAATAGCTATCATTGCAGACCTCTTGACCAAAAGAAAACAGTGAGGCTACAAAGAAAATTATTATTCTGAATAAAACTAATGATAACATAGGTTATGAACTATATCTACACAAGCTTTAAAAAAGAAAGAAACAGACAATAAAACACCATTCATCAAACATTACACTAAGGCCTGCTCTACACTCAAAATTTACATCTATCTAACTGCAAACGCAATGGCTTCAATTCAGCAAAGCTCCACCCAAGTCCCACTGATTCAAGCATTAAGAGTTTTACTGAAGGAGGGCCCATAAGATGAAATTTGTCCTCACACAATACACAGTATCTTACACTGGGGAAATAAAGCAGTTCAGCTAGAAACATAACTTGGAGGAAAAAGGAAACTGAAGGCCCATTATATAAAACCCCCTGCCTGGTTGCTGTCTGATACATTATAAAGTGGTAAATTACGACAAAGGATTTTTGGTGCATTATTAGGAGTCAGTAGGAGCCTTTTTGAAGGCTCAGAAAAAAATTCTAAAACGAACTCTTCCATAATAAATCTCCCCCCCCCCCCCACCAAAATAAAACCACTTACCTGTTCCTATAAACAGAACATCATATGTTTTTTTATCTAGGCCAGTGATTCTGTCTACTACAATCGTGGTGTAATTTGAACCTCTTTTCAGTAGCACTGGCCTATCACCAATTGGATTTACAGCATTATCCATTAAAGGGTGGTCTCTAACAAACTGCAGAATTTTATCAGGCAAATCAAGAGAAGTGTTGTATCCAATACTCCGGGCAAAATTATCAATGCACTAGAAACAATGTACAACAAACATAATTACAACCATTTTTATATTCCACCAATTTACAGACAATTGTTACTATGTACTAAACTTTTAGCTATTTCTACCCAACTTCCACAATGGGAATCCATCATTCATTATGCATGAAATTCACCCGGGTGCTGAAGACCTGTGTAAGGATAGTCGCACCCCCTAACCCCTGTGGTAGAGTTGAGCAGGAGGAGTGCCTACTCAGGGGGCCTCCACACACACACACAGACCTGGGATGGGGGAAAGATGTCTCTGTGCTGGCCATGGAACTGCATCTACACTGGCAAAATTTGGACTAGTAATTCTCTAGCAGAAAAGAAAATTAAGAGAATGTTTTCTTTAGAAGAGAATAAATGAGTATTTACAGCACCGGGACGTGGGAGTGGCACTTCTCCCCTGAACACCATCCATTTAACATGGGAATGTTCCACAGTCACTGGCCCTTTATAGTTTCCTTTGGCGAAGACTTCTTGGACAGTTTTCATACTGAATGCACAAACGGCAGAAATATCCAACCTTCCCCTTGGAGGTGAAAAAGAAGCAAGAGAAAATGTGAGTGAGTTATTTTGCCCTTTATGCAGAAGGGAAGGCTGTAAAAACAACTTGCTTTTCACAGGGCATGTTGCTATTTGCTCTTTAGGGTTAGTGAATATGTGTACATAAATACACATCTAAGAAGCGTCAATCACGGATATTGTGATTTACTGAGAAAGGCTTAGGAAAAAGAGACACTGTGTAAAGGATTTTATTTAAAATATATATTTTGTTAAAAATCAAGTAATATCCTCCAAATTAATAAAAACAGCCTAGGAGATGTACACTTTAAGACTAGTTCTTTACGCTTCATTGATAAATTAGGTGACAGCAAGCAGACAGATCTAAGCATCGTGGTTAGTCTCACTTTCTGCTCTCCGCTTTTTATATATAATTCTCTCCTCCCCAAACCCCACTATTTCATCCTGTTATAAAGTATGTCTTTTCCCTTTGCATCCAGTCTTAAATATTTTTCAAAATTAAATCTGAAAGGTTAAATGGATTACAGGTGAACTGGGGGCTTGGGTCAGGTTCTCGCCTCAGTAACAGTAGTTAAGTCCAATGAGACTCCAGTTACTTGAGTTACACTGGATTTACACTGCTGCAACTGAAAGCAGAATGTGGCCCCCTCTCTAACCCATGCTCATAGCTATACTGGCCCTTGAGAAAGCAGACTAGGTACGTAGGGAGAGTCCTCTCATTTGAAGTCCATGATGCTGAAGTGACTGTTTCCACAATCAGAATATGAAATTTAAGAGGAGCCCTTGCAGAATCCTACTAACGCATATTGTGGCCCAAAATCGGTGGTGATGTGAATGGTGGTATAAATTATACAGTATGCATAAACTGATACAGCGGCAAAGTAATGCAACTTCCATGGATCTAGATATCAATCTCAGGGTTTTGATGCCTTTACAAACCACCAAAGCTACCTTTTCACGATTACTTTGCAGTGGTACCCTTTGACATATACAATTCTGCCGCTGGTACATTTTGTCTGTGCCTCTTTATATTATATTACACACACACACACACACACACACACACACACTGAGATCAAATTCATCAGCTGTAAAAACATAGCTTGGAGTCCTGTTTTTATTTTCAGAAAGTACTAGATTAGACAAGTGGGCTTTGACAGATGCTGCATTTGGAAGAAGGGTACTTCAACTTGCAATGGTTTCCTCTCATGAGGGTACTGCTTATCCTGCATCTTGGAAGCCAGCTGTTTCATTTGGTAGAGGAAACAACACAGGAAGAAGTCAGGGTTTTGGTCTAAGTGATAAACAATGTAAATTTAAGTTTAGTTAGTTTTAATTTTTCCACCAGCCTGACAGAGAATGCATAACTCAAGTGTCTGGACTGGCAAAGCTCTTGGCTAGTCTTCAACTAAAAGCTTTAGCCCAGAGATTGAAAACACCTAGCTTCAGCAAATGGCAGTGTTGGCTCAGTCAGATCAAACTAAACAAGTCAGTTCCATTCAAATATGTGGAATAAATAGGGTGACCAGATAGCAAGTGTGAAAAATCGGGACGGGGTGGGAGGTAATAGGAGCCCATATTAAAAAAAAGCCCCAAATATCGGGACTGTCCCTATAAAATTGGGACATCTGGTCACTTTAGGAATAAATGATCAATTCTTATTCTGAGTCCCCGACAAATGGCTGCAATCTGGCCATTAACACGAAAGTGAGAGCTCACTACTGAATTCTGAGATTAATCTGCATTCATTAGAGACAAGTTACCATTGGAGGGAAGGCAGTGAACATATAGACCCTGGAATGGCTACTTCACCAGCTGGAAGCGATAGATATAAACCTAGGACATAAATAACTAGGACGGGCTAAATAGCTACATGCATGAGTTCCATTATAAAAGGATTACATTATTTGTAGTATTACAGTATTGTCTACTCTAGAAGGCTCAACCAAGATCAGGGCCGCACTGTGCTACGCACGGTACAAACACATAGTGAAAGACAACCCTTACCCCAAAGAGTTTACAGTCTATGTGAAGGGTTCACAACTAATCCAAATTCACATAAGCTTGGTTGTAACAAGAGACAGAAGCTCTACAACAGAGGATGGATTTGAATTCATTGTTGATTCTGGTGATAATAGCAACCTTCGGGTACTTTCATAATCTGTTTATTAATATAATTTCCTCATATAATAAAAACAAAAAGAGAAAATGATGCAGAGAGAAAATTATATCTTCAGTGAAATCAATTTCCAAATGAAGTTTGACTTGATAGGGGACGGAGGAGAAAAACATAAACAAACAGTTTTAGCTTTTATGATGCAAATAACTAAACAATGCACCTCAAAACCTCAGGAAAAAAAATTATTTACCTTTACAGTAACTGGAGTTCTTTGAGATGTGTTGTCCATGTATATTCCACTCTCGATGTGCACATGCCCCATGTGCTCAAGATCGGAGCCTTTTGGCCACAAGTGTCTGTTGGAGCCATACATGGGGAAGGCATAAAGAGTGAAACGGACCCAACTGCCATTCATTTCCATAGCAGAATCCAGGTGTTATAGCATTCCCCAATAGTGGGGAAGGAAGGCAGGTTGTGGAGTATATATGGGGACACCACATCTTTAAAAACTCCAGTTACTGTAAAGGTAAGTAACTTTTCTATCGTCTCTGAGTGTTTGTCCATATATATTCTACTCTTGGTGACTCCGAAACAGTGACCTGACATAAGGAGGCAGGTGCTTGAAGTCTACTTGGACAAAGATTGCAGGACACCTCTACCAAAAGAAGCATCAGATCTTGATGCTTCCTCTATGTTGGAATTGCTGCCTTGCATGACAGGCAATACTTAAAATTGAATGACTCAGAATGGGACATCTCCAAGCCACAGTACCAAGAAGATGAGGAAATGAAACAGCAAATAAGGCAGATAAAAACTCCTTAAACTACCCAAAGTTTTCCAACAGGCAACTATATAGACAATTAAGTAAAGATTAGGAAAAAGCGATGCATCAAGACATGGACACTGGGGAGCTCTCTCTCCCAGCAATGGGCAATGAGAAGGAACTGAATGGTGGTTGGGCCATCTCTGACCTTTATACTCTCACTATGTGAGCATGAAGACACTCATAGCACATGCACAACAGCAAGAAGAGACTGCTGGCCAAAAGACACTGACCTAGAGTGCATGGGGGCGCATGAGCACTAAGAGTGGAATATTTATAGACAAGCACTCGAAGAAGAACTTTTCTATAGAACGAATCACAATAGAAAAGCTTTGCTTAGGGGCTGAAACTAATGCAGCAGCAATTCATGTACCAGAAAGCTTTTACATTTAGGTTTACAAAATATCTGAAAACAATTCAGATACACCCAACCTCTGCTTTGAAAAACTATTTCAAAATGTTAGTAATAGATGCATTTCTTGTATCTTACCATTGTTGAGTAAAAATCCCATAAAACATGCTTTCCCGCCAGTCTGCTCTCTTAAGTAAAAAGACATCCTGAACAATATTAAACTGGAAATTTGATTCTGGAACGGAACAGATAAGTCTGGATTTTAAAAATGACGTCCATCTTTTTTGCAATATGCGTTTTCCACCAAGATCACCCTGTATGAAGGGAAAGTGTCATCACTTTAGAGTTTATAAAGCAGGCTGATTTCACTCACATAAACAGACTTGGTAGCACTGTCACACAAGGGCTTGTTCAGTCTTCCTATACGAATCAGAATTTTCAAAGCCAAGAGGTTTGAATGTCATAGGGGGTTCTGAAGAGTCTGGAAGGAGGAGGAAGTGAGTTCAATTATAGAAGCCTGGCAGCAGAATTTTAATTGGTAAGATGGACAATGCAGATGGAACCATGTTTGCTCATTCTGCTATGAAGCTTTATCTAAACTACTTACATACTTTAAACAAAATTACTATACAACAAACACTAACTTTGCAGACACGAGCAATTCTTGACACCAGGAGTTTGTCATAGAATTCAAATTCAACAGCTGTTTCAGTGAAGAACACATAAATTTTATCATCATCTCCATCTGGATTCGATTCACTTTCCCGCACTATATCCATATAGACAAAGCTGGGCTCTGGAATATATAAACACACATAATGCAACAGTTTTTTCTAATGTACAGAACTTAAGGCAGTGAAATACCATACATATCAAAAGTTGGGTTTTTTTAAACTGTAGTAAAATAATGTTTTCTTAGAACAGTGGACAAGGAAAGGACTGGAAAGAGCTTATGAGTTAGTATACAATTAAAAAAAACATCTATCAAAGGGTTAAAATATGTTTGCATAAGTGAAAATGGCCTACTAATTGCCTCTTCACCTTCGTCCTTAATTATTAGCTCACTTTTATCTTTAGTCCTCAATTTAGGAGCTTGCTTTTTCTGGACACAGCAAAATCAATGCATATTAATTTCAGACAGTTAGAGGTACACTGATGCCTATATTAACCTTTTGCAGGAGATGAAATTTATTACCACCAATGCTAAATGAGAACCTTTTACATTTCCTAAAGTAAAGGTTTATGGATGAGTTTAATGCTCATCTATCTCCCTTCCAATTTTATGCAGAATAAGGTTTGTATGGAGAGAGGAACAATTTTATGGACAATAAAGGGGCCTAAAGAAATAAAAAAGCAACACTCCACAAAAGTGAGCACGCCTAGAATAGGTTTTGTGTTTACAGACCCTGCAATACAGACATGCAAGATGAAGTAAGTTAAAGAGGGAGTGACGGACTTAATTCTGAAAAAACTAGGAAATTCAAAGTCAACAGCTGATTTTTTTAGCAGTTTATTTGCCTTTGAGTTTAGGACCTGTATACAAGTTGATATAATAAACTGTAACAATGCCTACAAAGATGCCTTAAGATCCATGGTGTTTATTAATAACAGGACTAGAGAAATATTGAAATACATTACTGATGCTTGTCTATTTGCATTTTGTTAGCCTATCCTATATTAATTAGTGGAGTCTAGCATGCCATGGAAGGTGGTTAGAAAAAAGCTCCACCAACCAGTTTTTGCTTGGCACACTATTCACAGTGTGAAGCACTTGTTACTGTGTATAAGATATACATTTTATTTGAAATACACACACACAAAATCTGTTTTGCTAAATCTACTGCTGCCTGTGCTTATCAAAGAGGGTTGTTAGTTACAATACTGACAGAATTGGGATGAGGTCCTAAACCAGCCTCTGCTTTATTGTGATACTTATTCAGTAACCAACAAATGTTAAAGGTGTTAACATATTAAAAAGTTTCATAATAAAATAAAATTCAACTGAATTTTAAACCAGTATCGAGAAAGACTGAAAATAATTAGGATCTAACATTTGGCTCCCATGCTTCCAGAGTCATAAACTATGTCACTTTTCTGCAGGCATCTTAAAAATGGCAGCTGCCTTTAAAAACAAACAGTGACATGTAATCTAAATCTTTATATATGGCAAGGGGGAGTACCCCACATTAGACTTTCAGAACTCTACACTGGGAAGAAAAATGGGTGCAGTTCTTAATTTTGTGTTAAAAAAATCAAACAAGATGGAATATTTGCCCTGCAGGGGCTAAAATGTGTATAAAAACATCTTACCATTTAGCCAAGATGCTTTAAACTCTGTCCTTAGATGGTTTCTCAAACTGCGAACTATAATAGGCTCAGTGCCCAAGAAGTTGTTTGAAGTGGCTGAATAAAATGCACTATCTGTGAAGAGTTTAAAGAAATAAAAGTGCAAAAAATACTTTTTCTTACAATGCAAAGGAACGGTCATAAGTTATATGTATTTATCACATGCAAATATTTATAGCAAAAGTAACTGGAGGAGCAGCTATAGCTATGATTTTACCTGCTGAAAAGTCTAGGCTGCTGATTTTGCAAGGTGTTGAGCACCCTCAGTTCCTACAGAATTGATTAGGAGTTGAGTCCACGCAGCACCATGCAGAGTTAGGTCCGTAAGATTGTAAGATACTGGGGCAGAAAGGTATTTTGTTTTGTTGGCTTTGTAGACATTTGTCTAAAATGAATCAAGGCTCAACTAGCTGGAAGTTACATGTTGCTTGTAACTGAAGATCTCTGAATGTGAAACTTTTATACACTGATATTGTTCAGAGTATCTATAGGCCCCTAGAGTGGACCTTAAGAAGAGTTAACAGGAAAACGTGAAGAAGATTGCTGTGTGAGCTCTATATTTATCCTCATCACCATTTATAATGAATCATGGTGAACTATGTACACCAGACATCAGTCCTGCTAGGCAGCTTGTTTTCTTAAGAAACAGCCAAGTATCCCCAAAACCTACCAAGTACAAATCTGTTTTATCATTATTCGAAGGTCACCTCTTTTTAAGCAACTTTATGCCAGTCCCTTGAGCAGTCTCTTCAAAATAGATTTCACTCTGTATTTGTGCATAGGTCCAAAATGAGTTGACATGGAGAGGACGCAACATGAATTTAAAGTTCCAGTAAGATCAAAGGATAAATATAAGAATATAGTTTAATAGGCAAAGGACAAAACATACAATGAATGTTTGAAAGCCAACAATTGCTAGGTGGACTCTCAGAGAAGTGACCCAGACGACCACTCTGGTAATCTCAAATGTTGCTAAGGGACATTGAATAAGGTTTCAAGGGTAGTTTTTGCCCAAGAAAGAAAATCTTTTCCATGTGGCTTTCTAGTAATTACATCTGAAAGATTTCACAGTGCCTGTGCGACCTTCAAACATCTGAAACCTAAGAAATTCAAGAGTAAGCAGTTAGATTCAAGGATATCAGATATGGTTGCAAGAGTCATACTAAGAAAATCATTAGCAATTAATCTTTCTGAAAAAATCCCTATCAATGAGCCAGCAGAGGCCAAAAAGGAGATACATATATCAATGCACTAAAAACTGCTCCATTTAGTTTTTCATATAATAGTTTCATCTGTGTTCTCTTCCAACTTTTAAACAACAGATCAGAGGTTAACACTTCATGAACATGCACAGACATCAAATTAGAATTATAGTAGTTGACATCTGATTAGCAGTGAAAAATGATTTAGTCTTACATGGAATTCCCAAAACATACCAACTAACAGAGAAGCATACTTCAGAGTAGGTTCAAAAGGACATCTTCCTCTGCTTTCTTCAGCTTTCCCTTGCAGATGAATATCTGTACTGTTGATGACCTGTTGTAAACAATCATTCTATCAGGCTGAAAGCAAGACTCACATCTGATAAAATAAAATGATTAACAATTTATTTTAAAAGAGAACAATCATGGAGTGAATATGGAAATGTGAGTATTTGTACAAATAGAAATGTATTCAGTCTATTTTTTCTGGGCTTCTTTGTTTTTAAGTAACTACTATGAAAACTCCTCTTTCAATTAATTGACCACTGTCAAAACACCCTGCCGAGAGTCACAGTTTAAATCTGCTGAGTTTATGTAGAGGGTAAGAAACCAAGTAAATACATTTTGGTTTGGAAAATGTATTTCTTTTTAGAATGCATGCTCTTCTATTGGGAGTAACAATGCAAATTCCCTAAATACTGATGAGCAAATTTAAAATCCGGTACAAGTGCCACTACAGCGAAGCCCTCAGTCTTTATAAGTCGCCTGGTATGTGAGAAAGTAAGTTCAAATAAAAAGCTAGGCTCTTATAGGTGCATTTGGTGAAAATACAGCATTCATCTGATTTGCAACCTACTGTCAGCATTTATTAATTATTATTTGTATAGCCTCAACGGTGTTCCTGGCACTCAACTGAAATGTAATCCTGTTTTAACTTTTATTTTTAAACAAAATTTGTTCAAAGCAAAACAAGACTAGATGAACAAAGGAAAGAACTAAGAATAGTGAAATATACATACAGTAAGTAAGCATGAAAAGCATTCATAAATATATGCACAGAGATAAGGCAACAAAATAAGAAACGACAATGACTGTTTCCAGAAATAAAACTTGCTAGCAAAAGATGGAAAATTCAGAAGTCATAACGCAAGCACTTAATGCTGCTGCTAAATTTGTTTCATTATGACCAATCATACATTAAAAATAATTAATTTTTAAAATTAAAAATAATTACAATAAAATAATTAATACTAATTTTCCATAGGAACATTACTTGGAAAGGTGCTTAAAGATCTACCATACTATTCAAACAATTAAATGCACACACAGTAAAGGGTGTATTTAAGTATATAAAATGCTTACCATGTAATCACAAGCTGGGTAAAATGCATTGGTTCCACAAACATATAAGTTAGTGTCATTTATCTTATGAAGGAGGAGGATGTAGTTTCGGCAATCTACCTGAAACAGAAAAAATAATAGTAAATTTTCATACCTTAGGGGCGAGAGCATGAAGGCTTTCAGGTGCCTTCACAAAAAGCAAGCAAGACCTTAAAACACAGAGAATGTGTCCAAATACACTGGACTCAAGCTCAACAGATAAATTAAAGAGTAACACAAATTTTAATACTCAACAATTTTCAATATCAGATCTTAAAAGTATGTTTACAGAAATTACTAATCACGTATATAGTTGTGCAAAGCCCAGACCCAGAAAAGCACTTTAAGAACATGCTTACCTTTAAGCATGTAAGTAGTCCCAATTGATTTCAGTGTTACTGCCCACATGCAAAAGTGCTTTGCAGGATCAGGGCTTAAATATGCATAGCACTATATAGATAGAGGGTAGTGCCAAACAGACAACAGTCTGAAAAGAAATGCAAGACCAAATGCATGCAGTGTGGGGTGTGTCAGAAGTGTAGTCACTGTAAAAGAATAGAAGTTTCAAAACCAGATTCCTATATACTTGCTTATTGTTTTTAAAAAGCTATTCAATATGGTAACTTATTTAATAACTAGGTCGTGAAAACAAACACTTTACCTACTTTGTCCTTTCCTCTGCGAATGCATTCCAATTGTCTATCCCTTGTTGCGCACCAGTCCTCCTGGAACCCAAAAAAGATCCCATATTTAGCACACTGTGATTTTTGGTCTAAAATTCTAAATGTAAAATCAAAACCAAAATAAATCTACATTTTGGTTTAAAGAGCAAACCCAACTGCCCCCTTCATGGAGATTCCCCTAGCAGTGGTGCTGGTGTGATGCCACTGCATCAGGAGAGGGGGCTAGATTTAGGAGTTACCCCAGGGGTAAGTGCCCCCAGAACACAGACCCCATGTAAGCAGGGGCTTTCTGATTGGGCTGGGCAATGAGTTCCTGGATTTGGCCTTTACGGAAGGTCTTTGGGTTGTCACGTGGGACACAAGATGCTAAAAGCACATTTTGAAAATGAATTACATCCAATGACTTCACTAGAATACTGTAGTGGAGGTCACAAAGCACAGGCAGTTTCCCCTATAGACTCCGCAACATGCTCAGCCACACCCAAATCCTGTAAATTGTTCTGTGTGAGCAAATGCCTCACTTTCATTGGGGTTTTGCACAGGCATGTAGAATTCACCTACATGGAACAGCTTACAAGATGAGGGCCCCAGTTTATACAGAAACCCCACAGAACACACAACTTCCTCATCAGAAGGCATGTCTTTCAAATCGGATCTAAATTTATAAGCCTCATAATATCTTGGTGTCCTTTCACTTCTATTCTTGTAAATTGTTTACATAAAAAAATGCCATATCACAAAACAGGTTTCATGAGAGAGGAACCTAAAAGAATCATTAAACCCGCTTCACTTGAAGTCAATGAGAGTTGTGGGTACGCAGCACCTTAAAAATTAAACTATTACAATCTAAAGGCACAAATCAGTATGATACAGAGCTGCACAACAGAAAAAATAATACAATGCTATCCAACAGAGCTAACTCTGAGTGGCTGCAGACTTTATAGATTTGTATCTTTCATGGCACAGCTGTGTCTTCAGTTTTAAAAACAGGAATTACAAAGAGATAGGTAGGCAATGACTGATGCATATTACCACCTTGAACAGAGGTATCTATTTACCTTGGATTTATGAAAATATTTCAACAAAAATAATAATCGTGTTGTGTCATTTAGGTCATTGTTCCACATGAGGGCATTGGTGGGTTGAGATGCAATCTACAGTAAGAGAGCCAAGAGGTTTTAAGTGGTAGTTACTGTGCTGCTAACAGCACCCCTGAGGTTTTATAACCCATAGCTTTATCACTAACTAAGATGACTTGGGTCCTGATCCTGCAAGGAGGAGAGTAAATCAACTGAGGTTCTGAAAAAAAACAACAAGGAGTACTTGCGGCACCTTAGAGACTAACCAATTTATTTGGGTATAAGTTTTCGTGGGCTAAAACCCACTTCATCAGATGCATGGAGTAGAAAATACAGTAGGCAGATATATATACACAGTACATGAAAAGATGGGAGTTGCCTTACCGAGTGGAGGGTCAGTCAACTCCCATCTTTTCAAGTACTGTGTATCATAGAATATCAAGGTTGGAAGGGACCTCAGGAGGTCATCTAATCCAACCCCCTGCTCAAATCAGGACCAATCCCCAACTAAATCATCCCAGCCAGGGCTTTGTCAAGTCCGACCTTAAAAACCTCTAAGGATGGAGATTCTACCACCTCCCTAGGGAACCCATTCCAGTGCTTCACCACCCTCCTAGTGAAATAGTGTTTCCTAATATCCAACCTAGACCTCCCCCACTGCAACTTGAGACCATTACTCCTTGTTCTGTCATCTGCTACCACTGAGAACAGTCTAGATCCATCCTCTTTGGAACCCCCTTTCAGGTAGTTGAAAGCAGCTATCATATCCCCCACTCATTCTTCTCTTCTGCAGACTAAACAATCCCAGTTCCCTCAGCCTCTCCTCATAAGTCATGTGCTCCAGCCCCCTAATCATTTTTGTTGCCCTCCGCTGGACTCTTTCCAATTTTTCCACATCCTTCTTGTAGTGTGGGGCCCAAAACTGGACACAATACTCCAGATGAGGCTTCACCAATGTCAAATAGAGGGGAATGATCATGTCTCTCAATCTGCTGGTAATGCCCCTACTCATACAGCCCAAAATGCCGTTAGCCTTCTTGGCAACAAGGGCACACCGTTGACTCATATCCAGCTTCTCATCCCCACTGTAACCCCTAGGTCCTTTTCTGCAGAACTGCTGCCTTAGCCACTCGATCCCACGTCTGTAGCAGTGCATGGGATTCTTCCGTCCTAAGTGCAAGACTCTGCACTTGTCCTTGTTGAACCTCATCAGATTTCTTTTGGCCCAATCCTCTAATTTGTCTAGGTCCCTCTGTATCCTATCCCTATCCTCCAGCGTATCTACCACTCCTCCCAGTTTAGTGTCATCTGCAAACTTGCTGAGGGTGCAGTCCACGCCATCCTCCAGATCATTAATGAAGATATTGAACAAAATCAGCCCCAGGACTAACCCTTGGGGCACGCCGCTTGATATCGGCTCCCAAGTAGACATGGAGCCATTGATCACTACCCGTTGAGTCCGATGATCTAGCCAGCTTTCTATCCATCTTATAGTCCATTCATCCAGCCCATACTTCTTTAACTTGCTGGCAAGAATACTGTGGGACACCGTATCAAAAGCTTTGCTAAAGTCAAGGAATAACACGTCCACTGCTTTCCCCTCATCCACAGAGCCAGTTATCTCATCATATATCTTCCTACTGTATTTTCCACTCCATGCATCTGATGAAGTGGGTTTTAGCCCACGAAAGCTTATGCCCAAATAAATTTGTTAGTCTCTAAGGTGCCACAAGTACTCCTCGTTGTTTTTGCTGATACAGACTAACACGGCTGCCGCTCTGAAACCTGACGTTCTGAGCAATCTCATTTCCAACTAAACTCAGTGATGCTCAACATTTTGCAGCACCAAGAAGCAAAACATACAAAAAGGTCCTTACTTTTATTGTCATTACAACATGCACTCATATGCATTAAGCACATTGAACCCAATCTGGCAAACTCTTACTCATGTGAATAATGATAAGTAGTCCAACTGCTTTCAACGGTTCTACTTACATAAGGGCCAGTCACAGGAGTAAGAATTTGGCCTTTGCTCTACATTTTCCCAGATCTGAAAGGTCCATTATCATCACTGAGCACTACACTGAATTTGTAACCTCTTAAGTACAGTGCTCAATATTCCTACCGGAAAAACTTCACAGCCAGTTGTAATTCCCCAGATCATAGGAGTGAACATCTATCTCATACTAACATTTGCAAGACATTGCTTTGTTGTCTTTAAAGATCTGAAAATTAAATTTCAGAAAAAATATAGCCTTAAGCAAGACAGGTTTTTTAAAAAGGGATAAATAGTTGTTCAGCTTACACTGGCTATTTCTCTTGAGATGTCATTCAAATCAAGTGCAAATATAGCATCTCTGGCTCCAACAAATAAGATATCAGTTTCTTCACTCACCAAGAGTGTGGAAAAATTGGATAATCCTGGTTTCATAAAAGTTTTTATATTTCCATCTAAAAACATACAAGTTATAAAGTTATTTTAAAAATTATTTGCTGCTAAAATACCATTGCCATGAAACAAAAATACCAGACTGAAAAAGGGATAGCAGTGAGACAAAGGCTTATATTTTATTCACATTTTCCAGGATCGTGTTTTAAATAATTTTCATTATATATAGATATTTTATTTCCACTGTTATATAGAAACATAACCAACACAAAATCATTATTAACTGGACACCAAAGTCTCCAGCCACGAGATTTAATGTTAGGGTAAATCACAGCAGAACATGCATACAAGAATCTGGGGGAGAAAGAGTGACCAATGGTGTTGAAAACTGTGTTGTCTTCAAGATTATCACAAAGGGTTCTTTGCATGAAAAGCGAAACTCTTCTACCTGTTAGATCTCACAAGTTAAGTAGATTTGGAATGTGTCAGTACTTGGATGGGGAAATGCTAAGGGATGACAAAAGATGGGTTGGTTATGCAGTAGGTGGCATTCTTTTCTCTGAGCCTTTACTGAAAATCAATGCCTCAACTTGGTGTTAGGTGACACTGTGTTATTGAAAGTACCATCTTTCAGATGACACATAAAGCCTAACATGTGAAAACATCTTGTGGGGATTAAAGATAGGATATCATAGCATTCAAGAGACTGGAGTTCATAATACTAGTATCCTGGTCCTGGTCAAAAGCTAACTGAAAATAAAGTAATTGTTGTTTCAGTCAGTTTAGCTGGCAATTCTTACATCCCTACCACACAGAGGGAACCCTACTACTCTTCAGCATGTATCTTTAACACAAGAGTTTTATCACACTTACTTTGGTATGTTACTGTTTTTCTGGGAATGCAGCTCAGGACAGAGGCTTCCATCTGTTGCATTAATCCATAAACAAGATAGAGACAGAGGACAGCGGTGGTGCCACTCATTTTCAGAAATCCAGTTAGAATATAATCTATCTAGTTTTAATTCCTTGAAATTTGAATATTTACAGTCAGCATTTTCTGTATGGTTCTTGAAAATATCTTGTTAGGAGGTCTCAGATGTAAATATCTGTAGTTTTTAACATTTTATGAAGCTTGTGCAAATCAAAACAGCCTTTTAAATTGTTCTATTTGCAAATAAACTTTTTCACGAACATCCAATAGACATACCCTAAAATTAAAAGCAGTTTAAGATCAATTCAACTGATTACCTTCGACTGATTAAACAAAGATCAATTACCTTAGCGTTCATAACAAAAATGCATTCTGCACTCTTAAAAGGCTTTTTTCGTTTGTATTTTACAGCTACCTTGTACATGGGTAGCCATTCCTACCTGACACTAGTCAACCTTTGTCTGTATGAATGAATGTTTTGATCAGATCTACTGCATCCTGCAATAAGCAGGCACAACAGAGGTAACGTAACAATGTGCGCAGCTTTCGTTTAGATTATTTTTGCTTTTGTGTGTTTCTGTCTCAGCTGTGTTTCAGGTCTTTGTTCCACAGTGGTAGACTTTATCTGAATCCATGGTCTCCTTTTGGGAGAGAAAGGATCTGAAATATGTTCTTTGTGCAATTGTACCAAAGTGAACGGAAAGGCGTGTGGGTAGGTGGGAGGCAGGGCCGGCATTAGATTGCTGGCGCCCAGGCCAGAAACTAAGGAGTCCAAGCCCGAACCCCGCCACCCGGGGCTCAAACCAAAGCTTGATCATCTAACCCTGGCAACTGCCCCACTTTCTGCCCCCTAATGCCACCCCTGGTAGGAGGGCATCACTGGACAGAGCTCAAAAGCCTATGTTGTGTGAAGTCCACAAGGTCTCAGTTACTCAGTAGAAGTTATAACAAACGATCCCAGCCTCCAGTTCCTTCTCCCACCCATTTACTCCTTCACCAGGCTGCACCCGAAAGGGGCTCTGGGCTGTGGGAATGACGCTCGCCCGCAGGATGGGGGCATCTCCAACACAGTTTTCCCCTCGCAGGAGAAAGGAAGGCCAGGGCACGCTTGCCTTCCAGCAGCCAGGACACTGCCTGGTGTGTCTGGGGCCTTCGCCATCACCCAGCTCCCCCAATCCAACCCCTTCTACGGCTCCTGGGGTGGGGGCCGCTGCTAGACGGTAATGGAGCCTCAGTGACTTGCAAATACACTGCAAAGCAGGTCCCAATGGAGCCTGCTAGACCCCTCCAGCACCCTGATACCCCCCCTCAATCCCCCAAGAACCTCCACAGCCCCACCCCTCCCTCCAGGAAACCAGGGCCACCCCCCATCTCACATCCTGACCCCCCCAAGCTCCCCTTCCAACCCTCAGGGAACCCCCTCAGCCAGCCCCACCTCACTCCAGCACTGGAGCAACCCCCGCCCCCCAACTGCCGCATTACCCGGGAGGAGACGGTTGGGCCCCCCCACGCGCCCCGGCGGCCCAGATTCCCGCGGCGCCCTTCCCTGTGCGCCACAACCCCGCTCCCAGCCCCACTCCCCTCGACACGGGGCCCCCTGCCCTGCCCCACTCGCCCTAGCCCAGCCCCCTGATTGCACCCCCCTTCCCGCCCGCTTCCCGCCCGCAGCGGCGGCTCTCCGGCCCCGCACACGGCGACCCCAAGCCGCTCGGAGCGCTCCGGACGGGACAAGCTTCCCCCGGCCCCCGCGGGAAAGGGCAAGTCATTTCCGTTCGCCTCTGCCAAAAGCAAGATCGAGGCACCCGCTGCACGTGTCAGGGGAGCAGATTGAAGGGTTGGCCGACTGGCTCTTAAAAGTCTCCGAGCCTCGCAGCAGCCCCGCCTCCTCCTATTGCCCTTAAACCCGAACAACCCCGCCCCCGAGGGGTCGCTGTTGGTGCGGTAAAGGGTAAGAAGGTGTTTTCAAATATTAATTTGCAAAAATAACATCAAGGAGCATCATAAATGAGGTTAACATTTCAGATTCACTTTTTTTTTTTTTGGCTTGCTGGCTGCAACTGCCACATTTAGGGCACCTGCACGTTTCAGAAGTGTTTCAGCTACAATTTTTGCTTTTAGTCTGCACTTTTAAATTGGTGACACTACCAAACTGATCAGTGCTGAAGCATTGTAGGGAGGGGAGGTAGGTAACATACTACATTTAACTAAGTGGAGCTTTGCTTGAGCGAGTGTGAATTTCTTTTATAATTCTTTAAATACCCTTTTTTCCTCCCTCATGCCTGGTTGCTGTACCCATTCTGTAGGAAAGAACACTAGAAAAGCACCGGGGAATTATACCAAGAAACAAACAACAAAATGGGACAGCAACTTAGACCGTCAACTTGTTTTGTATAATCTTTTTTAGTACTCATGGAAAGCAACTAAAATACACGTGATGAAATAAACTTTTATCCACTCCAGCTTCATCTCAGAAGAGCCAATGGATAGAAAACCTACTTTAATAGCTGTTTGCAGTGTGGTTGTAGCTATGCTGGCCCCAGGACATGAGAGAGACAAGGTGGGTGAGGTAATATCTTGTATTTGGACCAACTTCTGAGAGAGACAAGCTTTTGAGCTACACAGCACTCCTCTTCAAGTGATAAATCCAAATACCTTCAAAGGTTTAGTCAACTAAAAGGGTACATTTTCTCCCACTTGAAATAGAACAATAGAGTAACTAAGGAGTCCCTCAGGAGAAACTGACACCATTGCATTTATATTTACCAAAGTTTCCCTAAAAATTTGCGGTATTAGAACCCAAGGAAAATCAATTACAGATAAGAGACCTATTAGTCATCCACTCCACTGACTTAATAATGTAGAATTTTTTTCTCCACTGTACTATATTGTCTAGTGTTTTGACTCTTCCAGTTAAGTGCTTTAGTAGATGGTATTTTCCCACTCACTTCTTGTAAGATATTATTAAAGTAAAGTAGACAGAGTGGAAAAAGTTTTTCCTAGTATTTAGCACATTTCCTTTTCAGCTTTATCCCATCTCAGGTTATACACCTGAAATAGTTTCTCTTCCTTTATATTTACACCCTTCACATTTTTTTAGATTACAGCAATACATATAAATGGTTTGTGCATAGGTTATGCATTTAGATACTCCTAGTCAGCCAGACCTAATGTGTTACAGAATAGGACAGAATACAGCTGCAATCTGTATTTGATATATGGGGGTATGTGTGTTGAGTGGGGGGTGTTGCACGTCAGAGTTGACCATGCATTACCAGCACAGAGGAAAAAGATAATATGTAAATAACCTAGCTATTGATCAGACTTAAAATAACACCATAGCAGGTGGCTCTTATTTTCCACTGATTGTACTGTGATTTGACTATGTAGCCTCCATAAAAGTCAGGAAATTTTTTAAATAGATTATGTTCCTAATGCTATGTATGGAAAAATGGTTGTATTTTCTGAAATAACAGGTCCTACAATTCCTTCAAATGGGGAATGCTAGATGATTCCGACTGTCTAAGATGTTTCCACCATTAGCTTCTGCCTGAGCTGGTCTTTTTTAAACTAGGACATGTAGGCAAAGTGACAGAATAAAAAGATACATGCAAATCATTTTTCTTTATTAATACTCAATGAGATAGTAGCTGGATAATGCTTCCCTTAGCTACCAGCCCTTCAGAGTTAAGGCTTTGCCCATGCAGTAGTTCAAGGGCAAAACTGCAATCTTTTAAATACATTCTTCTGGCACAAAGCTAAAGAGAGCACACTAGATGTCAATGCTTTTTAAACAGCAATGACTTTATTGCCCAGAGCTAATGCAAACATTTTCCACACCTGCCCTCATTTAGCAATTTATCCAAACAAGGTTCACAAAAGCTATTTATTTCAAAAGTAATCACATTATGTTGTCCTTAAATGTATTCTCATTTAAACTGATTACTGTTCAACCCTGCAATCTGGCTGTGACTCACCAGCCACAGCCATGAAATACGGTGAATGAGGAGGATAGTACAGAATCTTCATGCATGCAAGATAGAAGATGAAAAACTATCTAAGAATGTATTTTTATGCATCAAAATTTGTTATATTTAGAAGAGGGCCAGACTTATTTTGGGCAAAATGAACCACAACTAACTTTAGCCACAGCAGAACAGAACATCAATACAAATAAAAACAGTGTGCTGTATTTAAGAAGCTTAATATTTCTTCATTTTTAAATATTTATATATTAATGATGCTGTAGATTTTTGTAAATTTTATAAACAGGAAGAAAATATATTATTGGTATTACATACCATTTAAGATATGCAAGCAACAGAATAAGAACAGTTGTATTAGTCCCACACATCTGTTTCAAATAACAGTGCATTATTTGCACAGGAGATTCTTCTGCTCCATTAGGGCACCTTTCAAGCAAACAAATGAGGAGTCTCCCTCCCCTGACCCTACACTTAGTACTCCCCACCTCCGTACAGCTACCAGGAACTGTCAGTACCGGAGCAAGGGACAGCTCTTATACTGGGGTTTGTATCTCTTTCCCAAATTACCAAACACTGAATAGGCTTTACTTCTCCAATGACTCTTGTACAGCAACTATTACTGATGAAATGTTTCACTTTGCTGTGGCTCCACCCTGCCCCCCAAATGGTCAGATTTTAGTTATTTTTTTATATATATAAAGCTATTTTTGCTTGTTGTTTGAAACAGCTCAATGCTCCAGCGATAATCACAGAGATAAGGTTTGGCTCCTGGGATGTAGGAGCCCAGAACATAACTCTCACATTCTGGCTGGTACAAACTGGAATTGGCATTCAAGTCAGAGGTAACACCATGGTGCCCTTGTTTAATGCACTGGAACCCTAGGAAAATCAAATAGCTCTGAAATAATCCCAAAAGCAACCCTGTAAATGGGTGATTTTGTAGCGATATAACACTATATAATCCCAATTTCATGTATCAGTACCAAAGAAGTGGTGCATATTTCCCACATTCACAAGCAAAACATCATTGAAACCAGAAGGAAACTGTTTACCTCTACATTTATTGCAGATTTTAAAAGATTAACAATGCTAACATCTTTACTTGTACTAAAAAGAAACTTTAGTTATCCAATAATATAAGCATCTACTTATTACTAGCTTAGCACTACTGCCAATTTGCACAGAACAAAAACTAACAAATTGCTCTACAAGATCATCAACAGTAAAAACAACCAAAAGACAGCAGACACACCACTGAAGTTAGTTAAAATGTTCACTGATGCTTGTAGTCTTCATGGAAGAGAGCCTGGAAACTAAAATAACAGAAAAGAAACTAGTAAACAAGGCAATGTATCTGCACAATGTTTCACATATGTACCTGTATTTAAATTTTCAAATCAGAGCTGCCTGCAAAAGCAGGTTAAAATAAAGGGGGGAGGGGAATTCCTTTTGCCAAAGGAGAGTAAGGTCATCTCTTGGTAAAACAAGATAAAAGTGGTACACAGAAACCCACTTGAGAGCAACACTGGAATCTTAGCACCAGTGCTGCTCTGCTGATATCTTGTCCAAAATTAACGCTTGGCACAAGAAAGATTGACCATACTAGTTATCCAGGGCAGCAGATTAAGATTCCCTTAGGAACTACTGTTCACATTCATTTTCAAGAGTGCATAATACTCAAGGAAATTGCTCTAAATTGAGTTGAAATCAGCAGGGAATGTACCATTTTCCAATCTGGATACTGAATTTTTCCAGACTGGATAAGTAGGTGTTCAGCAAATGTACCCCAAATGGTACTGTGCCCAATCTGTTTAAACCAGAACAGCCCAGAATGGTGATCAGGGTTGAGGGGGCTGAGAAAATGCATCCCAACATAGTGTGAAGCCACACATTGATTTGTGTCTTTTTCTGCAAATAGCACAGCATGTAGTCAAGAGATTTTCTTCCAAAATGTAAATGTGAAAGAAGAGGTGAACTGGAAGCATGTGGGAAAAAAATAAAATAAAATAATTGTAAAACAGCAACAATGGCAGCTTCATCAATGAAACAAAGGAAAGTTAAACCCATATTAGTGGGTATGAGAAATAACTCTGGGGCCAACACTATTGGTTCCAGAGCATCATTCTACAACAGACCATGAATGGTGGAACTCCTCTTTTAAAAAAAAAACAAAAAAACCCCTCCGTTTTTGCATTCAACACAATGTCTAATTAATCATGGGAAAGGGAAAAAGTGCAGTGGAAAACATCTCCAAATAGGAACCTATCAGGTAAGTGTAATACTGCCAAATATTGTACCAGCTGAACTTAAAGGCAGCCTTTCTCCAACATGATTGTGCGGTTTATGCTTCTAAACATTTCCAAGCAAAGCCTATGGGATAAATCTTTGTAGTATTCAAATATCTTGAATAAAGTATGATGAATCAGGCAAGCTTTGAGAACATACATTTGTATTTAAGGTCCTGGATGCTCTAACTTCTTGTAATGTAAAGGTGGAGAAGCGTGACGTTCATGGAAAAATTTAACTGTACCAACATGACAATCATTTCTCTATTTGCTGTTTTTAGCGGTCATGTGCTTTCAAGCTACTGAAATTGAGTGATCAGAAAATTACACTGTGGCATGATATTGTAGCTTATTGCTTTCACACACACACACACAAAGCAAAGAGAAATCTTGCTTTCATAAACTAAGTAAATTGATTTTACAGGAATGGAAAGGTTTTGGTGCTAAAGAATGAAAATTAAGATACTCCCTTTCAATTTCAATTGGCAGGTTTTTTATTTTTAGAACGAGGAGATGACTGTCCTTTGCCCAATAGGCACAGGTGAGTTGATAACTAGAGATCAAGTTTTCTTGCATATTCATCATTTAGGAATGCCAGACACTGCTGCTTTACTGTAAGGTACTTGTATTGACTGTACCGTAAGCTGTTTGCATTACAAGCAGCATAGTGCCAGATGAAATCATTAACAAACCTGCACACCTAGTAAGCCAAACATACATCAGATCAAGACAAATTCTCTTTCAAGAGGAAGTAATCTGCCATTGTCACATTAAAAAAAAGTGAAGGCTCAACTATTTTTAGAAGTGGAACGATGGAGAAAAAGTGCAACTGATATTATTAAATTGTCACTTCGAGCAATCCAGTCATGGATTCTTTACTGACATGCAAACCTGGTGAAAGATAAATGATCAACTAGACCTTGAACATTTGTCTTCAATACTACTGCTAAATCTTCCATCATTTCTTCAGAACTGCTTCACCAAGAATGCTTTTTTGTTGTTGTTACTGAAGCACAGAGTATACTACTGGAGTCTCATCTTTGATTTAAATAAAGAGAGAACAATGGAATACAAAGTTCTTTAACAACTTCAGGTTTTGTTTCATTTTCCTGGAGTCCTGCAGTCAAAGAACTTCTGAAGAGCAATATTCAATAGGATTAGAAATATGCTGACTCCCTAAAGTGATGCTCTGACTTACAAAACAGATGTTCGGCTTCCAGATGATCGTCTATATTTGACTTCCAATACTATTTTAAAACATAGTTCCAATCTTCTGCAGAATCCAAGTTACACCTTGTTTGCAGATTTATTTCTTTGAGGGAAAGAAACTATACAAGATTTTATTGAGCAAGACCTGTAAAGTCACGTAAAAACAAGTACACTTGAAATTGGTACTGCTTGCTTGTTACCGTGAAAATCTGAGCAGCTGAAATTTTTGTTAGGCAGTATAGTTGGGGTGTTCTTATATGGATTCATTATGTTAGTCCTACATAGGTAGGCATGGATTCCTACATGCCTGCATGCTTATTTTAGAAGGTTTTGTTCTTAAACTGTTCTATGAATGGAAAAAAATATCAAGAACTGCTTTGTCCAGATCATAGCAGCAGTTCAAAAGATGCAGCCATTCAAAAAAAGCTTAGTAAAATAAAGCAACATCTGGTAGTGAGGAAAACCGTCTCTCAAAGAGATCTGAATTTGAAAATCTTCTCAGCCTGAGAAAGGGGCAGACTGGTTTTCCAGCTCATATTTTTTGTGTTGCTTACATTGTTTGGAGCAAACCATCTTGTCACATAGTAGGCATTCTTGGCCAAAGCGAAAGGTAAACAGGCACATCTGAGGAAGAAACAACTGATTTGCTCTCAGAAGATGACATCCAAGTTGTCAGCTTGCACATCTAAGTACAAGGCTAACTTTAATCTTGGAAAATGTTTTTGGTACAATAGTATTCAAGTTCACTGCCACAGCACAAAAACTGTTCTTCATACTGGCAGCATGCCGAAAACCTTTCACACAACAGCTTTTGCATGTCCATGTTTTCTAGCAAATGAGTCTCTTGCGTCAAACCTAGAAAGTAAGATGTTGGGTAATTCAGCAGTCCAAAGTAGTTCTGGATTTTCATGAAATAATAAAAACCCAGGTGCATTTGTGGAAACACAGTAACACTTCTGTTCAAAGGAAGGCTTTTTAACTGCAGTATTTTAATATTTGCAGGAATTCATAAACCAGACTTGTCCATTGCACATACCTATTTACTTGCTCTTTTCTGCCTGTACATTTGTATCATTCTTTGACGGAAAACATCAAATGTATCTTCTTTATTTTCTTCCCCTGCAGCACCCAAGCCCTCCCCTGCAGAGGTAGTACCCCTAGGGAGTAAAATGGATAGTTAGCACAATTTGATTCAAATACATTATTTGACAAAGTGCAGCAGAGATGTAAAATAACAATAGTTTCAAAGAGAGACAGTTACAGAGTAAGGATCTAATTCAGTTTCTCTGTGTCCCTTAATATGCCAGGCCAACTGTGTATAGCTTTTCCTCCCCACAGACAGAAACAGAAAAAAGCCAAGGTCATGTGATATTGCTGAATAAATGGAAATATAGGTAGTTCTCTCGATCAATTTCACAAACTCCTCTGGATTGATCACCTGATTCACGACACACATGGTCCCTATTCAAAATGATGGCACCCCAAAGTAGCATTGTTTCTAAAATCCAAAATGGCACAGAAACCACCAGATCTCTTGGGAACTAAGCCCCCTTCCTTTATGTTGGAGAAAAAATAATTAAAGGGCAAGTTATCAGCCCTGAACACAAACACAGGGTCTGGTGAGCTGTAGTTGGGCTTGCTGTGCCACAAGTGGAAACTCAGGTGGCATCAAGAAAGAAACCATCCTCACTATCTAATTTCTGTAACTATATAGCCATGGCCACATAAACCAAGTATATGGTCATATAGCCCTGGAATATTTGTGCACTCTTAATAGTAGATTGAGCCTTTGCAGTCCGCAGGGACTTCTGTGCCTGCAACCAAGTCCTAGGAAGATGTTTTTTTCCTTGCAATCCCTGCAGTATTAGAATCTGCCTTGGGAGCTGCAAGATCAAGTTAGAAAACTCTCTGTAGGAAGAGCATAAAACCAATTCAACAATTCTGTGGCTTCCTGGCAGGGATAGGCCACTGTCCAAAATGTGCCTTTTTCCACATGCCCCACAGAAACATGCCATTCCCATCCTAGTTCACTAAGTCACCACTTTAAAAATCTTCCCAAAGATATTTCTGTGATGCCCACAATAGGGAACAAATAAATGTGTCTGTAACATGTCATAGCTTAATCATTCCTCTGGACCTCCCAATGCATTCCTTCTGTTTCATCTTTTAGGTTGTCAGCACTTCAGGGCAGGGACTGTCTTCATTTTCTGCCTTGTACAGCGCCAACCATTGGTGCTTAGGTAATAATGGATTTGTGAACCAGGAAGACTTTATTGTAGATATGATAAGTATTGTAGAGTCCCCCTTCTGGGATAACTTTCAGGGCAAGAGTACAAGTGACTAATCAGAGAAGGTAGAGATTAGACTGGTTATAAGAGTGATCATCTAAAGCTCTTCTGCCTTCACATTTTCCTTCCCTCAATTCAATCTCAGGACTGGCCAAATCCACAGCTGACACAAATCACTTCTCTGAAACAGAAAGAGGAACGCAAGACCAGCAGGGGCTTCCCATAACTGAACTTTCTGTAACTACTGGCTCCAGCAGAAGGCATCATGTTCCCCATCTCTTATCTCCGCTATGGAAGAAGGAAGAGAAACCCAAGAGGAGAAAAGGGATGTTATTCTGAACCTTTCCAAGACTAGTCATTATCTTTTCCCTGTCATAGGCAGGCCTCAAGCTTCTGTTCCATCTCCACATACAAGAAGACTGACATCTCTGTGTGCATCAATCCTGGAGGCAAATGTTCTTGTTGCTGTAACACAGCAATAAAAGGCTATGCTAACATTACATTGGACTGCCTCTAAACCTTCACACATTACTTCTGTCCATTTCTCTTTGGTGAGATAAAATGACCCACATCTCAGCTAGTACTTGTCCACAGAAAGGCTGATGGTTTCTAAAGCCTGCAGCATTTCCAAAGGGAGAGTCATGGATCACCTTGAATAAATGAAAAGCTGCACTGGACAGCAATTAAGGTCACTACAGTGATACACAAAAAGGTGAATTGCCCAGGACAGCCTCACTCACATTGAGATAATCTCAGATTTGGGCCTGAGACTTGCCTCCAGAGAGAAAGGAAAGAGCACTGGAGACCATTAAAGAATCTAGTGCTTTGGAGTTACCTAGAGACATAGCTGCAACTCCCTCTGTACATTAGACCAAAAACGGCAGCACAATTTTCCTGAGAGCTGTGTACAAGGAGTACATGCACAAACAGTTCTCACTTGTCTGTTCTGGGCAAGTGCCTTTCCATAAGTGACAGAGCAGCTAACTTTAGTTGGGGAAAAAAAACAAAAACCAACAGCATATTTTCATATCTAAAACACTTCCCTTTAGAGAAGATCTAAACCTTCTTCAGAACCTGGTAGGTTCGCAGCTGGATTGACCAAACAGGCTTTAACACTCAGCTATTAATTGCGTGCTGGGGAAACCAAGGAACTGCATGTGCTCTTGGCTTCTCCAAGTGTGTTGGGATGAGGAGTTCTGGAAGCTAAGGATCCAGTATCTTGGCAGAGAGTAGAAAGCTATAGACCAGATGGGGTGCTTTCCCATAGGGCATTCCCATCTGAAGGAAGGAGGTGGGAGACTAAGGTGGTAGGCCACCTAACCACAGGGTGTCCCAGAAGTACAAAGAAACACACACTTGGCTAAAAGACACCCAACTAAATTAACTAATTCTGTTGGAGAAAGATGGGAAAAATTTTCCCTAAGAAAATAAACAGTAAACCAACAAAGTACTTCAGTCAGCTAGAGTTTTTCCCATGTAGTTGGTGGAGTGAAATCACAATTTTTTTTGTGTTCTGTGTTTCTATTTGCAGCTTGGAAGAACTATAACCTACTATCTGGGCTGGAAGAGGACACTGGAGAAGACATCCTTAAAACTTAGAAAAGACTGTAAAATAATAATGTATGCATTTCAAGAGAAAAGCATGCTTACCTTCTAGGAGATGCACTTACCTCTTTGCAGGATGCAGTGGAAAGAATCTTATGTTTACAGTGGAGATGGTGTATTACCTTAACACGTAAGTACTGTGTGTGGAACTCCTATGAAGTCTATTTATATATTACAATGCACACATCACGGCAATATCCAGGCACCAATTGGAATTCTGCATGCAAAGAGCTTGCAAGGTCAAATCTATTTGTTTTCCTTCTAACGGAGCACCCCTATGTTATTACAAGGCTTCCACACACAGCAGGGTGCTCTCCAGAGTTTAGGTGGTGTAAATAGAGAGCCTCAGGAAGCATTTCCTCCCAGCCTTCAGCAATGTCCATTCAGATGGCAGGAAACAGCCTCCTCTTAGAACACCAACTTCCACCCAATCTGATTCGTAGAGACACAAGGCCTCCAGTCTCAACTCTGACCAGCCCAAGGAGCAGACCAAGAGTGGGAATAAGACACAGGACCGATCCCATCAGGACAGGGATCCACAATTGCTACTAGAAGCATTTTCCAAATATGTCTAATATTTCTGCAGTTTGTTCCCATTACATACACTTTCACAGGCTCTTTGATTCCTTTTCCTTGTGAACCAAGACCACGTCCTTCTTGCCAGCCCATCTTCTGAAGCATCTGGAAACCCACATTCTTAACTGTTAATTTCTTGTGTAAAAAGTCTAAGTCTTTTGGTTTCTGCAGAGAGAGAAAGTAGGGGGAGAGTTTTTGGTACAGAAAGCAGCCACCAGTTTGATCTCTTCACCAGAAACCTTCTGCAAATTGAGTGTGTCCAAGTTCCTGAATGTACAGAAACAGATTTAAAAGTATATGCTTAAGTGACAGGTTTCTTCATCTGGATGGAAAATGTCTTCTGAAGAGTAATTGTTTGTGTAGCCAATTTACAGAGTACTACACTAATGTACCTGACAAACTACCTTTATTTTGTGTCATTGATTTGTTTAATCACACTATCAAAAATAGGAAAGCATTAGAGCACACTATTTTCTTTTTTAATAGTTGTTTTCTGATAACAAAAGCAGGATGAAAAATTTGAAACATTAACCCACTCACTATTACAAAAACTCCATTTGAACACATTTATATCAGCCTTACAAAATTATTCTAAGAGGTAAGAGAAAGCTACCAGATTAACAAATGATTTAATTCTTCAAGAAGGGCCCTAACCTGTGGGGGTGTTGAGCTTTGTCACCTTCCACTGTCTGCCCTGGGAGTGGAGGGAAGTTGGCTACTCTCAAACAGTGCACTGTTCTTTGCAGGATCCAGGCCTAAGGTTCAGATTGCCATGAAATCAATGGCAGACATTTACAAACTGTTTTCACAAGATAGAGTGAAATTACACATAGAGTTTCCTCACCTTCTTCTTCTTTGTAACTGGGCGGCCTCGGGGTCTGTCATAAGCAATTCTGACAGGTTCATGAACTGGGAATTAAAGCAAAGACAAAAGTCAATCACAAAGATGACCAATTTTAATATGGAACTAGCAAAATACATCTTCATATGCATGACTCCCATTTAATGCCTTAATCTAATACTACTACTACCACCAAGGACATTAAGGTTAGAGTGCACAAAAAACAAAGATTTTCAAAGGCACAAGTGGGAGCTAGGCAATTAACTCCAATGGGAATCAGGCACCTAACTGCTCTTTGTACATTTGACAATCTCCCCAAAAAGTAATAGTCCAAGATCAAATTCTGCAAGGACTTCGTATCTGTTTCAGCTCCACTGACTTTGAAAATGTTTTGGTGGAAAGCCAAGTCAAGACTGGCACATAAATCAGTTCATTGTGTCTCGTTCCCACAGCACATATGGAGTCATCTATTCATAGACCATTTTTATTTATGTGTGGTAAGACACTCATGAAAGTAGTTAGTGAACATGTGCAGTAGTCAGTTTTCAACATAAGTATCACTCAACTGTTAGAATTTGTTCTTTTAGAACACAAAAGAGATAACATGGCCATACCGTCAAACTACTTGACAAATTCCACTTAACTTTTGAGATACAAATATCAAACCAAAATACTTCCTGATTAACTGTTATGAACATTTTACAATGTGAAAGTATTAATCTGACATTCTAAATACGTTCATTGCCAGATTTGAGACATTGCTCAAAACTAGAAACAAGTGATGGAAATCCCTCCCAACCCACCTTTTTATCACTTTGTTTAATCAACAGCAGAGAGGTGTGTGGGTATGCAATAGCTACATATGCTCACTGAATACAAGCATTGTTGAGTCAACCTTACAACACACACAAGTTAGAAGCAAGTTTTACTATTGCACCAGAATGCAATGATTGTCCACCTGTTCACTGGGATGTGCCAATGG
Source organism: Emys orbicularis (assembly GCF_028017835.1). Lineage (NCBI taxonomy): Eukaryota > Metazoa > Chordata > Testudines > Emydidae > Emys > Emys orbicularis. The sequence goes on along the minus strand of NC_088706.1, from coordinate 14,791,889 downwards.
CTACTAGTAAACAGACATCTGAAGTGCATATTTTTTTAATTCACTTTATTAAACCAAGAACTACAAATATATAGGAATTCAAGGACTCTTGCCGAGAGCCAGAAAACATCCTTGAAATAATACTTACCTTTTGGTTCCTCTATGAGGCAGACCCTCTTAGATGCAGGAATCATGCCAACTTTCAGAGATTTGCTGCTGATTCTTTTGCGAGGGAAAGGGGTACCAGGAGCAGAAGCTGGCACCTGTGTTGACAGATTTGGTGTAGTACTATCAGAAGCTGAGCTTGGCTGCATTTCACCTGTTGAAGTTTCTTCTCCTGTTTTGGACAGCATCTCTTTGGATGCGATCTCCTCAGCACCACCTGCTGAGACCTCTTCTTCCCCCTCCTCTGCATGCTCCATTTCCACGTCTTCCAAGGTCTGGGAGATATTCTCAAGTTCAGCTTCTTCTTCTTCCTCCTCATTGTCCTCCTCCTCCTCTTCTTCCTCCTCCTCTTCTAAATTATCCAAATTTCTTTCTTCAGGTTTATCACTTTCCCCAGGTGCAGCTATTTCTGAAACAGCACTAAAGTTGATAGATGGGCACAATTCATAGACTTTCATTCGATAAAATTTGAAAGCAGAACTGTTTTGGTCTTGCAGAAACCTGGAAGCATTGCAGAAACAAATTGCATTGAAAAGCATTTGAATTCAACAACTAAAAGAAAATTCCTATGAGTTACCCTAAAGTTAGATATTAAAAATGGATTTAGTAAAAAAGATTAGATGTAGTCATTACACTGGTACTTTTGTACTATTATGAAATACTATAGGAACTCCCAACCACATGTAAAAAAATGTCTCTTGGTCCAATTAGACAAACACAAATGGCATTACACCAACAAAAGATTTGGCACAAACTGGCACAGCCCCACAGAAAGCAGTAGAGCCGTGCCAATTTACACCATCAGAAAATTTAACCCATTGTGTTTAAAGTCCTAAAAAGAGTTCAGAACATAAGAATGGCCATAATTGGTCAGATCAATGGTCCATCTAGCCCCGTATCCTGTCTTCCCGTGCCAGATGCTTCGGAGGAAATGAACAGAACAAGGCAATTTATCAAGCAATCCATCCCGTCGTTTAGTCCCAGCTTCTGGCAGTCTGAGGTTTAGGGACCCAAAGCATGGCGCTGCATCTCTGACCATCTTGGCTAATAGCCATTGATGGACCTAACCTCCATGAACTTTTTTTTTTTTTTTTTGGAGTCCTGTTATACTTTTGGCCATCACAACATCCCACGGTAATGAGTTCCACAGGTTTACTGTGCATTGTGTGAAGAAGTACTACCTTATGTTTGTTTTAAAACTATTGCCTATTAATTTCATTGGGTGACCCTCCCCCCCCCCGCCCGGTCTTGTGTTACATGAAAGGGTAAAGGATACTTATTCACTTTCTCCACATCATTCATGATCTTATAGACCTCTGTCATATCCCCCCTGGTCATCTCTTTTACAAGCTGAACAGTCCCCACTCTTTTTAATCTCTCCTCCTATGGAAGCTGTTCCATACCCTAATCATTTTTGTTATCCTCCTTTGTATCTTTTCCAATTCTAATATATCTTTTTTGAGATGGGTTGACCAGAGCTGCAAGCAGTATTCAAAGTGTGGGCGTGCCAGGGATTTATATGGCAGCATTATGATATTTATCATCTTATTATCAATCCCTTTCCTAATGGTTCCTACCATTCTGCTAGCTTTTTGGACTGCCACTGAACACTGAGCAAATGTTTTCAGACAACTATCCACAATTACTCCAATATCACTTTTTGAGTGCTAATCGCTAACTTAGACCCAATCATTTTGTATGTATAGTTGGGATAATGTTTTCCAATGTGCATTACTTTGCATTTATCAACATTGAATTTCATCTGCCATTTTGTTGCCCAATCACCCAGTTTTGTGAGATCCCTTGGTAACTCTTCACAGTCAGCTTTGGACTTGTAAAAAGCAACAAAGAGTCCCGTGGCACCTTATAGACTAACAAATGTATTGGAGCATAAACTTTCGTGGGTGAATACCCACAGGTTCACATCAACCTCCCTGTACACACAATAGCAGATTTAAAGGTAGCCATCCTACAGCAAAAAAACTTCAGGACCAGACTTCAAAGAGAAACTGCTGAGCTTCAGTTCATTTGCAAATTTGACACCATCAGCTCAGGATTAAACAAAGACTGTGAATGGCTAGCCAACTACAAAAGCAGTTTCTCCTCCCTTGGTGTTCACACCTCAACTGCTAGAAGAGGGCCTCATCCTCCCTGATTGAACTAACCTAGTTATCTCTAGACTGATTCTTGCCTGCATATTTATACCTGCCTCTGGAAATTTCCATTACATGCGTCTGACGAAGTGGGTATTCACCCACGAAAGCTTATGCTCCAATACATTTGTTAGTCTATAAGGTGCCACAGGATTCTTTGTTGCTTTTTACAGATCCAGACTAACACGGCTACCTCTCTGAGCTTTGGACTTAACTATCTTGATTAATTTTGTATCATCCGCAAACAATGCCACCTCACCATTTACCCCCTTTTCCAGAACATTTATGAATATGTTGAACAGTATAAGCCCAAGTACAGAACTTTGGGGGACCCGACTATTTACCTTTCTCCACTGGGAAAGCTGACCATTTATTCCTACCCTTTGTTTCCTACCCTTTAACCAGTTACTGATCCGTGAGAGGAACTTCCCTCTTATCCGTTGACTGACTACTTTGCTTAAGAGCCTTTGATGAGGGTCCTTGTCAAAGGCTTTCTGAAAATCCAAGCACACTGTTATCCACTAGATCACTCTTGTCCATGTTTGTTGACACCCTCAAAGAATTGCTCTGGGGTGCAGGATGACTGGCTGTGGATGTAAAAAAAATTACATCTCCCATCTATCACGACAACTGTGCATTCTGGAGAGATTTTGGCCTCCTCTCAAGCGTCAGATATTGTCTCCATTAGTGGTCAATAAGTTAAACCAGCAGCTCTCAAACTTTAGCGACCCGAGGACCCCTATTTTGATTTAAAATGTTTCGTGGACCTCCAAGACAGCTTCTAGTTTTCCCCGGGGCTGCTCAACTCCCACTCAGCCCCAGCCCCCAATCCACTCCCCACCTCCACCCCTGAGCGCGCCCTGTGCACGCTTCTCCCCCTCCCCCTTAGTACCTCCTGCATGCCATGGAACAGCTGTTCAGCAGCGTGCAGGAGGTGCTAGGAGGGAGGAGGAGGAGGAGTTGATCAGCGGGACTGGTGGCCCTGGACATGACTCACGGACCCCAGTTTGAGAATCGCTGAGTTAAACAAGATGGACAAATAATCTGACTTGGTAAAACAAATCCAAATCCTACATTCCTAAAAATATTTAAACATTACAATTTATATCTTCTTTAGGGACCAAAAGACAGTGATAAACAAAAATCTATGTAATTTAATGCTACCAATAGCCAAAAGACAGATCTATATGTCAAACAGTAATTCTACATTAAAAGCTTGGTGTTGTAATTTCTCTTATTAGACTATTTACACAGATGGATATATAGGTTACTCACCAAAGATCTGGGTTATCTGCACTATTATCTATGCTGAACTGCTCAATTTCTGGTCCAACCTGAGCAACAAACTTGGCCAGCTTCTCAGCAGTTTCCATTGTTTTAGCATCCACTGCAAGTAAGAAAACAGTATGTTTGTATAGTGCCTAGAACAATGGGATCTAAAGTAACTGAAATCTCAAGACACTATGACATGGTAAATAATTATACCAAGTAAAGTATTTTACTGACATCTGAACTAATGCCTTGCTCATACTACTAGAGCTAATAATTAAGATCTGATTTCAGACCTTCACCTACCATCAGGAAATTGAGACAACAGTGATTGGGACTGTCCAGTGGATGCCAATAAATCCTCAGTGTCTGCCACTTCTTCCAGTGACAGAGAAACTTCTGGACTGGTGGCATGCTGTGAGGATCCAGCTGTGTCCAATGATGAGTTCTTCTCAGACATGCTGATTTCTGATATGGAAGATTTTGACTGAACCGAACCTTGGGTGAGCTTGTCTTGACGTTTCAGCATCGTACCAGCTGAAAGCACAGTCTGTGTCCCTATAGTTGATTTTCTCACTTTCCTGCCTCTAACTCCATGTTGTGTAAAAATTCCAAGTCTTTTTCTTTTAAAGAGCCTTTTCTTGATACTTGCTACTTTCCTCGCATACAACATTGCCCTCACTGATTCTGTTGCAGATTCTTCTGGTGTTTTCCCCTCTCTGCCTCCCTCCTTTGTAGATGATGTCAATCTTTGCATCTCTGATAACTTCAGTCTGTAATATTTGTATTCTAGACTATCCTCCTCAGACAAGAACCTACATTAGAAAAGAAAAATGCATGCAGCATGTGTAATGAAAACATATACTGAAAGCAACCTTCGATATTTCAAGAACATCATGGTAGTTGGTAGTATATAGGATGCCCTATCCTGGTAAAAACAACCTGCAGGTATGGGTTTTCCTCCGATAAGCAGTAGTTCCATTTCCTAAGCAATAAGCAAAGATAAGTTGTGTCAAGCTGCAAAATCACAGATTGCTTTAAGATAGAGCTCAAGTTGCCAGTAATGAAACAGCTATACTGTGGGGATCATATTCAAAGGGGCACTATCACCCTTCCAACCCTGATATTCTATGATTCTAAATTGATTTATTAATTTTTTCAAAGTTGACTAATTTAAAATAATTCCATTTTAAGAAAGAATGCTCTTTAAAGAGTATGTCTCAGATTAAAAAAAAAAGTTTTCTTCTACTTCACACGATGTTTATAAAAGGTCTTTTCAGCAAGAAAAGAAACTGAGTGCCTGTACAGAAGCAACAGTTAATTAACGATACACAAACTATACTTCCTGGATTTAGGAAAGTACTTAAGCATGAGTAGTCCCATTGACATTAGGGCTATTCACATGCTTAAAGTTAACCATATGTTTTAAGTAACTTCTAGAATCAGCGCCGAAGTGCTGTCCAAACTGCAAAGCGAACAAACTGGAAAAGTATAGAAAAATAATTTTCTCTAGCTGTAATTTGTGACTACAGAAGCCAATTCTCAAACAACCTTCAACTAGACAGTGTCGCTTTAAAATAAAATGACATTGTTAAAGATCTGGACAAACTGACTGGATTGGAGTGATTCAAGTTCATTTTTGCTCATATGAAACCTAAACCAGGATTTAAATTCAGATCTTTTCTAACCTTCTGTAATTTAGACCCTAACCCTGCAGCGAGCTCCCCGCAAGCACATCCCTGTGCCTGTCTGGAGCCATGGGAACACATGTGGGGGCACAAGGATCTGCTCACATAGAGGTCAATGCTGAATCAGGGCCTCAGCCCTCTTCATCTTCAAAAATAACATTCATGTTAAATTACTGAAATTAAATCAACTTCATATAATAGGATTTTAACCTGGACTAACAAACTTTAATAGAGCATTACAAAACTTTTCAATCTCAGTTTAATGCAAGTTGCAACTTAAATGTCACACCCAAATTGCTGTTAAAACAAAATTAGATTTACTTGAAAAAAATTAAGACTATACCATGCTTATGCAATTATGTGTCTCAAGTTCTGTTTTCAAACATTGAGCATGGGACTAAATACATAATTAATACAAACATACATTCATTATACCTAAATGTCTTATGGCTTTCTACTCAAATTGTTTTTGCCCTCCTGCATGTGGATTGACAGATCAAAAGGAGTCTAGTCTGTTAGACAAAGCAGGTGATTATGAATTAGGACTCCTGGGCAGATATCACTTACTTTCCAAGTATGTTAAAAAGCTTAATTAGCATTTATAAAGTGTTTTCAGCTATTCAGATGAAATATCCACTATGGACTTGATTTTAAGTCCATTGAAATCAATAGCAAAGTTGCCACTGACTTCAATGGAGCAGGATCAGACACTAAATAGGGCAAAGAAGTATTATGCTACAGTAGAACCTCAGAGTTACAAACTGACCGGTACACCACACATCATTTGGAACCGGAAGTACACAATCAGGAAGCAGCAGGAACAAAGAAAAACAACCACCAAATACAGTACAATACTGTGTTAAATGTAAACTAATAAAAAAAAGGGGGAAGCAGCATTTTTCTTCTGCATAATACAGCTTTGAAACTTTACTAAGTCAATGTTCAGTGGTAAACTTTTGCAAGCAGCACCACAATGTTTTGTTCAGGATTACGAACATTTCAGAGTTACAAACAACCTCCATTCCCGAGGTGTTCATAACTCTGAGGTTCTACTGTATATTTGGAATTAACTTCACCAAAATACCTACCAATATTCAGGGCAGCTTTTTTGAGCAGTTCTCTCTTTTGCTGACAAAGTACCTGTAACAATACTGTTCACTAGCTTTTCAATCGTCTCTACAACTCTCCGATCAGCTCGCTGTGGAACTGTAACAACAAAAAAGCATGGTCATTGTATTATTCTTGTCAATAGGATGTAAAGATGTCCCCCCTCCTTTTGGGGGGAGGGATAGCTCAGTGGTTTGAGCATTGGCCTGCTAAACCCAGGGTTGTGAGTTCAATCCTTGAGGGGGCCACTTGGGGATCTGGGGCAAAATCAGTACTTGGTCCTGCTAGTGAAGGCAGGGGGCTGGACTCGATGACCTTTCAAGGTCCCTTCCAGTTCTAGGAGATGGGATATCTCCATTAATTATTATTATTTTTTAACCATTTTTATAGCAATATTCCAGGAGTAAGCCAGCTATTGTTAACACACTACACAGGCCCATTCTCGGTAGACTGACATTTTAGGTGTAATCAGCATAATAAAAGGGGGAAGTGATCATGCAATAATTAAAGAATGTCGGGTTGGGACATACATGCCAGGATCATATTAATTATACTAGTTTTATAGCATGACAATTACTAGCTGTAAGTCTAGTTTCAATTCCCAGTCAAATACCGGAGCAAATATTGAGGAAAGTCTCACAACACATCCATGATGATGAAATCAACAGCAATTGGTATTGTAAAGAACAAATCTTTCAGAACTAATAAGATAACTTTTTATCTTAACAGAAAAGCTATTGTTTGCAACATAATCAAATTTTAGCACATAATTTGATAGAAAACATCTCAGAATCTCACTCAAAATTATTTCAAGTTCGCTTGGATAGGAAGTGTCTCATGAACTAATATTTGGCTGAATAACTAGAGCCCTGCAAATCTGCGGATATCCACTTTATATCCATGAACCATTTTTACGTATTGCGGATCAGATGCAGATTTATCCAGGCAGGGCTCTATGAATAACCATAAACAAAAGGCCATGACAAACAGCAATGTAATAAATTGGTGAGAAGCGTCTACTGGGATACTGCAGGGATTGGTGTGAGGTCTCATTTTATTTAGAGGAATCTAGTCCAACTTGAAACTTAAGTCAAAAGTAGCTTCAGCTACTATATTTACCTCTTTGTCTGCCTTTCAATATTTGTGGTTTTACAGTTACATTTTCCTATCTTTTAAAATATTAGCAAAAAAGATGCAAGTAGAAATTAAGAAAGGGAAAATTAAGGCTTAAAAAAAAAAAAAAATCAGGAAAAACTTCAAGGATCGATCTCTTAGGTCTGGAACAGTGTCATTATGAGAAGCAGTGTGGATTAAGGGACTGAGCATGGGGCTGGAGCCACGACCCTGCAAAATCTAATTGTGGATCTGTCGCTGACCACCTACATAGTCTGGGCAAATTAACTCTTACACAAAATGAGAAGTACTTATATGCATCAAAAGGGTGTTGTGAAGACGAGTTATATTTGAATACTACTATGAAAATGTGAAATGTAAGTTATATGTAAGTCAAGGCAAGTGTTGGAAGTCCCACCATTTGGAACATTTAAATCTAGACTAGACAAAACACCAATGAGTGAATTATAGGGAATAGTCTTGCACTGGAGACTACATGGTCTAATAGGCCTTTTCATCTCTAACTTCCATGATTATATGGGGAAAACAAATCTAATAAATATGTATCAGAAAAATATTTTATGGCATTTTACTTACTCTTCATTTTAGGTCTTGTATCAGGAGCAGTTTTTTTAAGCTGTATTGTGGACTCAGGTTCTATTTTCTTCATCTGAATTGGATAGCCACTTTTCTCAAGCCAAGCTTTCAAGTTCTCTATGTACTCTCTTCCAAATAATGTTGAATCATCAAAATTTGGGAATGACGTTGGTGCTGGAGCCATTTCCTGGAGACCAACAGCTTCAAGTATTTTCTCTTGCCTGAAAGCAGAAGCTAATGCAAAGGTTTGGCCCAAAAGTGCCAAGGACTTACGACACAGAGAAATGGTGGTCTCAAAAGCACCTGCCATTTCTCCAGAATTACTGAAACCACTTGTCTTGATGCTTAATTCATAGGCATTGCAGGCCATAAGCAGAGGTGTGACACTCTTTAGAAGACGATCTTGGAGCCTCATCATGTACTTATCAAAAGGCTTTATTATTTCAAAGAAGCAGTTCTTAGTCTTCATGGCACCCTTGTCCAACAACATATTTAAGAACTCATTGTCTACTTTGGGAGTCTTCAAAGCAGCATGTTGTAAATTTTTGATGGTAAAGAAACAATAATCTCGGTGTTCTGGCTTTAGTGAGCATTTGAATGAAGCAAGCATTTTTGCACATGTTTCTGTCTCCAGCTCGAAGAGGGCCCCAAACAGCTGTTGAAATTCTGCATCATTTTTTATTGTGTGAAATCCAGCCCATTTTATTATTTCTATTCCAAAGGTTGAGAATATGTCAGACTTGTCCACAAGATCAAAATTAAGATGTCTGAGAACATGCTCAGACTTACGAACTCGGATGACAGGCCTTTGGGTTGTCACAGTTGACCTCTGATTAGGTCGTAGGATTAGCTTCTGATTAAGGCGCTGGGCAATTGCAGACCTCTGGTTAGGTCGGTCTGTAGTTTCTGGCATCTGATCAGGTTGCAGAGTTGACTTTTGATTAGTCACCGGTAGTGTTTTTTTAGTGTTCCATTTCTTTAGAGGAGTTTTGATATCTCCTTTAAATACTTTATTTTTAATCAGGCCTCTTGTAATATTTTTTCCTCTCAGAATCCTTCCTCTACTGATGTTGCCTCTGCGTCCTGGCGGTCTGAACTCACTCTCAGATTGAAGTCCATATTCCAGGTCATAATCCTGACTTTCTATGTTCCCATACTCCTCTTCCACAAGTCCTGGTGACCTAAAATCACCCAAGAGCTCAGAAGAGCCAAAGTCAGTGTCATGCAATCTGGAGGATTCCCGAGGGTGAGGGCGGCCATAGTCCCGGTCCCGAGAGGCAGGGCGGCCATAGTCCCGGTCCCGAGAGGCAGGGCGGCCATAGTCCCGGTCCCGAGAGGCAGGGCGGCCATAGTCCCGGTCCCGAGAGGCAGGGCGGCCATAGTCCCGGTCCCGAGAGGCAGGGCGGCCATAGTGGTCATGGTAGTAATCATCTTTCCTCATGAGAGGGCTACTAGATCTATAAGAAGGCCCTGGATAGTCCTCTCGAGTGTCTCCTCTCCAGTCGTCATGCGGATGGTGTTGGGGACCATCATGTGAATATCTTCCATCATCATGAAAACTGTCTTCATACCTGGGTCTTGAAACTGATCTTGAATGAGCTGCAAGAAATAGTTTAAAAGAAGAAATGAGTACAACATAAAATGCGTTAATGTACTGAGAGGTCAAGCACATTTAGAAATCTGAGCAACCAGCACTCCTACACATCTCCTTGAATTAGAGCCCAAGTCCAATTCTATGAACTATTTCTCTCTCTCTTCTTGCACTTTCCACCTTGTAATAGAAAAACAAAAAATGTTAAAAAAGTCTGGGTTTTTGCACAAGAAATAATTACTTAAAATATCTGATTCGTAGATTCATAAATTTCAAGGACAGAAGAGACTACTGTGATCATCTAATCTGACCTCCTGTATAACACAGGGCCTAGACATTCCCCAAAATAATTCCTAGACCATATCTTTAGAAAAATATCCAATCTTAATTTAAAAAAATATCAATGATGGAGAATCCACCACGATGCTGGCAAGTTGTTCCAATAGTTAATTACTTTCACTGTTAAAAATTTATTCATTTCCAGTCTAAATTGATCTCATTTCAACTTCCAGCCATTAGACCATGTTACACCTCTCTCTGTTACGCTGAAGACCACATTACTAAATATTTGTTCCCTGTGTAGATACTCAAACTGTAATCAAGTCACCCCTTATCTTCCTTTGTTAAGGTCAACAGACTGAGCTCCTTGAGTCTATCACTATAAAGCAGGGGTAGGCAACCTATGGCATGCGTGCCGAAGGCAGCATGCGAGCTGATTATCAGTGGCACTCACACAGCCCAGGTCCTGCCCACCGGTCCGGGGGGCTCTGCATTTTAATTTAATTTTAAATGAAGCTTCTTAAACATTTTAAAAACCTTATTTACTTTACATACAACAATAGTTTAGTTATATATTATAGACTTACAGAAAGAGACCTTCTAAAAACGTTAAAATGTATTACTGACACGCGTAATACATTTTAAATCAGAGTGATAAATGAAGACTCGGCACACCACTTCCAAAAGGTTGCCAACCCCTGCTATAAAATGTGTGGGCCACGCCTCTTTGCCCTTACACAAAAAAAACGCAGGGAAAAGCTATATTAATGAAAATTTAAAGTAGAAAATTTAAAGATATAAAAAAATTATGATCTGTACAGCAACTGCCATAATCCACAGGTGAGGCAAACTGAGCATTGATTTGGGCCTTACCTTTAAAATGATGGATTGTCTCTTCTATAGCATCATTTCGGTCCATCCGATACCTTTTAACTTTATCTTGCACCACAGCATCAAAAGTCTCCCGCGTAATTCGTCTCGAGGCCATTTTCACTCTGTAGCAAGAAAAATGCTCAATCTCTGACTGAAATACATTCACTGCCTGCAAATGTACTTTCTTTGCACAAGGGAGAGCAAGCTGCCTCTTGTAAAGGCAGGGCTAAGTCGGGTGCATTTACAGTGCCACAGAAGAGTGGCATGTTCCACTGAGAGAAGGGCTGGGCAGCATTTTCATAAGAACAGTGTGTGTGTGTGTGTGTGGGGGGGGGTGTTTCTGTCCCCCTTGGGCACAATTGGCCGACCAGAACGTGAGGCCCCATACAGGAAGGGACGTACATACAGACTGAACTGGAAGGGACGTACATACAGACTGAACTGCTAGCCTGGAGGAAAGTGATAAGTGCCTCGAAAGCAGCCCTGGGTGGCTTCCCACCGATCGCTCCACAACTCCCTGAGGCTGCCCCGGTCCCCAATCCCCCACAAGCGCCGCCGGCCGGGGAGAGGCCTCCAGACACCACACTCGCGGGGCAGAGGGAGGAACGCTGGTCACGCGTCTCTAAAGGGGGATTTCCTAAATTCCCGCTCAGACTGCCCCCCCCGCACCAGGTTTCTCCACCGCAAGCCCCACCCTCACCTCGCCCCACTCCCGCAGGCAGGATGCGCCCAGCCTCCCGCTCGCGCTCGGTGCGGGACAGTAAACTCCCAGCAGCCTCTGCGGGTCACCTGACGCAGGCCCCCCGTCGCGCATGCGCCCTGAGTATTGCCCCCCCCCAGTCCCTCCCTACGCACGCGCAGTCACTCCCCCTCCCCTGACACGAATTTCGGAGGTTGGGGGTAATTTTATTTTTTATTTAAAAACTGAAAATTTGAAACCCCAGGGAACTCCCCAAACACGGGTAGCTGAGGTGACGGGACTAACTAAGAGCTCGCGCAGCCTCTCACCCCCGGGCGGTGCAGGCGGCGGCTCGCCAAAGCCCGGCAGCAGCGATTTATCCACCAGCTCCGATCAGCTCGTCCAAGTTGCGACTTTTCTCCACGGGGCGCCTGGCCTGGCTGAACGGTCGCGCACCGCGCATGCGCTGGAGAGGGTAAGGCGCTCGCTGAGCACGGAAGATAATAGGCACGCGCAGGACGGTTCTGCGCGTGCGCAATACCTACCTGGTTTAACGCCGGAGGAACGCGCGTGAGTTTGTGGCGCACGCGCACTGAGATCCCTTTCGGACGCCTGCGCAGTCCGCATTCTCCGTGATCTTTTTGTGCAGTGTGGGATGGGGTGAATTTCTTCATACTGAAGTGGTGCCCGTGGTGCGCATGCGTACTCTGAGCTGTGTGGCGCCCAGCTGAGTGGGGCCGGGGAGAGCGTGGTGTGGTGAGGTTCTCTGCGCTGTGGAGGGCGTATGGCGGCCGAAGTGGGTCAGTGCGGTAGCCGCGTTCTCAGAGCGTCTCTCGTTCTTTATTGACCGGGGCGGAACCTAGCTACGGCGAGCAGCGAGGCCCACAGGTGAGGGGGGTAGGGATTGAGATGGGCTTCACCAGAGGACCCAGTCCAGTGGTCCCCCGTCCATGGGGAATCGCCCCCCTCCCCGGGGTAGCTCCCTTCCCCCTCCCCAGTCCATGGGGGATCGCCCCCCTCCCCCAGGGGGGCGCCACAGCCCCTCATAAACCCCCACCCAGCGCCCTTTGCGTTGTACCTTAGCAATACCCCGCTTGCCTTGCACACAGCCCTGGCCAGCCCCTCTCTCCCCTAGGCTGGCACCCGTTCTTTCTAATCTCTCCCCCGGGGCCACACGTGCCTGGCTCCTCTGCTCCTGCTTCTCCAGCTTCCATGCAAGCTGCCCCCCCCGAGGGGGGGGGGCATCCTCTCCTGTGCAAGGCTTGAGCTGCTCTTCATTACCGACCAGCTGAATGGCATTTTCGCGAACACCCCATTCCTATCCATCCCAAGCTACAGGGCCCGATAGATTGTGGAGACCCAGGTAGGGAAGCTGGAGCCTAGCACAGAGGCTTATCTTTAAGCTAAGGATAAAAGCTGAGCGTACCTGCTGTTAGTGACTGAAAGACCAGTCCTGGGGGCCAAGCACTGGCTTATCCCAGTTCTCCTTGACCATCCTTTGCATCCTGGTGGATGCATCTGTCTTATGGCTTTTTGATAATATAAATATCTGCCCAGGCAGGTACTCCGAATGCGGTGTCATATCTTCATGCAGTCCGCTCTTTCTCCCATGACTGGTTCGCCAGCGCAGCCTGGCCAACTCCGCAGTTTCTGTTCAGAGCTGTGAAGAGGTAGAGCTGCAGTGACATCCGTGCCATATGAACCTTCGCATCTGTAGTCAGGAGCAAAGACCCCTTGTTCCAAGGCTTGTGGCTTTGCATTTCTCGCTGTCTCTCTCTCTTTTTTTTTAATTGAATTTTAAATAATAACTTATAAAAGCACAGCTTCTCCTTGGAGATTACTCTTACCTATTGAGTGCCATGGTGCAATGGAAACTCTACAAAACAGAGGAAAACCTGGTGCCTGCTCCAAAGAGCTTACAATCAATAGGATAGACATGTTACCCTGCTAATGTTTAAAATATGTAATGTTGTAACTGCTGGGATCTGGTGCCATGGTGAAATGGCTAGAATACAGGACTGAGAACCAGGACCCCTCAAATTCTGATTCTGTGTCTGAATCAAATTAAAAATATTTTATGGAATGGTAAACTACACAAATGTTGCCACAATACTTTAATTAAAAAAAAAAAAAAAAAGACACTCTTGTGTTCTGAATCAGAGGTATCACATACAGAAACTTTCTGGCTTTGATCAAGTCACTTATCTTCATTGCCTCCGTTTTTTTTAAAATGCTTATAAATGGACAGTGTCAACTTAAAAAAAAATTAACTCGTGTGAATTTGATCCATCAGTGTTACATCCAAGTTCAATGTAACTAAAAGAGATAAAGGAAATATATATCTTTTTCTCTCTGTCTTGAACTTTTAGTGGTGCTTTCTGGGTCATCTCTTTCGGTATAGTCCATTTCCCCGGTTGTTTTTTTGAGGCTTTCACACAGCAACAGGAGAGAAAATATGTTTTAAAAAATGGGAATATGTGATTGTAAAACTGCAGAAACTGATAAGAGGATTCAGGAGCTGAGTGAGAATTATAGAATATCAGGGTTGGAAGGGACCTCAGGAGGTCATCTAGTCCAACCCCCTGCTCAAAGCAGGACCAATTCCCATCTAAATCATCAATTCCCAACTAAATCATAGAAATAGAGTTTAGGGAGCCCTGGTTCCCAGTCCTGAATTGTAGTCACTTCACCATGGTGAATCTAAACCTGCTTTAAATATTTTTTTAATTAATTAGATTTCAAGTTGATGATGGCTTTTTAAAAAAAACACAGAGCAAATCATGAATTGTTGGGGTGATATCAGGATTGGTAGGCTGGTGAAGGAAGATTAGGGCAGGTTCCAGATTGAGAACCACTGGTGACTGAAATCCTTTGTGTATCTCCGCAATAGATGCAGAATAGGTAGCAGCAAATTAAGCTTCTCCATGCTCCTCTCTGACGGTATGCCTGGCTCTTGAGCATGAAGAGCTCCCTCTAACAGAGAGATGGGCGTTCAGTCTCCATGGTCAATAAAGAAACTTGGCCTCCGTTGAGACTGCCAACAAAGGGGCCTCAATTAGCACCAAATATGATGGTTTGCTTTGTGGCCACTCCATTGGGAACTGGAATGAAAACCTCAAACTCCCTTCAACCACAGCCACTGAACTGGTGTCAGATGGTAATACCTTCTGGTCATTACCAACTTGGGCCAGATTTGAATTGAAGACCTATATAGGTGAGGGGCTCTACATCCTATTCCCAGTCCCCTTAGCCATCTTCATCACAGCACGGGAGGTTTAGGCTGGACACTAGGAAAAACTTCCTAACTGTCAGGGTAGTTAAACACTGGGACATATTGCCTAGGGAGGTTGTGGAATCTCTGTTATTGGATGTTTTTAAGAACAGGTTAGACAAACACCTGTCAGGAATGGTCTAGTTATTATGTAGTCCTGCCTTAAGTGCAGGGGATTGTACTAGATGACCTCTTGAGATCCCTTCCGGTCCTACACTTCTCTGATTCTGGGTTCTGTGCTCACCCTACTATCTGTCAAAAGGAAACATTTTTGTTTCTTGCTGTCAAAAACTTCATAATATTTTGGGGCAAGTCTAATTCTGTGCTTTCCTGATGACAGGTCAAGAAGCCATTCAATTCCTGTTTAATAACCAAATAAAATGGCATCCAAACGGATCACACAGGAAACATTTGATGATGTGGTGCAAGAAAACATCACGGAATTTGAAATGGATCCAGATGAGGCTGCGAAAGAAGCTGTCCAGCAATTTGAATCTCAGGGTATTGCAAATCCATCTCACTCTGAAGCAATAAGGATATGACAGATATGTAATTAAAATGCTTTCAACATATTAAAAATCAGGGGTCTGCTGAGCTTTTGGGTATGTGTTAGAAATGCTAACTTAGCTCTCATATAAGCCAGTTATGGGTGTTAAAGAATCCCAAAATATGTCCTCAGTTCTTTCTGGAAACTGGCTGCTAATAAAGGGAAGCACTTCTCTAAACCATTTTGTTCTTTTTCCTATGGCACTTCAGTCTGAAAGATCCCAAAGCTCTTCAGAGAATCTGCATGTAAGGGTCAGTTGCCTGCCTCTAAAATGCAACCTCTTGTGAGGTGGGATGCAAAGTTGTTTACAACACCCCATTTTTAAGGAGTGGTCATGGTAGGAAAAACTGCTCAAGCTGAAACAGCTGGAGGGAATTTAGAGAGGCAGAATGAACTTTTTCCAAGTTGGAATTTAGCCTGAATTGCCCCTTACTTTTAAAAAAAGGTATTTTCTGATTGCAAATGGCCAAGACTTTGGTTTTGTATCCCTTCCAAAGGATATAACAAACATCCTAATAATCCATGCCTGTGTTTAACCCTCAGTAAAAAGACATAAGCCTAATGTTCTTCACAGTTTTCACCAGAGTTCCTGTACACCTGCCTCCTTACTTCTCTCTTGCTTTTTAGGAGTTGATCTGAGTACTATTGTAAAAGCTGCACGGAAACCCACCTCTGAAAATGGCCAAGAGCAAAAACACGACATTTTGCAGGTAGAAAATGTTAATTGTAGCTTTTCAACAAGCTGTGTGGTCTAGTGGTTCGAGTAAGGAGCTCTGGCTTCCACTTCTAACTCTGCCACTGACTCTCTATGAGCCCTGAGGAAGGGCTCACCTCACCGTGCTTTAACGCTTCCTCACTTGTCAAATGGGGATATTCATGTACCGGGTTAGCTCTTGAAGCACCTCAGGTGGAAGGTGCTATGTAAGTGCAAAATGATATTTCCTGGCCAGCAGGAGCAAGGAGTGCCTGGAGTAGCTTTCAGGCAGCCCCCTCTTGGCCAGAAGGAAGGGTCAGCCTGACATGAAACCTCTAGAGATGTTCTGAAAAGGGCATGAATAACATACATGGGATCACTGGCTAGTCTGAGGATTGGTAACATGATGTGGAGCCTTTCCCCTCTCGTCTTCGGTTCCAGTCTAGCCCTAGGTCAGCAGTGAGTATAACTTTGCCAAGAGGTGAACAGTGGGGTCCCTCAAGGATCTATGTTGTTCAACGTATTCATAAATGATTTGGGAAAGGGAGTGAACCGTGAAGTGGCAAAGTTTGCAGACTATTCAAGATAGTTAAATCCAAAGCAGACTGTGAGGGGTTACCGAGGGATCTTGCAAAACTGGGTGACTGGACAACACAATGGCAGATGAAATTCAACATTGATAAATACAAAGTAACCTACTTGGGGAAAAAATAATCCCAACTACACATATACAATGATGGGTTCTAAACTAGCCGTGGCTTCCCAAGAAAGAGATCTTGGCGTCACCATGGATAGTTCTCTGAAACCTTCCACTCAGTGCGCAGCAGTGGTCCAAAAAGGCTAACAGTGTGTTAGGAACCCTTAGGACAGGGTAGAAAATGAGACAAAGTATCATAATGCCCCGTTTAAATCCATGGTGCACCCACCCCTGGAATATTGTGTCCAGTTCTTGTCTCCCTATCTCAAAAATGATAGAGTGGAACTGGAAAAGGTTCAGAGAATTGCAACAAAGATGATCAAGGGTAGGGAATGGTTTCCACATGAGGAGAGACTAAAAAGATTAGGGTTGCTCATCTTAGAAAAGAGAAGCCCCGGGGGGGGGGGGGGGGGTGGTAGAGGTCTATAAATTCACGAACGGCGTGATAAATAAAGTGAGCAGAGAAGTGGTGTTTGCCCTTTCTCACAATACAAAAACCAGGGCTCGCCCAATGAAATTAGTAGGCAGCAGGTTTAAAACAAACAAGAGGAAATACTTTTTCACACAACACACAAATTGTTGTGAATGAAACCCATTGCCATGGATGTTGTAGTGGCCAGAGTATAACTGGGGTTCAAAAAAGAACTGGTTACATTTATGGAGGATAGGTCCATTAATGGCTATTCGCCAAAGTGGTGAGGGATGCAGCCCCATGCTCGGGGAGACCCTACGCATCTGACTGCCAGACGAGGATAACAGGTGGATCGCTCCATAATTGCCCTGTTCTAAACACTCCCCCTGAAGCTCTGGTACTGGCCACTGTCAAAGATGCGATACTGGGCAAGATGGACCATATTCGGACTCAGTATGGCAGCTCTTATGCTCTTATTTACTGATGCCTGTTTGTTGGCCTGAGTGAAATGAGTTAGTGGGATCCAGTCCACTTGCTAATGGGCAAGTTCGTCCACTTTACAAAAATCACCATTAGAAGAGGCATTTTCCAGGCAAACGCTGCAGAGAGGCCAAGAGCTGAATGGGCCGTGGGGACTGAATTCCCCTTTCGTCCCTAGAGGTGGTCCCTGCAGCTCAGGAGTGAGGCATGCTGCAGGGGGAAGAGCAGTGCTAGGCCACCTCTGACCCCATTGTAGGGATGTAAATACCCATTAAAAAAGTTAACTGTTTAAACTATTAAAATGATCATTTAGTCGGTTAAAGGGAAAGGGGTTGGGGCTGCTCGGGCTGGGGTCGACGGGGCTGGGCCAGGGCTAGGGGTTAATGGTTAGGGTTGGTTAACCAATAAGATTAATGCTTACCTGTTAGCCATTTAGTATTTTACATCTGTACCCCATTGTGTGCCTAAAGACTAATGGCTATCTCTTGGGCTGTCTAGTGTTTCTCATCATGCCAAATTTGCTTAAATTTAAGGGGCGAAATGGTTATAAATATGCAGATGTGATGATCCAGTGGATTTTTTTTCTCAGGAGATTTTGGGCAGAACACTAACCCCCATTTTCCTTCCTTAGACATTAGACTCACTCAGAAAATCCATTGCTGACTCTGCACTCAGTGAGGTCGGTGAGCAGCTAGTGCGCTTCAGTGAGCAATGCAGAGAACAGCTGGCTGTCCGCTACTTGGCTGGGCAGAAAGGTGCCTGTCCTGTGGTGCTGTCTGCCTGCAAGCTGGCCTCAGGAGACAGAAGTGCCATGCTCAAAGCCCTGCATGCTTTTTCTGCCCTCATGGATGGGCAGCCAGACCTGCTCGACTCTGCTGGCCAAGAGCTGTTGCTGCAAATGCTGAAGGAAAATGCAGATGACGCTGAAATGACTCTAGCTGGGATCCGGTGCATCCGACACGCCTGTCTGAAACATGAGCAGAACCGCCAGGAACTGGTGAAAGGTGGCATCCTGCCATTGCTGACGGGTGCCATTGTCCGGCATGGTGACTGTGCTGGGGTGGTCCGAGAGGCCTCCTCAGCGCTCAGGGTCATGACATTTGATGATGACATTCGTGTGCCCTTTGGCCAGGCCCATGATCACGCCAAGATGATTGTATCAGAAAACAACGGTTTAAGGATCCTCATAGAGGCTGCCAAAGGTAGTATTAACCCTTTGACTGCTGGTTCTTATCTCACGCCCTCTGTGCTCTCCTACCCCAAGGTCATGCTGCTTAACGGCAGGTTTAATTTTTAGTTCTTTGTGTGGCTGTTTAGTGGTCAGAGCAGAGGCCTGGGAGTTAGGACTCTGCGTTCTTTTCCCAGATTTACCGCCAGCTTGCTGTGTGTGACCTTAACCTCTCTGGGCCTCAGGTGACCCCTTTATAAAATGGCAGTAATAACTTGCTCACCTCCCAGGGAGGGTTTTGAAGTTTGCTGCTGCTAAAATGCTTTCAGATCCCCTGAAATGTGCTGCAGAAGGGCAGAGTATGGTAATTGCTCCAAAGGCAGCTGATGGGTCAGGATTTCAGTTTTCAGAGCTAACAGTCACCTGGCTAGAGAGCAGTGAACAACCCAGGCAATAGCTGTGTAAATTTATTCCACACGTGACATCCTGCCAGTGTGCCTCTCCCTAGGCCTGTGAGTCAAAAGGGAGGTGAAGCTCCATGGCTCATTCAATTCCTAGTCTGCGGTTTTTGAGTCTCAGTCAGTGTCAGTTATCATGGTGAGTTTTGGATCATGGACTCCTGCCCCACTAAGAACTGGCCTGAAACCTACCAGTTCATGCTTGGTCCTTCTTCTAAAACCCATGTGAAACTGATTCTGTCAGCTCCTCCTCCCCAGCTCCTATTTATTTTCCTCCCTTGTCTTCCTCCTTCTGCAGCATTCACAGACGACTCCAGTGTTCTCCGTGAGCTTTGTGCCACCTTGGCTCGCCTGTCCGTCCGGAACGAGTTCTGTCAAGAGATTGTGGACCTTGGAGGCTTGAATTTCATGGTGGCCCTGCTGGCTGACTGCATTGACCATCAGGTACTGTCCCTCTTCAGTGAGTGGGACCCTCTCTTCCAGGAAAGCATATTTATGGGTGGGGGTTGGGAATAATGTTGCCTAGTACGTAACATGGTGCTTTTCATCTTCAGTGCACTTTCCAAACATGAATGAGCATTAGGCTTTGGTAACCTCTACCCGTGGGCTCTTACCACACAAATGGCACTGCTGATGCCCACTTACCACCTTCTACATTCTGGCACGCAACCCAAGGTTGCATGTGCAGAGTTGGAGGGAGAGCCAAGAAGAGAACCCAACACCCCGGTTCTAGCCTCTGTTCTATAAAGCCTCCCCGATCCAGGAATAGATCTAGTTCTCAGGAAAGCTGGAACATTGGCTATGCTCTACATACTCCTACTATCGCTGATTTTTCTAGGGAGTTGGGTGCCCAAATCCCACTGAATTTCTATGGATTTGGATATTTAATTCTCTTAGGCTTCTTTGAAAATCCCAGCTACTCTGAACGGGGCAACTTGGCCATTCTGCCTGGGGCCAGTGGAAAATGGCATCTGGGATGTGAGGGGCTGGGAGTCCTGAGGAAAATGTTGCTATTCAGGTAGAATCTTTGACCCCCATTGGTCCTGCCTGGGGTTCTGAGTTTGAGTCTCAGGGCTGGGAGTGAGGTGGAAGGTGCTGCCTTTCAGGCTGAGTGGCAGTGATCTGTTTTGCCTGGCTTACACGGGATCTGGTGGGTTTTGTTCCTCTCTGTTCTCTTCGTCGTTGAGTGCAGGAGCTGGTGAAGCAGGTGCTGAGCGCCATGTGGGCCATCGCAGGGAATGATGACGTGAAAGACGCCATAGTCAACACTGGAGGAACAGACCTCATTGTGCTGGCTATGAGCCATCATCTTGCCAGCCCTCAGGTATACACCAGTATGTGTGCTGCGGACTCCCTGTGCTTTGGAGCTCTGCGTCTGTCTGGGTTTGGAGGTCTGATTTTTGGCCCATTATTTCAGTTCTGATAACAGCATTAACGGTTCCCTCACCTGCGTTTCCTCCCCAGGCAGTGCTACTCGCAACCCCCAGAACTACTTCTGACTTGGAGCAATGCCCTGCTGCTGCTGGGATCAGAACTGTGCTAGCTGCAGTCGTAGCGAGTAGAATTCTGCTCCCAGCATGGACAGTGTAGCAAGGCATGCATTAACCCCTTGAACGCTCCTGTTTTCTAGACCGGTTACATGTCTACTTTGCAAGCGTTTGTATGACATCCAAACAGTTAACCACTTTCTACCGTACTCGTACATTTATGGTCCTGGACCAGATGGCCGAGGGATTGGAAACTGGATACTGAGCTTTATACATCTAGGTCAATAGTTCAGATCCAGCCATCACTGAAAATCATTCTTCTCTGATGTCTGTGTGCTGGCCTCTGCGTCAAAAGAATATATGGGACTAGTTACCGGCCAGCAAATGTTACCATCAAAACCTCCCACGTCTTTCTCCAGTTGCCTCTTTTATTGGCAAAGCTGAGGTCTCTGTGGACAACAGGGGTGGCGTCAGAAGGGGGTGTTTGCCTGGCTGTTGGCCACGCTGTACCTGTTCTGTGATAAACAGGCTGTCGTTCTCTAGGCCCATCAAACGGATGTCTCACACCAGCACCAGACTCACTGTGTAAATCCCCTGGGAGATGGCATGCTGGCTCGGTGGGAGACTGGCCTCCTTTCTCCCGGGGGAATGAATTGGGGGTAGGGAGGCTTCAGACTCTCTTTTCTGGTTGCAGTTGTTTCAGCCAATGATTCCCCTCTTCCTCTTGGTCCCGCAGATATGTGAGCAGGGCTGTGCAGCCTTGTGCATGCTGGCCTTGCGCAAGCCAGAGAACTGTAAAGTCATCATGGAAGGTGGAGGGGCCCTGGTAGCTCTTCAGGCCATGAAGGTGCATCCAAGAGAAGTGGCTGTGCAGGTACCTGCCTCGGAGCTCTTTATTACTAATCCAGTATCATAGGGTTCCCTGCCTCCCTGGGTTTCTCTGTCTTTCACCCCGAATCTGTACAGAGTTTGCAGCTGTGTGGTGAAGATAATGAAGAAGTTGCGGGTGGAGCAGCGTTCTGTAGTTCTTTCAGAGGCATCTGTCTGTCTGAGCTGCTTGATGCCAGATTCGGACTGGAAATTGTCCTTTGATTGTGTTCAGTCCCAAAGACCTTGCTGTGCAGTTTGCATTCTTCAAGCCGTACCTGTGTCACTAACACCTCTTCCTGCCTGTGTAAATATAGCCCTGCGCCCAGCCCCGTGGATGGGGTTACATTCCTTCCAGAGTCTGCCAACCCTGCTCAAATTGGTCACAGGAAAGGCAGGCTGCCTGTCCCCCAAGACAAAGTGAGACCCTTTAACAGGAAAAAATCAACCCCCATCTCATTCCCTAAGCCCTGTAGGATCCTGTACCTGCTCTATAGCTTTTCTAAATATTTTACATCATTTAAAAATGTTTTATTTAAAACCTTTTTGCGCTAGAGTGTGTTATGACCTCATAAGAATGGTCACACCAATGGTCCATCCAGCACAGTATCCTGTCTCTGACAGCGGCCAGTCCCAGAGCCTCAGGGGGAGTGTACAGAACAGGGCAATTTGGAGAGATCCACCTGCCTTCTCCCCAGCTCTGGCCATCAGAGGTTTGGGGACACCCAGAGCAAACCTAGTTATACTTTTGGCCTTCACAACATCCCCAGGCAATGAGTCCTCACATTCCAAAAGTATTCCCAGCGCTCAGTGAATTCAGGGACCAGAATGGAAGGCTGATCGTTTTCCCTCCTTGTCTGATGTCCTCACCCATGTTGCAATCAATGGGCTAACGTCTCTGGCGGAAGGGTGCTCCTGGGCCCAGCTCCCCAGACCGTGCCCTGTGTTCCTTGTTTGAGGGTGGCTGATCTAGAATTAGGAAGTCACTTTGGGATGTTTGGGTTCTGTGTGTTAAGGGAAGGATTTGTTCAAACTGGATTTAACCGTGTGGTCAGACCCTTGTGCTTATCTCTTGAGTCTGCCAAAGAGGCAGTGAAAGGTCCTAGGGGTGGTGAAGGAAGCAGTCAGGGATGACCCTGGGCAGTTGGCTAGTTTTCCCACTGAAGCAGGTTTTAATCTGTGATCTGAACGCAAAGTAACTGCCACTTCTGTATCTGTGGTTGCTACCCGGCCAGGATCCAACTCGTGCAAAGCAACTCGTGCAAAGCACGTTGGAATCTTTTGCATAGGAAGCAGGCACTAGACTAAGCCCAGCCTTGCTGTGCGTGCACCATCTGATTCCCTTCTGCTCCTCCCCATGCTCCCTCCATGAGCCATGAACCGTTCTCCTGTCCCTCTCTCCTCAGAAACAGGCCTGCATGCTGATCCGGAACCTGGTCTCCCGGAACCGGGACTTCTCTCAGGCTATCCTGGAGATGGGAGCTGAGGACTTGATTGTGCAGGCTCGTACGGTGCACCAGGACTGTGACGACATAGCCAAAGCTGCCTTGAGAGACCTTGGCTGTAAAGTGGAGCTCCGAGAGCTGTGGACAGGCCAAAAGGGAAGCCTGGCTCCCTAAACCACTGCCCCCGAGATCCCTGGAAGCTTGGGACATCTCAGTATGCAGCATCTACAGGCAAACGTGGCATCAAATAATCTGCACTTAAAACTGGCCCCGAGCAGCTGAAGAGAATTCCTGGCCTGTGAGGCTATCGTGGTGTGGGCTGTACTACACAGGGGCATCTAAGCTGTTGCTGAGATGGCTTTGTCTGTGTGTATATAGGCTACAGATATACAGAACTTGTTGTAATGATCTACTCTCTCTACAACTTGATGCCTGGGAAAGACCTACTTCTCCCGTCCCCCCACATTGCTGTGTTACTTATTTATGGGCTGTTCCTATGTGTGTCTGTCCATGTTGTGATCCAAAGTAGATCTCTTCCTGCAGCAGTTTGGCATCTACCATTTTAACCAGCCTCGTCCTACCTCCTGACCCCTGCTCTGTGCCACTGGTGGCTAGCTGTCCCAAAGACTATTTGGGGGAGATGACACCAACATAGTGAATGTCCCGTCCTATCCCAATGCTGTTACTAGCGTGCTGTGCATTGTCTCACTGGGTTGGCTATATCCATTTCCATCCGATACAGCATTTTAAACAAATGCAAGGTATTGGCTGGAAACGTCATGGCCCCGTGCGTCACATTTATAATCGCTGAGCTTCCAGAAACAAATGTAAGACGATAGGATTGTTCCACATGTGAACAATCAAATGATAGGTGTGAGAGAGAGCTTTGGGGGGAGGGGAAAAATAGCTTGGTGTGCCACAGTGTTGTGCTACCAGAGAGCCAGCCACATTTTGAGTCCTTTGCTGGGATCACCAGACATACTCTCCCAGAGCCAAGACTCTTGTAGCGTAGTTGCCTGCTCTTATCAACAGGCCGTAGCTCCCCCGGGAGAGGGAAGACACTATATTTGGAAGAAAGGGGGGAGGGTGGAAAAGATGACTAATGCTTTTGGGCATTTTAAACTGATTATGCCAAGTGTGTAAGTAAATGCTGCTGCAGCTGTGTGGTGTCTGCCTGTAAAGCAGCAAAAGACTTGACAGCTTTGAAAGCCCTACAGGCACTAATTCCATGTGCGGTGTATGTATGCAATAAGCTGCCTACATCCCTTTCTCAATTGCTTTTTCTGGCGAAAGCTGCATCCATCTGTCTGTCTCTCTGCAATCTCAGTTCAATAAACCCTGCCAGGCTGCACTTGATCATCTCTCCCTAGGACAGGCAGTGACTGGGCTTAACAAAGACGCCAGAATTCAGCTGTGACCTGGACATTCTGCATGTGAAAGGAGGCCTGGGAGCATTCTGAAGGGGGCATTTCTCTGATGCTGGCCTGCCCTTTTGATACTGCTTCAGCAATGGGTCTGGGATGGGCTGGAAGGGCCAGAGTTGCATCTGAGCACAGCAGGGCATTAGGAAGGATGGATTGGCCTGGATGGATATGAATTCTCCTTCTGTCTTAGACAAGTGTTGGTATGATGACTCTTTTCTGCAGAGTAGCCACAGTCTTTCTCCCTTTACTCCTTCCTGGGTCTGAGTCCCTGGCTCCTATTCAGCTGAGGAGGGCTAGGCAGGGTCTGTGCTGCCCTGTGTTAGTTACGGGGGGGATTCCAAACATGAGGTGTTACACTTCCCTGGGGAATGAGTGCATGCAGCAGTGCATGAGGGCCCTGGATCCAGGGTGGCTTTGAGAGAGGATACCCAGGCCCCTCCCAAAAAGAAGCAAAGCAGAGAAAATCAGAAGCTGTTACAGAAATAATATATTTTTAAAAATACCCAGCCCTGGGTGTGTGGCAGTACGCGTTCATCTTCCTGAAGTTCACAGAGGCCAGTTACTGGTGGGAAGGTGGATGTGAGGTGCTTTAATGGGGGTGAATGCGGTTCTGCCTGCGGGAGATCCACCATCTCAGCCTACTGCCCACTTGTCCCCTGGCCTCCTCTGTCCCCCAGCTGCTGCCAGCCTGTGGCTTCACCGTAGATGACCTCCTGAAGATCTTTCGTACCCAGCTTACCAAGGAGCGCAGGCTGAGCCGGGAGGGGGTGAATCGTGGCTCTTCACCACCCCGGTTGCCAGAGGTTGTGGGACAAGAGTGTGGTGATGGCTTCCCGTGCCCTCCTTCCTGTCCGCTTCCTGATGCTTCAATCTGCAAATATCAATGACAGGAAGGAGTTGATGGGAGGAGCCTTCTCTCGCCCCTCCTCCTGCACATGGGCTGGACTGTCAGCTGTCACTCTTGACAGCAGGGTTTTGTGGGACCATTACAATATTCCTTAGCTGGAGCCATCCTCTAACAGTTCCTGTTGGAAAGGCGCCTTGTGCCCCAATGGCTTTGGGCTGGACACAGGCACCAGCAGGGGAGGTTTCATGCTCCTGCATTTCTCTGCAATCTTTCTTGCTTCTAGGGAAATTGAGAAGCACTATAGTCCCCTTATTTCACTGCCAAGGGCCCTTCCAGACTGAGGGGCTCTGGGAGGCTTTATTTTATTTGCCAAAGAATCAGTTTTCTTCTCATCCCCTGTAATAAAGGTGTGACAGCAGAGAAGTGCAGTGACGGAATGGATGTTTATTTCCTGGCCCATGTCACCTGCCATGGGCTAGGGCTACAGGATGTTAATATCCTGCTCCATGGCAGGGGGTTTGCACTTTTAGTAGGGAGTCAGATGTCACCAGCTATGGAGCCTTGGGCTGGGTCAGTACTTGGAGAAGAGCCCTTTAAAGATCAACCAACTCCTTCAAAACTAGAGTGAGTCTTCCCTTGGCAACAGTACCCCAACACCAGGTTAGAAGGCCTGAAACGGTCTATGGAAAAGGGGTGGTTTTGACAAAAATCTCCCAATCCAGCGGTTCTCAAACGGGGGGGTCGCCAGGGCTGGCATTAGACTTTCTGGGGCTGAAGCCGAAGCCTGAGGGCTGAAGCCCTGGATGGTGGGGCTGAGGTTACAGGCCCCCCACCTGGGGCTGAAGCCCTTGGGCTTTGGCTTGGGTTCCCCCTCTGGGGGTCAGGTAGTAATGTTTGTTGTCAGAAGGGAGTCACACGGTACAATGAAGTTTGAGAACCCCTGTCCTAATCCAACAAAAAAAGTTTTGAAATGATCAAAATCTCCCTTTTTGACATTTTCAAAATGATTTTTTGTTTTGGAATTTTATTTAATTTACACTTTTAAAAGGCCAAATTGAAATGACCTATTTTAATTGACCTGTGAGAAATGTTTTTGGCTGATCGGTTTGTGTAAAATTTTGATACGATTTTTGTTCATCCTGGTTCAACCTGGGAAGATGATTTTTTTTTTTTTTTTTGGAAACACAAAAATTCTTAGGGCATGGGAAACCATTTCCCTCCCAGCTGTATTCTTGACTCCACGTGGTTATGAATGAGCTCATGCCACTTCTAAAAAGAGTCAGGGTATTAACCCTTAGCATGCTGGTCCATATTCCAACTCAGGTCACTAAACTGGGCCTCCCTCAATTCTTCTGGCAGTTTTTCAGTTTGAAGTGCTATTTTCTTCACTTCCTGCCCTAGAAGTACTGTTCAGTACTGCTCAACAGCTGCTGTGCTCCACACGGGCAATGGCAGTGGAGTGCAGTGTGATCCCGCTGTCTTTTATCTACCTTGCCGAGTGGTTTGGGAGGCTCACTCTGTTTTTAAAGCACTCAAAATCTGTGCATGAACAGTGCTGTAGAAACGCAAAGTGGTGTTATTCCTTGATGTGCTTAATATTTGATGTGCTTGATTATTCCTTGATGTGCTTAATAATACCTTACATTTCCACTGCCTCTTCCATCCAAGGATCTTAAATCACTTATATCTTAACAAATGACTCCTCGCAGAGCCACTCAGCAAGTATTATTTGCACAGAGAGATTGTACTTTCCTTCAAATCACACAGGGAGTCATTGCCAGAGCTGGGAATGGAACCCAGGAATTCTGTCGTCTCTTCCTCTGCTCCAGCCATGAGCGTGCTCTCTTTCCATGCTCTCTGGATGGAGAATGTGCAACAATGGGGCGTTACCCTCCCATCCTGTTCAGATTTGAGAGCAGGCTGGCCCCTGACAGCACAGATGTTCCAGCACTCCAATGATTAAGTACCATAAGTTGGAAACAACCCAGGAGTCTGGGGCTAGGGAGCATTAGTAGTTATTTCTAGTGTGGTGATGCTGATGGGCCCCAGCAGTGTATCGGAGCGCCATTGTGTTAGGTACTGTACCACTGGAACAAAGACGCTGCCTGCCCCAGAGAGCTCACGCTGTTAGTATGAGATAAGTGGCTACGCCTGGCAGAAGGGGAGTGTAAGGAGATGCTGCTGCATGATAACCGGCGGTCGCAGCACACCAGCTGCCGGGCTGTTGCTTTGCACAGGCGTCCCAGCACAGAGGAGTTTGAAGGAGGGCGAGGAGGTGACTTTGTGGACGTTTACAGGGAGCATCTCCCCTGTGGGATGGGCGGCCAGGGAGAAAGCACGAAGGTGCTTGTTTGAAAACGTAACCGAGTTAAGTCCCATAAGCTGGGAGCAAAACAGGTGTCCGGGGCCAGCTGGCATTGCTTCTCAACCTCACACGTACCTCACAGTGCCCCGTCTCTGGGCTGCGCCTACGTGGAAACCAAGAGCCTCTTTTCCGCCCAGGCACTGCATCCCCTCGGCCCAGCAGCGGGGCGAGCTTTGCACGGCCACCCTCCTCCTCCTTCCTGCATTGCTTTTGCTGTTTCTTCGGGGGGGATTTTTTGGTGGTGGTTGCAGAGTGTAATGATGTGGGCGCTTTGCCTTTGCTGGGCAACAGGCTGCTCTGAGGATCTGCCCCTGGCAGTTGTCCCAAGTCTTTTCCCACAAACCCTGAGGGTGTGCGCCCTGGCACGAGTAACTCCGAGGCAGCCTCCTTTGTGAGGGCGTCTTCAGGCTCCTTCAGGTTTTCACTCACCTCTGGACCAAATCCCCTTAGTTTCTCCAATGCTAGATGCTGTTGACTAGAATCTCCGTCCTTTCGACCTTCAACTTCCTTCCCAGATGGTCTGTGTCTGTTGGCTTCAGCCAGTGGTCCCCCGCTTGGTGCGGTGGGATTGCTGGGGACGGTCTCACAGGTCAATGTTTCACCTCGATCCCTGGAGCCCTGAGTGGTGTCACTGGCTCTTGTATCTGAGACCTTCACGTCCTCCTCGGGGCACCCGCTGCATTGGACGCTGGCATCACAGCTGCTTCCTTCCCTCCCTTCTGCGTTGCCCGGTTGAGAACTGGCACTGCGGGGCGGCTGGTAGCGTGGGAGCTCGCCATACGTTCTGTAGCAGGGGAAGTAGCCGGTGGAGACAGCGGAGTCGCTCAGGATGGAATCGTCATCTAAGGGGCAGTAGCTCTCCGAGTCCCCAGAGCTGTTCTCAGGGTGTTCTGGCCTGGAGAACAGAGGGGTGGTTTTACCCTCTATCTCGAAACTCTGTGAGATCGAGCCCAGCTGGAAGGCAGAAACAAGACAGCTCAGACAATATAATCGTCCTTCTCAAACCACACCTGCCTTTGACGAGATACTGGCTAAGCACCACACTTATTGCTTCTTTTCATCAGGCCCAATCCTGCAACTTTCCTCCCCCACTACGCACGCCACCCCCTGAAAGCCCATTTGCCATTGCTGTGAGCAGTGGTAACTCCAGTCTTTGTTTTCTGCCCTAATCTGCTGGGGAAGGTGACAGTGAAACTGGGTTAGCCCAGAGGTGGCTGTACTGGGGGGGAGTTAGCAAAACGATTCCCGTTTGTAACTTGCATATTAGCTTGTAGAGCTGTTTGGGATCATTTGAGACAAAAGGTGCTATTTACATGTCAGGGGTTTATTGTTATAACCATAATCTCCCTGCACTACTTAAGAGTTACGCTCCCGTTGACTAGGTGAACTTCCTTCATATCTATCTGATCAGTGCGGTGCCTTGGGACCATTAATGCATGTTATCCTTGCAACTCCCCTGTGAGTTAAGGAAGTGCTCTCCCCATGGGGGCAGGTCTTTAACCCTCTGATCACCTTTGCCTTCTCTTTAGTTTATCCATATATACTCCATGGGAGGGGCATAACCCTATAGACACTACTTTTTCTTGCCTGTTTTTTCAGATGGATTTGTTTGCCGAACATGATTGTACTGAAGCCTTCAACCAATATCTACCTTCCTCCCTACCTAGTTGCTCTTCCCTTCCTCACTGGAGTATCTGAGCACCTCCACATTACACACGTTGAATCTATTTCCCCATGTTAAGTATTCTCACACCTCTTGTCAAACTGTCTGTAATGGGCTATCTTGATTATCACTACAAAAGTTTTTTCTCTTAATTAGCCTCTTAGAGTTGGTAGGACAACTCCCACCTTTTCACGTTCTCTGTCTGTGTATATATATCTCCTTACTATACGTTCCATTCTATGTATCCGATGAAGTGGGCTGTAGCCCACGAAAGCTTATGCTCAAATAAATGTGTTAGCCTCTAAGGTGCCACAAGTACTCCTGTTCTTTTGGCGGATACAGACTAACATGGCTGCTACTCTGAAACCTAACAAAAGAAACAGGGTACCTCACTCATTCTGGACTCCAGCTGTTCCTCTGTATTGCTAGTGAAGGGCGTCCAAAGCTCCTGGTGTCCACCATCACCAGAAATCTCCTTCTGTGCCAGCCCTGAACATCCATCTGCAGTGATGTTGCCTGGGACATCTTGGTGTGGTTCCCCTTCCTCCTCCTCTTCTTCCTCGCCCATCTCATGCAGCTATGGAGCAGAAACATGCAGAAGGATAAGAATCGCAGACCAATCCTTTCCCCATTTTGCATTCCGTCCGCCTTCCAGCCTGTTTGAGAACTGCCACGGCCATCAAAGGAAAGGAGAACTTGTAGAGCAATGACTCCTAGCCCATGGCTCTCAATTCGTGTGTGTGTGCGCAAAGGGTAAGCCACATATGAAGCACTGAGCAAACTAACCAGTGCTGTGGAAGCAACTTGGGGTCTTTCCTGATGGAGATGAGCAAAGGGGCCTCAACAATCCCCTGCCCAGCAGCCAGGTGGTAGATAACACATTAGACCGAGACAGAGGCAGGGCAGCATTTGCGCCCTGACATCCCAGCAATCTGCAAATATGTCCTGTCCCAACCACCCCACGTCCTGACACAAACAGTGTAAGACGATGTCAGGGCCTCTCGCTGGGATTAGTCTCTGGGGGTGTGATTCTGCCTAAAAGCAGCGAAACAGCTTCCTCTGAGAGCTGTGCAAAAGGATGAGGCTCCAGCTTGTAGAGAATTGACCCAACATTCTTTTATTTGCTTTCAGGGGTTTCCAACCCTTAAGGTTCACCATGAGTTTTGGAACCAGAAAACTCAAAACAAAGCTCAGTCTAAGCCATCAGTTTCACTTGGCCTCCCCCTGAAATCGGATCTAAACTCAGGCTCCCTGAGACGCCCCTTCTCTTTCCCCACCCTCATTTGAATTTGGCAATGGAAGCTTTGCTTGGCAAGGGGGGGCCTCGCTGTCATAGTGGGGAAAATTTCAAACCCAGGCGGATGCTCAGCCTGTCACTTGTAATTTATATATATGTACATTTATTATCCTAAGTACCCCGACATGAGTGATGCCCAAAGGAATGCACCTGCTACCTCCTCTTCTCCACCAAGGCAGAGCTCCTCCCATCTGTGGGATGACTGGACTTTCTCTGCATGAGCTACACAAACCCCATCATGAATAGAGAGGATTCTTGCACTGGGGCTTCGGTACAGGAGCAAAGAGCAAATGTGTCTCTGAAATATTTCTTACTCCTCCCCGTCCTGTTGTCAAGATGAGGGGGAGTGGAGCTGGGGAACAGAATTTCTATGAACCGCTGTGTAGCCCCAACCACTGTCTGCTTCACTTTGGTGATCTCCCCAGAGAATCCTTCCCCAGGGGATGGGTTGGCTATTCTGTTTTCCTTGTTCCCTGGCTGAGGTATCTGAGTGTGCACCTGCCTACCCCTCCCTCCCCAACGCTGCATTATAAAGAGATACAGCTCCACCTACCCATCCAAAATCAAGCAAAGATATATACACTGGCTTCTGCTGCGGCTGGCTTCCTTCACCCTCCTTGCATGCTCCGCTTTCCTCATGGAGCTTGCATTTGTTCTCTATCCCAGGCTCCTCTTTACGGCCATAACCATCTCCATCCTTGTGCCATTTGTATTCAGCAGCAAATTCCTGACGTACAAAGGACACAGTGTAAGAGTCGCCCTGCTTTAAATCTGGAGCTGCCTCCTCCCTTCCTATCATCCAGGGTTTTCCCTTCCTCACTTTCCCTTCTACACAGAGAGAATCTATACTACGAATGATCCAGCAGCTCCAGTGGAGTGATTCTGCAGGATGTCTTTGCCAGGTAAGCTATTCAGCAAAGGAGCAGCAAGGTCCAGTGAGATACGAGCAACGTGGGCAGAATCATTTCATGGGACCTGGCAGCTGAATTGAGTGAAGGAGTTTTGGCCACCAATGTAAAGTAATTAGAACCCTGAGATCCCAGACTAAATGAAAAAGAAGAGGGATGTTTATGAGCTCCTATGAAAGGACCAGTAACCAGTACCTCTCTTCTCTCCACAGAGTCTGCTAGACTGTTACTCTGATGGGATTCTTCATCTGCACTTAATGGGCTTGTCAACCTCACATCCCTTCTGGTACGAAAGGTGTTTTTTCCAGTTGGTGGTTTCTTGAAAGTGTCCTCAGAGTCACCTATTAATATTTCAGGGAACTGTAGAGAGAGGAATTAGGAGCATCAGCTAAGTGGGCCTGGAGAAGATACTTTGGGAGAAGACTTTTCCGCATGCTTCCCAGACGTGTGAGACAGAATGAAAGAGGACGCTGCTGGATTGCATCCCAAACGGAAGACTTGGGGATTACACAAAACATATCAGATCCAATGTAAGTAGCTGCAATTTCCATTGACTTTGGCAGGGTTGCATCCACTTACTCGAGGGCTAAATTTGCTCCATTATGGCTAAGGACAAAGGCAACCAGGCCAATTGGAATAAAGAACTGACCTGAACGTTCACCCCAAATTCAAACCATAGTACTCCCCAGAGCCAAGACAGTTTGGTTAACTTTTCATTGTCACCTCTGGCTACATCTCCTGGGCTGAGGCGAGACCAGAAACAGAAGGATGGAAATATTGTCAGAGAGGCTAGTCACTAGGTAGTCCCAAGACAGAACTGGAAGCCTAAGACAAAGCCATGTTCTTGGGAGCCCGTGGCCTTATTTCTATGGGAAGGAGCTTGTGATAAATTTGGGTTGACTGCTTCTCCATAAAGAACCTTGCAAATTTTTGAGGTTCCCC
This sequence comes from Emys orbicularis, assembly GCF_028017835.1. Classification (NCBI taxonomy): domain Eukaryota; kingdom Metazoa; phylum Chordata; order Testudines; family Emydidae; genus Emys; species Emys orbicularis. Next base: position 14,759,424 of record NC_088706.1, on the reverse strand, counting down.
CATCTCTGTTTATCATCCTGTAAAGTCCTGCTGGGGACAGAGTGGAGAAAGTGTCCATCCGGGGATCATTTCCAATTGTGTTTGTAAAAATGCAGCTCACTCTGAATATTACATTGGTAAGATGGGCGAATAAGGGATGATGGGACTGTCGTTTGCTTGATCCCCCACACCCTATGGGGACTAACTGTTTTTAAGAGGCAGGTGGAAAGCCAGAATAAAGAGCCATGTTCATGCCTGGAGTCAACTCCACTGACTTTAGGGAGGAATTTGACCCACAGTGTTTAAAATGCAGAATTTTTTAGCCAAACATCCATCAAGGTTGCTGGTTTTTTGGTTAATAGTCTCTGTATCTGTTTTAGGTTGAATATAATAGACAATGTACTTACCATCTTTCCTGCCATACCTCTGAGGGGACTGAGAGACTTGGTCTTAAAATGATCTAACTGTAAGGAATGTTCTTGTGGGGCTTGTTTCTCGCTCACTCCTTGAAGCAGCCCACCCTTGAATTTCGTCTACAAAACAGAAGTCAACATCTCTTTGCCCCCCCTGGCTGAGTTCCCCTCCAGGCTCTGTCCAGCCTGTGGAGGGGACAACTAAGCGAACATTCCAACATGACGTCATAAAGGTTCTGACCGCATCCCCGGGGGATGACACAATAAGCAGACATCAGGCAAGATGTTCCTATGGAAACCAGCAAAGGCAGGCTCGTGCCCCCAAATTTAGATCTTGAGACAGATTTCAAAAAGCCTAAAGGTCAGGGATGCTCCAGATCTGGGGGTTTGGCTGAGCCTGTATTTGAGGTAAAGGGGCCACTTGCAAAATTCAGACCTGGATCTAGGTTTGGATCCAAAGCGCAGGAGCGTTTGGATGGGGGCTTTGGTTTGTGGCCATCTCTAGAAATCAAATTATGGATAAACCCAACTCATTCCAACCCAAGAGTGGCCCAGCCACATGGTTTATTGTTAGACGGGATCAGTGGTTGCATCAATGGGTTTTCAGAGATGGACCTTCAGGGAGCAGCCACATTGTCTGGCCCTTTTCAACTAGGAATCACAGAGTTTCTAGGCAACTATTCAGGGATGCTGTTGATTGAGCCCTTGTGCCTCTGCTGTAATGTGCAACGGATATAGTTATGCAGCAGTACAATACAAACAACTTCTGAGAACCATAACCCACTGTACTTGTCAAAAGTTCTCTGGAAATCCATTAGCAGGGAAATAGAGCAATAGATTAAGAACACAAGAATGTCCAAACTGGGTCAGACCAAGGGTCCATCTAGCTCAGTATCTTGACTTCCGACAGTGGCCAATGCCAAGTGCTTCACAGGGAATGAACAGAACAGGAAATCATCAAGTGATCCATCCCCTGTTGTCTGCTTCCAGCTTCTGGCAAACAGAGGCTAGGGACACTCAGAGCATGGGGTTGCATCACTGACCATCCTGGCTAATAGCCATTGATGGCCCTAACCTCCAAGGCCAGAAGGGGACCATTTTGATCATCTAGTCTGACACCCCCTCTCCCCCCCCCCCACACACACAGATATCACAGGCCTCCCAAAATAATTCCTAGAGCAGATCTTTCAGAAAAACATCCCGTCTTGATTTACAAATTGCCAGTGATGGAGAATCCCCCACAACCCTTGGGTAAGTTGTTCCAGTGGTTACTTACTCTCGCTGTTATAAATTTACACCTTATTTCCAGTCTGAATTTGTCTTGCTTCAACTTCCAGCCACTGGATCATGTTATATCTTTCTCTGCTAGATTGAAGAGCCCACTATTAAATATTTCTTCCCATGTAGATGCTTACAGACTATAATCTAGTTGCCCCTTTACCTTCTCTTCGTTAAGCTAATTAGATTGAAGTCTTTGAGTGTTTTCTAACTCTTTAATCATTCTTGTGTCTCCTCTCTGAACTGTCTCCGATTTATCAACATCCTTCTTGAATTGGGGGCACCAGAACTGGACACAGGATTCCAGCAGCAGTTCCACCAGTGCCAAATATAGAGGTAATAAAACCCCTCTCCACTGTGAGATTCGCCTCTTTATACATCCCAGATCGCATTAGCTTTTTTGGCCACAGCATTGCAATGGCTGCTCATGTTCAGATGTCTTTCCACTACAGCCCACAAACCTTTTTCCCACTCACTGCCTCCCAGGACAGAGCTCCCCAGCCTGTAAATGTGGCCTACAGCCTTTGTTCCTAGATGTACACAGTTACATGTAGCTGTATTAACACACATGTGGTTTGCTTGTGTAAGCAGAGTCAGGATAAGCTCTACCCCTGTCATCTGTTGGTGAATTATGGCGAGGGTGGAAAAGAACTTCAGGGGCTGATCTTGTTTGCATAGGCACACCCACCCGCCTAGCCTGGGACAACAACAACTGAAAGTGGTTACTTTGGCTGGTGTGGGATCCCCACTTTCTCTGTTATTGGGGCAGGAAGAATAAAGTGTTGTTACCCTGATTCTGTGAATCAAGGCCAGTGGAACTGTTGTATGACAGAGGGACTCACCAGTAACTAAGTAGCACTTGCTAGAAAAGGGTCATGGGTTACAAAACCCAATGAATTGGGAGAGGTTGGGGGTAGGTATGTGTACCTGATAGTATGGGCTCCTTTTAAGGGCCTGGAACACCAATTGCACTACCCCTCTCTCTCCACTGTTGAATAGCAGAGCTAAATTTGTTTCCATTAGGAATCTAGCTAGAAGTTGCTGAACTGAATTCACTTTGGGCTAATGGTGCACTAGCACTGGGGCTCCCCTACTACAAGCTGAAATCACTAAAAGAGCTAAAATTGCTGAGCTGAGATCACTGAGTCCTGTGTTAACCAGTGGGAGAGCTGAGCAGTTTGTGGGACGGTTGGAGCAGCCCATGGAACGGGGAGCAGAGCAGTTTGCGGGGACGGCTAGCGGCGTGGCGCGGCTGATGGAGTGGAACCATTCGTGGTAAAGGCTGCAGCAGAACTCCACGGCACGTAAGGTGCCCCTTAACATCCTGTGTGCGGCCCCACCCCCATTTCTGCCCAGGCTGGGGGGGGGGGGGGGTTAAAACTCTGCAGATAAACTTTTGAACTCTGGGGCGGCACGGGACAGAGACTTTGGGGTTGTTGGACTTTGGGGTGATTGGACTTAAGACCCTGAGGGGAAAAGGACACTGCCAAACTTACTTGGAGGTGGGTCTTTTGCTCATGGTTTGTGTTATGAATCCTGTTTGTGGTGTTTCCCCAACATAATGCCGCATTGTTTCCCTCCTTTCTTAAAAGGCTTTTGCTACACTCAGACTCCGTGCTTGCGAGAGGGGAAGTATTGCCTCCTAGAGGCGCCGGGGGGGGGGGGTAGTATGTAATTGTCCCAGGTCACTGGGAGGGGGCTCGAGCCGGTTTTGCATTGCGTTATTGAAACGGAACCCCTAGATACTGAACCCGGCCCTTGTTGCTGCCAACTCAGAGGGGCAGAAGGATTACACTTGCGCTCAGTTTACCAAGTGATCCTATAGCTCAGTATCAGTGGTCTGTCCCCTTCATTATTTCTCCACTCCTCCAATTTCGTGTCATCTGCAAACTTGATCAGTGATCATTTTGTTTTCTTCCAGGTCATTGATAAAAACGTTAAATAGCGCGAGGCCACGAACCGGGGCGGAGACCCAGCATCACTCTCTCCACCTCAGGGTCAAAGGGGACTGACTGGCTCAGAGGATCAAGAATGGAATCTGCAGCGTTATTTTTCCAGGTTGCCATTTCACTTCCCACCTGGGCTGCGAGAGGCTCCTGGTCAGTTCCCTCTGCTGGCTCCTCCATGGCTCCTGTATGAACTGAGCTGGTGGGTCTCATTCTATTTCCTAAGCAATTAAAACCCACATCACACACTAAAATCCCCACCTGCATTGGCAGACTGTGCAAAGAGGCCACAGATTGAATGGACCATGGAGAGTGAACTCCTGTTCCCCTCAGGGTGCATCTACCCTGGGGAATTCCAGACATGTAAGTCCCCTTTGCTCACCCCCCCCCCCCCTTGAATGCCTTGCCTAATCACAGGTGGGGATAAATTTGGGAGGAGCCTGCCCTGCTGCTGCCCCTGCTTTGTGGATAAACAGAGGACATCAGGCTCCAAATCTGCCAAGCCAGTACCCTTCCCCAGCCACTAAATGAAATTTAAAGTGGTCCTGGCCACGATCCAGTGAAGAAGAATGGGACCAATGGGGGAATGGAATTAGATATGATATTGCAGCCACGTGACCTTTAGCCCAGCTGGACCCATCCCTGAGTTCTGGGGCACTCCTGCAGGAATTCCATCCCATCCCATCTCTGACCATGGGGCCCCGGGGAAGCCTTTATTCTACTAAGGGCTTTCACCCCTTCCATTGCTAGGCGATGGGGAGTGTTTATTTTGCATGGAAGCTCTTCTCACAACAAGGAAGGAGTGACAATCTCATATTCCCCAGCTGGGAGGAAGGAAATAGAAGCAGCTTTCAGACCATGGGAATGTGGGAAGTTAAATTTATCACCTGAGAAATCAACTCGACTAGAGCTACCGACAGAGACAGCCGCGGCGGGGAAAGGGGCTTGTTTCCAAGACTGGTTCCTGCCTTACACCAAATAACAAAAGGATCTTCAGGGCCAAGAGATGATCGATCTGTCAGATTATTGGCTAAAGGGAATGAGGCACAATTTATAAGGCTAGGAACAAATCAAGTGGAACTCTATCTTGTGATCGAGAGCAGGGGTCTGGGAGCTAAGACCCCTGGGTGCCATTCCTACCTCTGTTTCTAACTGGCTGTGTGATTTTGTGTGAGCCACTTTGCTGCTCAGTGTCTGGTTCCCCATCTGTAACACAGGGATAATACTACTTCCTTACTTCATAGCGGGGAGGCCTAAAGGTGCTTTGAGATCCTCTGGTGAGAAGTGCGGCTGAAATGCAACGTGGAATCATCAAAAAAGCAACTTGGCCATTGAAATGGCCTCTCCAAAGGGTATGCCCCCCATCTCCACCCTGCTGTGTCTCTTTGTCCCCTGCACTTTCAGTTCTTCCTTTTAGAGTCCCAAGTTTGCCAGTTGTCATGATTTTATTGCAAGTCTCGTGATCTTTGGTCTTGTCCTTAAAGCCCCAGCTCCCAGAGTCATTGGATTACAAGAGAATCTCAGCTTTCAGTTTGTTTCAGTAAGTTTCTAGCCCTCTTGGTGGCAGAGAAAAGCTTGAAATGGTGCCCTCTCCAGGCCTGGGCACCACCAAATCCAAAATGTATTACTTTAAAATCTCATGAGTTTTAAACCAATCTCATGATTTGGGGGAGGGGGATGGAACTCATGATTTGGGACTGGTGTGACAGGAGCCCTGTAACCCTGACAGCAAAAATGCAGATAGTTGTGCTCAGAAAGGAGACACGCAATTATACAAACTCCTGAAGCAAACGAGGATCTCTGTTTCCTGGCTGTACCATTCCTCCTCCCACTCCAGTTTTGCCAGAGACAGATTCCTCGACAATCTGGCCAAAGTACATCCCTCTCAGGTCAGCATTTGCAGACTGCTGGATTTATTGGAAAGCACCTCCCAGAATGCAAACAAGCAAGAGCTGCATGAGCCAACAGCTGTCTGCACCAGATGCGATGCCTAGTGGGTAGAACATTGGGCTAGAACTCAGGAGACACGGATCTGCCCTGGTCCACTGGGTGTCCTTGGGCAAGTCACTTCCCTTGTGTGTGCCTGTCTAAAACGGGCCCAGCAACACTGACCACTTTGTCAAGAGCTTTGCGATCTGCAGGTGAACAGTGCTCTATAACTTATTGTGGTGCTGCCCTCTGAGTCCAGTTTAATTTACTTCAGAGTCTATACAGGAGTTCCAGCTGCTTTCCTGGCCTTTAACGTGTATCCAAAAACCAGACGTACAATATCCAGATGATGCCCAATGAACTGGCGAAGAAACCAGACCCGTAGCCCTGCACGGATACAAAATGTGTATCTGCATCCGATCCGCAGTCTGCAGACATGGTCTGCGGATATCTCAGATTTGCAGGGCTCTAGAAATAATGCCCAGAATGACAGAATACTTGACACCTGTCCACCTCACGTTCCTCCGTCCATGCACTCCCCCACCCCCTTAGCTAAAGGCTGAGGAAATCAATGGCTCTGCAGCATGCCTTATAGAGTGACAAATCTAGCCTCTGTTGGACTGAGCCCCAACCCAAGGACACCTTGTGGGAAACGCTTTGCCACTAGCTCCCTTTTTTCAAAGGGAAGGGCTGGTAGATCCAGCAGTCTCACCTCTTTCAGGTAGGCAGCTCCCAGATCATCCACAGCTACATAGCTCAGACGCCACTCCTCCAGCTGCAGCTGGAAGCTAAGCGACAGCCAAGGCAGGCTGCAGTGAGCAGGGCAACTGGGGCCCCACCGTGTGGGTGAGAGGTGCTCTAGGCTCCCCTTCCCTATCCTGCTGGGGAGCCCCAGTGCAGGGCTTCACTGCTACCCACCTCCTATGCAATTTCATTGCTCTAGCCTGCTGCATGTGCTGCAGATTCCAGCCTCGCCACAAGCCCCCTGGTTAGTGACTGAGTACGTGGGGGTAGGACGCAGCGGGCACTCCAAGGAACAGGACAAGCTCTGCTGACTCAGCCTAGGTCCCTGAGAAGGTCCTAGGAACTGCTGTCCTGAATGGCCCTTCCTGCCCAAGCTCTGGCTTCAGATGTTAATAAATGTCTCTGTGATCCTAGGCAAATAAGTACAGCCAGGGCTGGCCTTCAAGGTCCACAAACCCCCAGCATAGCTGTCTCCTCTGCTCTGATTACAGGGTTTGTCTCAGACAGGGGATCTCAGAAGTGCTCCTGGAGGATATGTAAATGGCAGGAATATCCCAGAAACATAGCATGTAACCCTGTTTATAAGGACTTTATCTCTCGGGTACAGAAGCTGGCTGAATTTGAGTTCTGCCTCCCTATGTTCCTCTTGCAGATGCAGTTTGAAGCAGTGTTCCTCTTTGCTGTCCTGAATTGGGGTGGCTGCATTTTGGGACCATGTGAAGTGATTCCCCTATAGTTTGTGAAAAGTGCTTTGGGATCCTTTGGATTGAAAGTCACTATAGAAATCTGAGATACTAGTTCTGTACAAAGCTCTAAAGGAAGCCCTGAATTCCAGGCATTATGCAGTAATTTGCTGATTCCAAACGGATTGCCAGCTTTGCATCCAGGCCATAGACCTCCGCTTTGAAAGCATTTGCTTTCCACATTAAGCCCTTTGTTATCAGCCCTAATTCTCTCCCAGGCTCACCATTTATCTTTGTTTTTCAGGGCTGGAAAATTAAATTGAATGGTATCTTCCAATGCTCCAGAGCACGCGGGATGTCGACATGCTTTGGAATTGTTTGTCCAACATGGACAGCACTTTCTGTTCTGTTTTCCAGCAGTTGGATCACTCGCCTGGGGACCTTGTTACACTGAACCTTTCACCTTGGGCTATCCTCACACTTGGCAAAGACAAAGTGTCATAGCAGCCTCGTGAGACCTGGATTATTCTCTCTCTTTTACTAATCAATAAAATAGTTGTATTTATCAATTTTATAGGCATCTTTTATCCAGAGATCTCTAAGCACTTTACAAAAGTGAGTCAGTGCCATTATCCTTATGGGGAAACTGAGGCACAGAGTGGGGAAAGTGATTTGCCCAATGGCACACAGTGAGTCAGCAATGGAACCCAAAAGTCCTAGCTCCCAGCCCACTGCATTAGCCCCTGGACCATGCTTCCCGCCTCAGACAGATGGACAACTGAGATGCAAAGTCACTTGCCCAGTGAGTCTGTGGCAGAGCTAATTCCTATTCAGTTCTAAATTATTGTTGTTATTATTTATTATGGATGTTCAGGCCTGGCAGAATTTGATTTTTATTTTTTATAATTTTGATGGCTAATATCGATGTTTATTTTTAAGCTTTTTCCCCATTTTTATTGATTTATATTTGCACAGTTGTGGGAAATTACGGGGGAGATCAGACAATAGAAGGGGGTCAGACAATTATTTAATGACAGTGGACACTGAGATTCAAAAGTTTAAAGCTTTATAACGGTTGAAACACAAATTGCCAGCATCACATATCAAAATATCCTTAAATCAAACTCAAGCAGCATTTTTCTTACTTTGCCTATCTGTAAATTTCTATTATCATGGATGGAAATATTATTTTAATTGGTTTATGTGCATACGGTGAAATTGACATTTACTGACAAAACTCTAAACCTTCCAAGCCTACTTATGATGTATTGCAGTGGTTGAGATCAGGGTCCCGTTGGGCGAGGCCCTGTGCTGAGAGCCAGTCCCTGACTCAAAGATCTTATCTGTTTCTAGCTGGATACAGGGTAACTCCCCCCAAAATACACCATTTAACCCCATCCTGGCTGGATTGTATCCGCCTCTGACAGAGCCCTGAGATACCGGACACCTTCTTACAATTTGGCAGCATCGTCCATCTTGTCATGCTGTTGAAGCCTCGATGAATTGTACTCCGTGCCCTGTCCTAGTACTGTTGTGAAGATCTTATCATGTCAAAACGACTCCAGCTCTTGGCTAATCCTGAGTGGAATCTGCAATTCCACACTTGAAGTCGGCACTGCAGCTGTTATTTGGATTGATTGTTTTCACCTGACCATGCAGCTTGATGTGAGAGAATGTGTATGTCATTGAAGGGTGAGTCAGGATGGCCATAAATGAGAAAACAAGATCACTCTGTCCTAAATTCTGCTTTACCTGAATTTCCTTTGGGGATGGCAAAAAACAAAAGATATCAACTGAAAGAAACTCACAACAAATACCCACTGAACTAAAGTTACCAGATCCTATTGCCATGGGGCAGGGACTATTTTTTTATTATGTATTGGGACAGTGCCTAGCGCAATGAGGCCCTGACTGGGGACTCTAGGCACTATTGCAAACCAAATAAATAACAATACTGAGTACTTGAATGCCCTGCTCCTGGAATTAAGCCTGGAGTTATTCTTGTTTGTTTTTGTCTGAGTTGTAAAGCATTAGTGTGATATTTGCACTACACATCACACTGCTGTAAAGCAAAGAGCACTGAACAGCTTGTGAACTAGTGTGAGCAGAGCACAGCATAGGGCAGGGGTAGGCAACCTATGGCACGCGTGCCGAAGGCGGCACACGAGCTGATTTTCAGTGGCACTCACACTGCCCAGGTCCTGGCCACCGTTCTGGGGGGCTCTGCATTTTAATTTAATTTAAAATGAAGCTTCTTAAACATTTTAAAAACCTTATTTACTTTACATACAAGAATTGTTTAATTATATATTATACACTTATAGAAAGAGACCTTCTAAAAACGTTCAAATGTATTTCTGGCACACAAAACCTTAAATTAGAGTGAATAAATGAAGACTCGGCACACCACTTCTGAAAGGTTGGCGACCCCTGGCTTAGGGCAGGGTGGCTCTGTGAGTAGGCACCGTGATCCATTGTATGGTGCAAGGTTGCACCATGAGCATGATGCAGTGGAGTACATGTAGTGAGTAAGATCCTGTGAAGGACATGCAGTAACCTAGTCATCCAGATCAGGATTGCAGTGCCTGGAGCAGTGAGTGGTGGGAAAGCCCAGCACAAGGTGCATGCCTGGTGCAGTGGGAGATATCCTATCCTATCTCCTAGAGCTGGAAGGGACCTTGAAAGGTCATTGAGTCCAGCCCCCTGCCTTCACTAGCAGGACCAAGTACTGATTTTGCCCCAGATCCCTAAGTAGCCCCCTTAAGGATTGAACTCATAACCCTGGGTTTAGCAGGCCAATGCTCAAGCCACTGAGCTATCCCTCCCCCCAGTCAGTGAGGGATGGGTGAGGGGGGCAGGCAGTGTCTGGTGCAGTGTGGAATGCGGGGGTGGGCAGTACCTGGTGCAGGGGGGGTGAAGGGCAGGCTGTACCTGTGCAGGGTGCAGTGGGGGGGGGGGAGGGGGTTGGGCAATAGAGGGTGCAGTGGGGGATGGGCAGTGGGAGTGGGCAGTGCCTGGTGCAATGGGGAGGGCAATGAGGGGGTAGGGGTGGGCAGTGACCAGTGCAGTCCCCGGTGCAGTGAGGAGCAGGCAATGCAGGAGGGGCAGTAAGAGGCAGGCAGTGTAGGGGGCAGTGCCCACTGCAGAGGGGCAGGGCAGTGAGGGGAGGGACAATGCAGGGGGCAGTACCCGGTACAGCGGGGGAGGGGGGGGGGGGACAGCGCCCAGCACAGGGAGGCGAGCGCAGCTTCCAACGCCCCCCTTTCCCAGCTCCCCTCCCCCTTCCCCTCGCTGATTGGCTGAAGAAGCTGTCCGTCTTTGGGGCTGCTGCCACTCAGCGGGCAGAATACCGCCCCCGCCCCTCAGCCCCAGCACTGATTGGCTGGTTGGGAGTGGAGCCCCGCCCAGCGCCTACGGCAGCGCGGGGGACCCAAGAGGCCGCCGCCGCAGCAGCAGCGCGGAGACCCAGCTGGACACCAGTGCTGGGCCGAGCCGGTGAGTGCGGCGCTTCGCTGGGGGAGGGGAGACTAGAGCCCCGCCCATGTGGGGTCCCCCGGCTGTTCCCCTCCCCCACCAGTGCCGTATTGGGGAGGTGCTGGAGGGGAAGAGCCCCCAGCCGGGGGTAGCCGCCCCCTAGGGTGACCAGACAGCAAGTGTGAAAAATCGGGTCGGGGGTGGGGGGTAATAGGAGCCTATATTAGAAAAAGACCCCCAAATCGGGACTGTCCCTATAAAATCGGGACATCTGGTCACCCTACCGCCCCCTAGCTGCAGAGGAGCTGGTTGAGTAACTGCCCCCGGGCTCAGGTGTAACCACAGCCCCTCTGGGGAATGGGGGGTAACAGTCTGGTCCTCTCCCCCTCCCACCGCAGCGCCCTGTGGGGCTCACAGCCCCAGACCAGCATGGGGGGGCCGGCAGCCTGCTGTGGGGCATCCTCCCCACTGGCCCAGCAGCCCCAGCTGTCACCTAGGGCCCCGCCGGGACAGCCCCCTCGCTCGCCAGGAGGCTGGTGCCCCTGCTGTTGCCCAGCTCCCCTCCCGGCTCAGCTGGGGCCCAGCAGGTGCTAAGGGCCGAGAGGGGGAGCAGCACCCACAGGGATCTGATACTGTCGTGGGAAGCCCCTGCTCCGTGGGTGGGGGAGTTGCACCCGTCCCAGCACTCTGCTGTCAGGGGAAAACCTGAAACCTTCTCACTTCCATTCCTGAGTTACGTGGGACCCTGAAGTATGAGTTAGGGGTGTTCCTGGTGTGCCCATTTCCCTCCCTCATTATGGGAGGAGATCCCCCCTGCCCCCCATGAATTAGCTCTTTGATATTGTGTAAATATTCCTTTGACCTTCCTTCGTTGGTGCCCCTGTGTTAGGGGACAGAGCTGGCTTGTGGGTCAGAGGGATCAGGTCACTGGCTCTGTCAGCCTGGAGCATGCAAGCTCTGATCTGTTTGACGTTGTCTTTCTGCTTGTGGTAAAGCATCTTAGTGTGCATTTGGGGGACACTTTGCAATGTTTCCCACCCACCCTGTCTTCCCTCTCCTTTTGTCTTTGGGTCAATGATCAGGTGATAAGCTGCATAGAATTTTTTAACTTCCTGTCAAATTTGGCAATAGAAGGGTAAAGCTGAGTTACTGTGCTGGTCAAAAGCAACAGAGGGTCCTGTGCTGCTTAGTTGGCCAACAACTAGGAATAATTTCTTAGTGGACTTCTCAGATGCAATGTATTAAGAGGAGATATTGAGCAAATGTATTGACTAGATATAATTCTGTTTTCTCTTCCCTTCCCCCATGGTCTTCTGATGGTAAAAGGCCTACTTGCTATTCCTGTTCTTGCCACCATCAAGTTTCTGCACAAACAATATGTGTTCAAGGGGCACAGTTTCCCTGTGAATGTCACGTTTAACACTTTAAAACCAAATCTGAAAATATAATACATTAGATACAGAAATCTTCTGCATCAGGCATCTGTTCCTTAAATATGATCATCTCAAGGCTCTGTTCAAGCCAAATATTCCTTCAGATATGTGTTTCCAGACCACTAGATGAGTGCATTTTTGTAAGCTGAAATAAATGTGGGAAGAATATGGGGTTGGATGTTGTTGCTCAGGGATAGATACTGGAGGGTTAGAAAGTAACACATGGTGTACTGAGTGCTCTGAATCTCTCCTCCCTTATCCCACTCTAGTTTAGCCACTTCCCTGGCTCTGCCTCCAAACATGGAAGTGGGAAAACATGCTCAAACTAGTCTTAAAGGTGGAACAAACAAAACAAAACAAAACAAAAACAGGATATGCTGGAAAGGGTCATGTAAGTTAATCAGTGCCATTTTATAGTTTTATGCGTCTGCTGAATTTGTCAGGTACTACAGTAAAGGTGTAGTAATTACTGCTATTATATTATAAAATGTCAAGCTTGTAGACAATTGCTCTCTTGGGTAGTGCTGAGGGTTTAATGATATAACGGCATTCATTAACTTCATTGCCAACAGGAATATGCTAGTCAGCTAGCTAAAAAATGTGGGTTGAAGTTCATCTTCACTTGGAAGATAAGGTTGCATCCTTGTGCTTCACAGTCTCTTAATATGCAAGGCTTTTTCTGGAGGTTGTTTGCCCCTGGGGTGTTTGTGTGGTTGGTAAATTTGGAATGTTTTGGAAACATGCTTTTTTTTTAATGGCTGAAGTGATGAGGGTAACCCGAGGTATCTGTAGTCAGTGGGTGTTACAAAATAACAGAGAAGAGAGTCTGTATTGTAAGGGTTTCTAGAGGGCTGGTATGACTCACCCACAATCTAAAAATGAATGCAGTTAAAAATGACCCAATTGTTAAACACAGAAATTAGGCCAAAATTTTCCTAAGTGGCCACTGAATTTAGGTGCCTGGTTTGAAACACCAGAGCTGGATTGTCTGAGGCACAGAGTATCTGCACATCTCATTGACTTCAGCTGGGATGGTGGGTGCTTGGCATTTTTCTGGAAACCAGCCATTCACACTGAAACCTTGCCCCCCCCCCCCCCTCAATCCGATCTCCCTCAGTATTCCCCTTTACTTCAGCAGGGACTCTGTCTATAGAATGACTGGGTCCTTGGGGCAGAGAGAGCACCAACTTTGAGGTCTTGCTGGCCCCAGGCCGGTTTCGCAGCCTCTGCCACAGTAACATCTTTACACTGCAGCAGCTGTTCACAATGGCTGTACATTGACTTAGGCAGGGCCAGGGCCACCTGGAGGCAAGGTGTTTCACAGACGTACTGTACCCGGCATGCTGACTTTAAGGGGTTAAGGAAAATACAATGCCAGGTGGCCAGTGCTGATTTGAAATGAGTGTATTGTTACTTCTTGAAGCAGATTACCATGGGCTTAGTACGGACCAGGCCAAACAAATGTAGTGTTCGGAAAGGTCCAGGAACCAGTCACCTTTCCCTTGGTAATTCTGCTGCTAAATATACCCAACCGACCAACCCTTTAGATGTATATCTCTCATGTAAAACTGGCACTAATACCTTAATGCTGATGTAGTGCTTTCCTTCTTCAAATTGCTGTAGAAATATTAATTGTTGCAATTCTGCAGGCAACAGAAGGTATTTTCCCCCGCTTTGCAGAGGGGATGAGCAGAAACACAGTTTGTGCAACTTGGAGTAAGTTGTTTAACCCCCAAACCCAGGCTGATTTAGTTTAGACTTCTGGAGTTCCTTGCTCCCACATCTGCTCTTAATCTTGCTGTCATGCACGACCGTCAAAATATGATTTGCCATTATGTCAAATTTTGGGCCTACCAAGCTGGATGTATCTTAACAGCGTTGTACAAGGTGCTTTGGTTAGGCAGGACGGATGCTTAAGTTCACGGTAGCAACTTAATATAAGGTTTGCAATAGCATGATTAAAACAAACTGAAATAATTGGATACTTCCAGCTAAAGTTCAGACCATGTGTGCAACGTGAAATAGCATCACTATTGAGAAATAAGAAAAATAATGTTTTTGTTAAGGCACATCCACTTCAGTTTTGGTTTAACGAGGTAAGACTGAGTTAATGTTTTATCTTGAGCTCTGACACACACAAATAAATGTGGGTTTTAAGGCAGAGGCTATAATGATCAAAGCTGTTGCACTGAAATAGCTCCTGATGAAGATTGCAAGTATTCAGACTAGCAATGCTTGTATTCCAATAAGTAACAGTAAGGAAAGGGGAAACACTTTGCTTATAGCTATTTTGGGATCTGCTTGTTTAGTCCTTCCACTCCAGACTCTCTGTCTAAACCTTGCAGATTCTTTCTGCATAGTATCTTTAAGATACGACTTTTCCTTTCCATCCACTCAGATAAAATTCTCATTCAGATTCTCAGCATCTCACAGCTTGATTGCTGCTATGTTCAGAATGCTGCTGCCAAGATTATTTTCCTAGCCCGTTGCTTTGGCCATGTCACCCCTCTCTTTGCACCCCTCCATTGGCTCCCCCTTCTCCATTGGTTCAAACCATAAGCTGCTTGTCTTCACTTTCAAAGCCCTTCATAGCCTGTCCCCAAGCTCCCTGTCATCTCTCGGTCACTATCAAAATGTTGACTCCTGCCTCCAGTCAGTCCATGATGGCCGCCTGCGTCATCCCCCTGTTAAATTTTTAAACGAGCACCTTTGTGCTTTCTCCCAAAGGCCACACAGCCATGTTCTAAGCCATTTTAATTGGAATTGATCTAAGCCTAGCCCACCAAGTATCATTTATATTACTGTGGGAACCCTAGTGATGGACCAGGTAAAAAGCAAGTGTAGGCAGAGCTTTTGTGTTAGGATGAGATCGTGCCTATCGACCACATGTCACTCTTGTAACATTTGCCGGCCTGTATCCTCCCTCTGTGCCGTCACTGCTCACCCTAACAAACCCTCTGCCTCCTCCCGGCTCGGGGCTTGGTGCCTCTTTCCCTTTCTGTCTCTGGAACTGCAGCCCATGGGCCAACAGCCTCCATCTCCTCCCCAAAACTCCTCTCTCCAGGCTAGCTTTCTGCTGCCTCCATTCCCATCCCTCTGCTTGTACCTGGCTTCATGCTTAATTCACTAGCAGAGATTTGATGCTGACAAGATAAATGTGAAACAAACGGATCCCGTGACTTTCCCCCTCTCATTTCGCTCCTTCTCCCCCAATGTCTTTTAGCTTTTGCCCTCCTTGCATTGCATGTAAGCTCTGCAGGGCAAGGGGTTTGTTGACTTATGCTGCAAAGCACCAGGCGTGCCTCTGGAGTTGTAAAACCTCATTTGTTTTGTGGTAATGATTCAGGGTATGGTGAGTGAGTGACCCTGGCATTACATCTGTTGGCAGCTCTGCGTCATAGCTGCCTCTTGTCACCTGTGTTCTTGTCTCTGCCTTCTGCAAAGGAAATACCCTGCACTAGGGTGGCAGGCAGGGGTGACAGAAACTCTCTCAAACTGGGGGGGGGGGGCATTGGCACCCAGACTGTGGCCCTGTTCCCACGTTGCCCCTTCTCCCCCCCCCCAAGACCCTGCCCCTTGCTCACTCCTTTCCAGCCCCTCCCTGTTGCTCACCCGTACAGTCGGTAAAAAGTGATGGGGCCATGGCCCCCAGATCCCCCCCTGTTCCAGTGCCCCTGGTGGCAGGGGTGTTTGGCTGGAAAATCAACCAGTGGGAAGGTTGCATTTGCCTGACCAGAGTGTTACAGACTTCTGGGTGACTTCCTTTTTCTCTCATTTTCTGCGGTGATAGTTGTCTGAGAAAGGAGGGTGCTCCAGTAGAAATGGTGTACTTCCTCCCCTTGATAGTCTGGCTCCTCAGATTTCCCTAATCCATTAGTTTCTCCCGCTCCCAGTTCAACAGGGTTGCTTATTTGTCTTGCAGCGAAGAACTGGTCTCCAGTCTTTGGCTATAGCAGGGATTGTGAGGAGTTCCCAGCTGCACTTTAGAGAATCAGTTGTGGTCGCTGAAGTTGCCAAGCTTTTCCGTTTTGTGGAACAGGCATTCTGAGCTGTGGGGCCTGGACAGCACTGATTAGCGCAGTTGGCTTAATTACTAGGCTTTTTAAATAACCGTTCCCCAATGGCCAGTGGCTTTCTCTCAGTTCAAGCTAGATAGTCTAAAAACCATGTAAGGAATTTGTATCTCCTTTCTCATCGTCATTGTGCTGGTTGTCTCTTTGGCTGTAGGGGAAAACCAGCAGCATTTGCCTGTACTTTGGAACTGGGAAAACATGTTGAACTTGAAGATACCTTTCTGGTAACGAAAGGTCCATTCAGTGATTTATTAATGAATCACTGAAGAGTGCATTAATGTTGTGCTAAAAAACATCCATGCAAACTGCTAAAAGGATGAAATTCCATGAACTTTTCAGGCCTTATGCATCAGGGTCAAGTTTGTACATAAATCTGTGTTTGGGCTGATGCTGCAGTCCAAGTCTATGGAGTGAGCTTTTTCGGAACTGGCTTGACAAATGTGAAAATCAATGAGGCTTTCACACGTTCCTTGTGTGGTCGCGGCGCAGCGCCGGGAGAGAGAGCGCTCTCTCCCGGCGCTCTAAAAAACCCACCTCCATGAGGGGTGCAGCTACCAGCGCTGGTGCACTGTTTACACTGGCACTTTACAGCACTGCAACTTGCTGTGCTCAGGGGGGTGTTTTTTCCTGTTGTGTTCAGTGCTTTATCCTCATGTAAGGGGATGTCAGAAAAACTACTGCCAAGGGCTGGGAGAAGAAGAGGTGCAAACATGATACTTCTAGTAAAGACAGGTGTTAGTCCCAGTGTATTGGTTGAATTTTAACAAAGGCAAAATAGCTCATGGCAGACTATTGTAGTCGATGGCGCCTGCAGCCGAGCTTTTCCAAGATGGTTTCTAGTGTATTTCATCTGCATAATGCAAGCACAAGCCACGAGTTAAACATTTTCCTCAACAGCCAACACCTGCACCATGATCCAAACCCAGTTTACTTTGGTGTGACGTTGGATAGGTCATTAACATACTGCAACCACTTGAGGAAGACGGCAGCCAAGGCAGCCCTTGGAACAACCTGCTCAGAAAATTGACTGGCTCAACCTAGGGTGTGAGCGCCCGGACACTTAGAACATCAGCCCTTGCCCTTTGCTGTTCAAGAGCAGAGTACTGTTCTCCTGTCTGGTGTCGCTCATCTCACAGGAGGCTGGTCGATGTAGAGTTTAACAAACCCATGCGTATTGTTACCAGGACTTTATGGGCAACTCCATTGCCATGGCGACCGATACTTAGTAACATAGCACCGCCCCATATTCGCCGTGAGAAGGCCTCTGTCATGGTGCTGGCCAAGATCCATGTGAATAACGATCTGCCTTCGTACACCAACCTCTTCAACCACCTGCCAGCTCACCTGTCTTCTAGATGCCCTTTATGGTCACTGATGCCACCACACGACATGACGGTGGAATCTGCTTGGCACAATGAGTGGTCACTGACAACCGTCGTTAATCACACTCTCATCACAGACCCAACCATCTGTCTACCACGTTTTGATCTGCCAAGGTACCCGTGGTCATCTTTGACCCAGTTTCGGACAGGGCAGCTGTGCGGCCAATCTCTTTCAATGGGTTTTTTTCTAATGACCTGCAATGCAGCTGTGGTCAACTTCAGACTCTCTTATATTCTTGACGAGTGCCCCATGGACTTATTCCAATGGCGGGCTACCAGCTCTCCACCTGGCTGCTGCTGACACCATCAAATGGCTGGGCACATTGCGCATATGCTGAGCTAACATAGGCAATTACCTCCTGCCTCCTAAATTCCTCTGCAGCTTCAGTTGAATGCAGTATTTCTCATTTCTTGATATAAGCTAATACGGAGCCCATATGAAACGTGTTGGTCTGCGTGTGGTACCTGCATCTCGGTAGTGGGTAAAGTTAATCTGTGTCTATGGATATAAATTTATAAAGTACTTTGCAATTCTTGGGGATGAATGGCATGTTGTAGGTGTGAATTATTAGTCTCCATTTTATGCTGTGAATTTGTGTAGGAAAAACTAGCAGCAATTTCATTCCAATCTCCCTTTGTCACTGGCCATCTACTTCTGAGCTTTAAATATAGAATGAAATGCCTTCCAGGCCCCTGCATGCCTTGTGCCTGTTACTCTTAATAGCTGTTTACCACCTTCAGACCTGCTTTTCTTCAATCACTGCAACTACTAAGGATCAATCACAACTGTATTTCTGGGTGTTTATAGCAGATTTCTTGTGGCACAAAGCCACAGTAACTCTTAACTGCTGGAAAAATGCAAGTAACTTGAAATGCACTGCTTGTCTTGCTGCTCTTGTGAAATGGAATGTATGCACATGGGACTCATGCCTCCGTTGGCAGGAGCAGTGTGGTTAGGCCACTACCTGTCAGTCAGAACTCTGCGTCCAGTGTTCTGAACCATTTCCATAGTCACCAGTGGCACTCTCCAAGCTGAAAGCAAATGTTTCTTAGAAAATAACCACAGCTGACACCGCTGAGGGTTTGCTTTGTAATATCTCTGCCATTCACACTGGAGTAATTGACATTCTATTAGAAATTTTAGTGTCCTGCAATGGATCTAAATTCCTGTGGGGATTTTTAGGGCAAGTGTGTTTTGGCAATGACAGGCTGCAAGCCAGTTTGTGTGTGCTGGATACCTGGTCTTCTGCTATGTTCTGACCACAGTAGTAAATGTGTAAACTGGAATGACAAGGTCTGCTTTTATGATTGCCAGGGTGTCGGAGTGCTTAAGAGCAGCTGGGCACTGCAAAATCTATGCACAGCATCAGAACAGCTGCATTAGTGAAGCAGTGAATAAATATCCATGCAATGTGAGTGTCTTTGTGATCAATTCAGGATTAGCTCTTGCCAGGGGGCCAAGAACAGGAAAGGAGGTAGCTGGGTGACCAGCTAAGGATTTCATGTGTACTGTAGATCAGATTATATCAAGTCAAACTATTTGTAAACAAGTTTAATTGAGAAGTCAGTTTAAAGGGAGACTCATAGTAACCTGCAGTGTAACTCTGTTACTTTGTCTCCTTATCCAGAGAACTCAGGCTTAACCCTTCCTGTCACCAATTATTGCAATTTGCATGGTATCTTGGTTAATCCATCTTTATGTGATGAGTTGTGGTATAAGTTTGAAGTCTTTAAAGAATTTTAATGAAAGAGCTGCCGATGCCTTAGGGTCCATGCCACAGCCCATGAAAACACAGCGATTCGTAAAGCTCGTGATCATGTTCCCTTAGGGCTCAGTCTGGGCAATGAACTAAATTCTTCCTTGTGCAACATCTCACCAAGTGAGTTGTCTGCATTATTTGAAGAACTTGACTCTGTTTTGCTCTTCCTTTAATCAGGGAGAGCTACCAAAACTAGCTTTTAAGAAAGCAGAACACCTGACCTGTTGAAGGGTTAATTTTACAGCTTAATTAATCTGGAGGCTGCAGTTTGCTCAAATACTCAATGAGCAGAGCTAAAGAGAGAAGTCAACCAGTGCTGTCTAATTTTTTAACATACATAGACTATACTGTGCATCCAGTAACGGACATGGGGCAGACAGTTCATTTTAGTGCACCTAAATATTTCTGCATTTACTAAAATACGTTTAGGATGCCTACAAAGAATCTAGATATGTGGCTCGTAAGCTAGCCAGATGACACACTTGTCTGTAACACATGCATGTGGATAAATGTGACTAAGAACCAACTTCTTTTGAGGGTGCTCAGTGAAAATATATCATGCATTTGATTGCTGACTAATGATGCAGAATCCTAATGAGGTAAATTACACCTTCCATCTGGCTAGAACAGAGAAATTTCTCCTCTTCTGCTCCTTGAAAAACGAGAGTGGGTTTCACAGGATTTTAAATTGGTAGCTGTCATGATCTCTTTTTGACACTCTCCAGCAGGCCGTCTAGAATCTTGTTACGAAGCCACAATGTGTGTGTTACTCACTAAATTTTTATTCAGTCTTGAAGCCCACCTTGGCCAAAAGTGTTGCTTTCAGATTATAAATTCTCCTGGCCGGGGAATGTCTTCTCATTACCAATCTGTGCAGCCCCTAGCACAGTGGGGACCCTGGTCCTTGTTTGGGGCCCCTATGTGCTACTGCAGCATAAATAACACATAACCATGCTGTGTAAAGTACAGCCAGCTTGCATTTGCCCACTTTTTGTTACTCCACTAACCCTGGCCGAATCTGTTTAATGCACAGTGCTGCACAAGACACACAGGGACTGCAAATATGGCACCGAGTAGTTCTACATTTGTAGAGCAAATAGGACTAAAAATAGTAAACACTCCTGTGTCCTGAACCTGTGGAGACTTAGGCATGTGCTTCAGTTATGCATGTGAGTAGTCTCCTTGAAGTCGCTGGGACTGTCGATAAGGTTTTGCAGGATTGGGGCCTTGACCAGTGAACAAGGCTGTCTTTGAGAACACAGTTGAATAAGGTGATGCTACCTAGCAGTCTGCTTGGGCCTAACTTTTAGGCCTGACCTGGCGGGTCGGTGGAGTCGTTTTCTGACCTGACGCTGAGTCAGCACCTCCACCTCGTGCCCGTGGGGTTGGTGTGGCAGCGGCTGTGTGCCCGTTCCTGCCGGCCCCTGCTGCTCTGTGGGCTGTGGAGTGAGAGGCGCTGCGACTCCTCGGCACACTCGCTCCCCAGCGCAGGAGGTGGCGGGGGCTGGCAGCAGCAGGGCACGCAGATGACACTGCGTGGACTCCATGAGCAGGAGGAGGGGCGCTGACCTGAGCCTGAGAGGGTCTGTTTGTTTTCCCAGTTCACCGGATCCCAGAACTAACACTTGTAGCCGGGTTACAGGGCTCTAACGCTGTAATTACAGATGTACGCACCCAGGCTACTGGAATCCTTTGTGTACCTGTGCTTAAAAGTCCTCTGGGTTACATCCCTTCTCGTCATCTTTGTCTAGAACCTGGTTTTAAAGCAAATTATGGACCCTTCATCATGAGTTTCACTGACAAGTCTTTATCCTCAGTGGACCTGGGATCGGTATTTTGGCCTGTGCTTCCTTGGCGCTCTCCATCCTAGGAGAGAGATCACTTGATCATTGCCTGTTAGGTTCACTCCCTCTGGGGCACCTGCCATTGACCGCTGTCGGCAGACAGGATACTAGGCTGGGTGGACCTTTGGTCTGACCCAGTCTGGCCGTTCTTGTGTTTTTATTTGTTACCTTAGCTGAGCTCATGAAAGACACTGTCTTTGCCTGTGGTTTTCACTCTTTTATGATTTCTTTTGGGAAACAGGGAGCAGGGCAACCAATAACTAGACACAAGGCACGTGGGAAATCAAGACTGTTCTGCAAAGCAACACTAGTTGAATAAAGTCCTCCCTTCTAGCTGCTTTGTTACAGCATGTGACTGGCACCATGGTCTTTATCCCCATGAAAATATCCATCTGCATCATGTGATGTGACTGTGTCTTTATAGACCCTCTGCAATGCAAATATTCCTATTGCTTGTTGTTCGCATCATGTTTTGGACTACTAAGTAGCTTTTTCATTAAAATTTTGAATCCTTACCCTCTGGACAGCATCTTAGAATATCGGGGTTGGAAGGGACCTCAGGAGGTTATCTAGTCCAACCCCCTGCTCAAAGCAGGACCAATCCCCAGACAGATTTTTACCCAGTTTCCTAAATGGCCCCCTCAAGGATTGAACTCACAACCCTGGGTTTAGCAGGCCAATGCACAAACCACTGAGCTATCCCTCCCCCTGCTTGAGAGCTTTCATTTTAAAAGAGGAGCTCTAAGGAGTTGTAAACATCCTTCTCAGAGCTCTATCAAACAGCATCTGGTGCTGAAGATACTCAGGGCTGTTTCTTCCCGAGAAGTGAGCGCATGGGTCCCTGAAGGTCCAAAACACATCAGTGAAGGCCCAGGAAAGAATAAATCCGATTCCAAAAGTGAAATTCATATTTTCTAGTCTTACAGGGGAAACAGAGTTTTATAACAGCCCAGTATTTAACTACAGGGAAACCACACACAGAAGGGAACATTAGAAATCAGCTGCTAAGCAGAAGCTGGCTGGTTTGTGGGGAATAAACTGTGTTGGAAACCTTTTGGGGTACTTTTAAAGTGGTGGTTTGACAGTTGGAGGTGGCCTCTACTGCAGATCATGTTGTGTACTCCAGTGTAAACTGGTAACAATACCCCAATGTTCATTTCTACTCTCACTTAACCACTGCTTTGGTGTGTTTTGTATTAAAATTTAGGAGCCACAACTCTTCTGCCTAGTAAGCACGACTGGTATGGGTAATGGTGTGAAGGAAGGTCAAGTGGGTTTAAAACAGAATGGCGTGGAGCCAATTGTACCCAGCCATGTTCTATCTGAGGTAAGAGCGGGGAGGGGTGTGGGTGTGATGGATTTGCAGGGGGAGGAGGGGAGATTTGGTTTGGCTGGCTGCTACTCCAAAAAGGAAAAGCAAACAGCATCTGATTTGGGGAGCCCTGAAGCAGCTGCAGTGCTTACACATATTATGCCGTACAACAGTGGCTTTCATTGAAGATTTCAAAGCACTTTACAAACATCCATTAAATGCGTCCAGTCTCCTGCCTATCCTTTGGGAGGTAGATGGGTATCCCACTGAGTCACGTAGAACTTGTTCCTTGTCCAAGGTTGTGTATTTGGTAGCAGAGCTGGGAATAGAAGCCACAAGTCTTGATTTCCTGCCTTTGCTCTAATAACCAGCATCTCCTCTGTCTGCCTTAGGTCAGCGTGTTTGCTGTGTTGTATCAGTAGTTATGAAGCTGCTGTTGTAAAAATAGGAAAAGTATTTAAATTATTGAATAGGAAATAATATAAATGGAATCAGTGGATTTTAAATTCCACGTGAAGGTCAAACCATCTGTCCCCAATGTCCTTTTTACAAATGTAGTGTTCTGTTAAGCCTGGTGTACCTAAGGGCCAAAGTGAAACTCACGAGAACCTCTCTTTCCTTTATAATAATCTGGGGAAGAGAGGAGCAAACTCTGGTATGTATGAGTTTGTCCCTGGCTGGCATCAGGAAAATGATTGGGAAGCAAGTGTAGCAGATTTTTTTAAATGCAGTTCTAAGGAACTGGCAGAAAAGGAACAAAAGTGACTCTCTGAGAATGAGCCAGTGCAGGGAGTAGCTGCCTGCTCCCAACCTTCCTGGGTTAGTCCCTGTATAGGTCAGAATTAGTGAGACTCCACAGCATCACTTATAACAAGCCACACAATTTTGCCAACTCCAACTCCTACTTATCTGGGACTCTAGCAGGCTAAGGTTGGAAACGCTTCCTGAATTCTCCTGAGACTCTTCCATACAACTTGGCACTGTGCTGAACTGTTTAAATGGGGTTGGGAATGGGTTTTTTTCCGGCTGCTCACTCTGTTCCTTGTCCCCGCCAAAGGCTCTGCGTTGGGCTGGTTTACCCTTTCTCCTGCCTTGGCTGGGATGTAGCTCCGTCTGGAGTCCATTTAAGATTGCTGTGGGTGGAGGAGAGGGGGAGGGAGCCAGAGGGGCGCACTGTCCGCTCCCAGCCCTCTGGGCACTGACGCAGCACCTGGGCATCCTACCTATGTCAGCATGTGCTGCTGCCTTTGATACTGGGCTGACCCCTTGCAGAAGTCTCCTGGCAGACTGTTGTAAAGAACTCCGCAACATTACCAAGGGCTGCGCGTGGCTGATACAGGACTTGCATAAAGAAGTAATTACGGCTTGTTTTCCCCTTAATTTATTTGTCCAGAACTTGGGCAGAAGTTGAGCCCCACTTTTGCCTGTGTCTAGGGTCGGGCAGGCAGAGGTCAGACGCTGACTACAATTGAGCAGTATTTTTGATCACGTAGCTTTTTAAAGATCTTTGGTTGAGGGGAACCGAGTCAACATTACCAAGGAGTACAGTCAAAATTGGGCAAATGCTTCTGAGAAAAAAGAGCGCTTACCATACAAGACATGCCATGCAAACATAAACGTGTCTTTAGAAGCTAACATGGGCAAGACTAATCTCTGCATTCCTGACTGTTCGTTGCCTTCAGTGTTTAACACTTGCGCTTGCTTTCTGCGCATGTATTATGGAAAGCAAACTGCACTCTAAATCTGAACCATGACAGGCATATAAGAAACCAAGCTATTTCCTTTGCAGTTATCTTGCAGGAGAAACTTGTCTTGCCTTACGCTTCTATGATGTTGGGGCCAGTTTGGAATAACGCTGTGGTGTCCCTGAAAGTGCAGGTTGAAAATAAAACAAGCAACTTCCTTTCAGGACTTGGCTTAAATCAGGAGGGGGCAGTGCTTTTCACTGTAATCTTAGCAGGGAATGGATGCTTATGGGCATGATTTGGGGACTTTGTACCCTGCTAGCTAGTTTTAATCTTTATTCTTCAGGGTCCAGCTGAATTTCTGCTTTAGCGTAACTGGCATTTTGCGGGTTGTATTTGAGTTTCTGAAGCCCTGACATTGGTTTCCATTTGTCCAAGTCTCTGTGAATAAAAGGCTTCACTAAAGAAACTGAGCAGCAAAGAACTGCCAGTTGCTGTTCCCCACATGTTGAAATACTATTTAAGCAAATGTACTCCCAAGAGTCCTGGGACAGCTGTACGAATGTCCCCATTGTGCCTGGCTTTTAGCCATAAACCGTTCACTCGCACACAGTTTTACCTGGGTTTATACGTGCTTTGAATCCAGGCTTCCTTACCTGGTGGGTGTATAGATTAGAGCCAGGACTTCACTTTAACACAGGCTCTAACCCATCTGTTTTGCAGGGTGGGTGCAGATTGTAACCTGGGTTCCAGAACCTGGGTGCCCATAGCCCTCCAGGGGTTAGGAAGGACAGACAAATTCTCCCATAATGCACTAAGAAACAATTCATAGAGCAGCTTAGCGCAGCACTAGGAACCCTGAGACAGGTTTTAGGAATTCTGGGGCTAACCGAGGTTAGTGCCGTGTCAGCAGGGATGCAGCTATACAGGTATGACTCGAGTGTTGCTTAGCAGCAGGGACAGTCGCACCCAGTGTGGCTAACTCTGGTTCCCATCTCTCAGTGCCCAGACCTCTGCAGTGCAGGCATACGCTCAGACGCTGTGCACAGGAAAGTTGGTTTGCATCCCAGTCACCTAACTCTGTCCCTTCATTGAGCAATGTAACATGGTCTGTTTTGTTTTTGTTTTTTTCCTAGGGGAGCCCGGAGAAAAGGAAAGTGATCCACTCCCTGATGTCTGGTGCATTGGCTGGTGCTGTTGCAAAAACAGCAGTGGCCCCGCTGGATCGGACAAAAATCATATTTCAAGGTGAATGCTGTGAGCCCTTGAGAAAGCAGCCAGCTTCTAAAAGAACAGAGTGCCTGTTCTCCCCTGCCAGCGGTGCAGCTGAGCTGTGCTCTGACGTTTTGCTCTTCCTAAACCTGCAGAAAACCCTGTACGGCTTTGACAGGAGCACGGGACCTTTGTTTTCTGCTTGGGATACAAGTCCTGATCCCGAGAGGTGACAATCAGCCCAAATCTCAGTTAGGATTAAGCCCATATGTCTGGATCCTACTCCTGTTGTCATAGGATTTTGCCATTTACTTCCGTGGTGTAGGACTGAGTCCACTGTTTCTCAGTGGAAGATGAGCGCAGCTTGTGAGTGTGGGTCTGGCATGCTCTTATCGTCTGTGGGCGAGGGAGGGTCTGGAAACGTATAGCAACCATGCATTGTAAGGCGTTGCAGTTAAAACTGAAGGGGTGTGTGATGCCATTTTGAAGGCTTGGTGTAGTGGTTTGGGTTTCCATGTCTGGGCTTCATGAGACTGTTCAGGTTGGAGACATACATTGAAAAGTACAAAGATGCTATTGGGCTCCTTAACCTCAGGGAATATGGGAAGGAGGGAATGGGGACATGGTGAAAATTAGAAGGAAGTAAATAGACACCTGGGGTTTCCTGTTAAAGGATGGGTAAGTAGAACGTGTTTACTCAAACTTACGTTATTTATTTGTACTGAAAAATTAACTTGATCTAAAATTATTCTGGTTGCAAGTTAAATCAATTGTACAGACTGCTTCAAGAGTCAATGAAGTAGAGTCCAAAATATCTGCCTTTATACTACAAATCCCTTTCACATCCCATATGCTAAATGTGCATAACTGAAAACCCAAGTTCAGCTGCTTTGACTAGAAAATCCTCATGCATTTGATCAGAACTGGGAGCATTTTTATCATCTGTCAAATTGCAGCTATGGGCTGATAAATCCCTGTTTCAGTGCAAGAACTACCCAGGAATATTAAATATTACAAGTGTGTGTGTGTGTGTGTGTGTGTGTGTGCAGTAGACTTTTAGAGAGGCCAAGGATTTAAATCTGGTTTGCATCTCAGATTAAATGAGTTTTAGATTTAATCTAATCCTTAGATGTGATTCATTTTGAGGCGATTTGACTTGATCATCAATATCTGCTTAGCAGAGGCCCCTATCTGGAATAGCAGGGGGCTGCAGGACAGGACTGAAGTGCGTCAGCAGAGCTAATGTGGGTGGGTGGGGGAGAGAGCTGAGAACTAGGATACCCAGGGTGACTCTAGATTGGGATAGAGGTGCATTGGCAGGGTTGTGTGTAGCTTAGCGCCTGCCTGCACTGTCTACCTCACTGGAATGAGCCCTTCACTTCACCTGTTTAAGACTTTCAATAAGAGATCCAAATTTAGAGCTGAAGGGTGTAATGGGAGCTGGAGAATAGGGGTGAGTTAGCAGCTATCTGTACAAATCAACATTAACTTGTACAGGCCTATGTTTTATGAAAAGCCAAGTACTCTGTCCAGTTAAACTCTCTGCAGAGGAGGCAAATAATATGATTAGAAACTACCACTTCTGGCTAATCTCTTGGTATCTGGCAGAGTTTCCTTATCTCTCACTGTCTGGGGGTTTTAGCTGGCAGTTGCTTTCCTATCCAGGGAGCTGGAAGCAGCCTTGGGCCATCTGGGCTACAAAAGTTACCTTGTGTGGCAGCCTGCTGTTGGGAGGGCAGAAATGCTGGTTCCACTGCAGTGGACATTTGCAGTAAACAGTTTCAAGTTTCCAGATAGGCCTCAGCAAATGAAGGTTTCTTCCTCAGCAAGCATACAGCGCCTGCTAGTTACTGTACGGTTGCTCACAGATCCTGTGGCACATAAGCCGATCTCTCAGGTTAAGAGTCGAGCATATTTTAACAGATCCCTTCCACGCACAAGTTACAAATGGAGGCCACCATCCTTCACAGGGCAGGACTTCAACGGGACTCCATGCAGGAGGGAGGACCCCTGCCTGGACCTCATTGCAAGACTGGGCGTAATTTCTTTTCTTGCATCTGTTCAAAGTTTTGGCCACATTCCTTTAACTGTGTGACATGCAAGGTATTTGGAGAGGAAATTCCAGGGTGTTTAAATGCTCCGTTCCAATAACACTCCTATTGCAGGTATGAAACCGGCTACAACAAGACAAACAACAAAAACTTGTTTCTTTAGCAATCCGGCACCTTCAGCAGTTGCTTTCCAGTTCCTGACAGATTTGTAATCCTTTCAAGGCCATGCAACAGTCACATGCAAACAAGTTTTCACTATGTTGCTCCTTTATGCAACTCATGACTTTTAAGAAATAAAAAAGGCTTGATAACAGCTTGCAGCTACTGTGGTGCCAGGTTCATCCCCATAGTTTTGACTCACTGAATTGCATGGCCATCGGACTCTGTCTAGTTAAATGTGTAGCAAGTCCTCACACTAATGTTCTTCTCTTTGCTTTTTTTTTTTAGTGTCTGCAAAAAGATTTTCTGCCAAGGTGAGGTGATGTCTGTCTCCTGTTGACCTAAAGGGTTTGATTAATGGCAGTAATAGTAATAAAAGTGCTCTCTGTTGTATTAACTGTCTGGCTTGAATTTTATTAGCAGTGTTTATAGCGAACTAGCAGAGAGGAAGAGATTTGTAACAGTGTAACTGATAACCTTGCCCCAAGGAGCACTGTCTTCATCATACCTGTGTACAGCACCTAGCCAAGTGCCAGCCTTATCCTTGTTCTGGGCCTAGAGGTGCTACTGCACTACAGAGAATCAATTCTTCATCCGGTGGCACCCTGGGCTCCATCTTGCTGGGCACAATGCGATATTGTGTATTTCCCCCACCCAATGTTCTCACTCAACCAGCAGTGGAATTGTTTAAAAGATGATTGCACAGTTGAGTTTGGGCGGGCACCCCTCCCTGTGGTTTGTAGAGTGCTTTATGATGTATGTGCTAGGTTGATGCTACAGATAGTCTCTGCTAATATTTATAATCCCCCCCCCCCCCCAAACCTTCTGCGTTGTAACGAGTCTATTGATTTGGGTTGAAAAGTGGTCTGTGCAGGCATCGCTCCAGCACTGGAAGAGGAAACTAAAAGGCATGTCGTCTTTAAACCGCTCTGAGCCCTTTGACTCTTCCCAGCTTTGCTTGTGTCCGATTCTCTTTTAAAAGACTCTTTTCCTATCCGAGAGACATTGATGCTCTAGTTCTGTGTATCCAGGGCACAGCCCAAAGGAGTGAATGTAAATAGCGACTGTCTTCCCACCTCGTTGTGGTTGGGGGCCAAGGGAAGCCATCTTGCTGGGACTTGCTTCCTCCTGCTGAAGATGTTCTGGCTCCATCCTAGGTGTCGAGTGGAAAGCGTCTCCTTCTCTCACCTTCGACCCCGTTCTCGTTTTCTGTTGCATGCAGGAAGCCTATAGGCTGATCTACCGCACCTACCTCCATGACGGCTTCTTGAGCCTGTGGCGCGGGAACTCGGCCACGATGGTCCGGGTGATCCCTTACGCTGCCATCCAGTTCTGTGCGCACGAAGAGTACAAGCAACTCCTGGGAAGCTACTACGGCTTTCATGGAAAGTAAGATGCTGCTGGTGTTGAGTCTTGTCCTAGGAGCAGAGTCTGACTGTTGGGGTGGGAGGAGTTGTGTGGACTGAAGGCCTGTGGGAATTAGGATTGTTATGTAGGTGACAGGTTCCCACAGCCTAGAGGCACCCATTGCTGATCAGCAGAGAGTGTCGCTGCTCAGCTGATTGCTGTCCTGGTGGAGAGCCCTAGAGCGCCGTGGGGCAGGAGCTAAGCAGTGTGGGGTGTCCCAGACAGATTCCCTCTGGCTGATAAGATCCTGCCTTCTAGAGGGGTGAGCAAGGAGCGGCCCAGAGAGCATTGGAGGTTAGCACTCGGTGTCGCCAGGTGGGCAGTACGAAGTGTCTTTCCGCTGTCAAGAGAAGCAACGGGACGCAGTCTCCCCAGAGCACTGAAAACCAACCCCCCTGCGCTTTAGTGCATGGCTGCTTGCTCCCTTCTCCGTGCGGGAGGGCAGATGGTGTCTGAAAGACCTGAATCAGGCTTGCTGCAGCCCCCAGCCTGTCATCAGCATCAACCACCCCCCCCCCTCCCGCCCCCCCAGTATAACTAGCTGCTGGAAGCCAGCTCAGGATAGCGGTGGGAGGAAGCCTAAGAAAAGTTACCATCCTTATTCTGTGCAGGTGTGATCTGTTTGGTTTTGTCTCCCTCTCGTTGTTAGAACATTGACTCCTTTACCCAGATTCATCGCTGGTTCGCTGGCAGGTACAACAGCTGCCATGTTAACCTACCCCTTGGACCTGGTGCGAGCCCGAATGGCTGTCACGCCGAAGGAGATGTAAGTGGCTAATGGGAATGGGTGTAAGCGCCCGGGATGGAGGTGGATGGTTTTGAAGCTCAAGCCTTGGTGTAACTCTGGGTTGGTGTGACAGCCTTGGGAATCGGCAAGTCTGATGTATGCAAGTGACCTGGGGGCTGCAGTTGGTCCAGTGGCCTTTCTTCTCCAGAAGGAGATTAATAGATTCCAAGGCCTCCTGTGTGACACAGGTCCGAGACTTCCCCACAAGGGTAGTAATTCAAATAGTGATCAGCTCACAAGTGAGAGGTACCTTGTGTGCTGGCTTGGTCCAAAGAGTAGTGTCAAACTGGCCTCTTTCAGGAGAGGCCCAACCTGACGACCTCTGCTAGGTCAACAGGTCACGAACAAATGACCACAATAAAGCTATTGGAAAGAGCTGGCTCTTAAGCAAGTCCCTTCTGAGCTCCTCTGTCATACGCTCGGAACTGAACGTTGGTGGACTTCTCCAGCCGAGCAAGCAGGTTAACTAGGTCCCCCAGCGAGGCAGGTTGGAAGCATTACCAATGGCCTTCCTGCACAGGCAGTAATGTCTGGGGGTCTGGGTTTCGACAGGTACAGCAATATCCTCCACGTCTTCATCCGAATCTCTCGGGAGGAGGGGCTGAAGACCTTGTACAGGGGCTTTGCGCCCACTATCCTTGGGGTGATCCCGTACGCCGGACTTAGCTTCTTCACCTACGAGTCGCTGAAGAAACTGCATGCAGGTAAAGCACGCTCTGCGTCGGGATGCTGACATCCTGGTGACGGGAGCTCAGGCTGGCAGCGTCTCAGAGCTTTAGCACTTGGTCATAAAGGGCTTAAAGCTGCCTCCCCCGTTCTGCACCGAAGGATGTCTCCTCTCTCCTCACCTCTGTCGGACTGGGAAGCAGCAGGACTTGGTACATCATCCCCATTTTATAGCTGAATAAACTGACACTCAAGGGCTTGTGTAGGGTCACACTGAGTCAGAATCCAGGATCCTGACACCCTCTCTGCTGTATTGGCCATTAGACCATGTAACTTTGTAGTCATGCAGTTACTCCAGGAAGCTATTTATACATTGCCTCTTCCTCTCTCTTTCCCAGATCACAGTGGGAGAGCCCAGCCATACCCCCTGGAACGTCTCGCGTTTGGTGCCTGCGCAGGCTTGATCGGCCAGTCGGCCTCCTACCCTCTGGATGTGGTGCGTCGGCGAATGCAGACGGCCGGGGTCACGGGACATGTGTATGGTTCCATCCTGCCCACCATGCGAGAGATTATAAGAGAAGAGGGACTAATCCGAGGCTTGTACAAAGGACTCAGCATGAACTGGGTCAAAGGTCCAATCGCAGTGGGAATAAGTTTCACGACCTTTGACCTTACCCAGATCCTTCTCCGTAAATTACAGTTCAGCACTAATATTGAAAGGTAGTGGCGTCATTCCCCAGTATAACAGGGGAGAAGTACAGTGTAAGTCTGTGTGTCTAGCAAACACTAGCATTGTCCCATTCTGTTAGTGCTACCCCCTACTGCTGAGATTTTACTTTCTGTTCTTTTTTCTTTTCTTTCTTTTTTTTTTTTTAACAAGCCTCCGAGTTATTGCCAAGCCCAGACATGTAACTAACTTTCACTAAAATGGGATTCTCCCCATGGGTCTCGGTGTCAGCGGAGCCGCCTTCTCTAGGTAGCTGCCTCCTTCTTGTGTTTAACTCTTTTATACACACTAAGCTATTGCTGGCTTCTCTCCTGGGCTCAGTGGGTTGATGAGGTGGTGTGGATTATAGAAGAGGGGCTGCCATGCTGCCTGGATGGAGCTGGAAATCCGGGAGGTGAAAGGTGTTCCTGCTAGGCAGTTCTTAATGACTACACAATGGTAAGCACCCTGGCAAGCAGTATTTCAGCGTGAGTCTGCAATGAACTGCACATGTGAGTGGAGAGGGTTAATAGCCTTTGAAATGGAACATCCAGGATTTAAGTTTTTATTTTAAAACAATTTTTTACTCCAAAATTTGGAGGTGAGCTCTGGCAGGAAGTGTGGAAGTGTTCCTCCCTTCAGATAGCACTCGTTCTAGTTTTACTTTGTGTTCAACAAAACATCCCACCTCAGCAATGCCCCTCTCTAAAATCAGCAAAGACAGAGTTAGATCAGCTTTCAATCTGGAATTCCTGTGCCTGGGGTCGTAAACTGGATTCACTTGAAATAGTGTGCTTTCAGGCTACTTTAAAAACCTCTCTATCCGGAGTTGTTGTATTTTTAAAAGCAGCATTTTCGGAAGGATTTATCAGCTTGCAGTATTAAGACTGGAGATTAAGAGTGGGGAGTGTTACATCCTCAAAGTTTAACCAATGATGTCTTTAATTATTGTGGTTGCTGCTTAAGCTGCAATGTGAGAATAAACTCTGCGGGGGGCACACCTGTGAATAACCTTTCAAGGTGGCAGTTTTGAATGGGTTCAAGCTGCTGGCCCTGCTTTGGAACACCCTTGGTGCGCACACGCTCTGGAGGTCATGTCACCTCAGCTGATTAACTTTGATTCCAGTAGCTTATTCTTAGAATTGTGCTGGACCAACTTGGCTCGTAGAAAATAGACCCAGTTTGCCAAGAGTAACACAATTGTCGCCCATTGGGGATCGTGCCAGGTGTGCCAGTCCTTCCCAGCTGCAAGTGTGAAACGAACCCCAAGGCACCCAGGGGGATGCGTCCGCGGGGAAAGCCCCAGACTCAGAAATGGAACTGAGTCCTTCTGAGACATCTTCCCTGAGACATCTTCTCCCCTCCCCCCTCAACCCATTGTATTAAATGTGAGCACTGGTCTGAAGAGAGACTGGAACCCAGAAGCCCTGATGGGCTGCAGCCTTCAGCCACATAGCTCCTGGGGGTGCCCACTAGGATAGGAGTGAGAACAGTGCAGGGTGGTGAGATTTGTCTGTCCAGAAGCCTGGGGTGTCTGTACTAAAACCTCCAAGGCGAGAAGGAGACTCGAGGGCAGTGCCAGTGTCGAAGCGCTGGACCCAGAGGGGTGAAGAGGTGGGGTTTTGTTGTTGGCTCTGCAGCTAATTTAAAAACCTCTTTTAGCCAAACCTTTTTCCCCGACTTTCCCGACTGTTTAGTCCAGCAGCAGACCTGATTTCAGTCTAACCATGTTAGCAGTGGTCTTTGGTTTCTTGAACAATAGGGTTCTTAAAATAACTGTGTGTGTTGTGTACGTTTTTAAATAGCTGGTTTTCCCCCTGTTTGGATGTACAAGGGGGGAACCCAAAGCGCTTAATTCTTCTATTTTCTTGCATGAATTAAAACTTGTTCCAAATCTGCTGTCTGAAATGCGGGACCCTGAAGCTTCTCTAGTGTGCTGGGTAGAAGGGGGCGGTGCCACTGTGTGTAATGGAGTGACCTTCGTTTTGGTCCAGGAATCTCCCATGAGTATGTTCTGTAGCCCACAGAAAGGAGGCAAGCCCCATGTAAATCTTTTCTCTCTCCCCTCCCGTTTCTCTGGAATTGTTGACCATCTGACCCCAAATTGTGTGACTCTCTTTTAAAACTATAATAATTAGCAGTCAAACACTGTTCATTTGCATTTCCTTCTCTTCAGCTCCCCTCTACCATAGTTGAGCGCCTTGGGTCCACCCCTGGCTGTTTGGGGCAGGCAGGTCTGATGGAGAATATCTAAACTGGCACAAGTGCAGGTTTGATGTTGGTTCCCAGAACAGTCCAGCATCAGAACCCTCCTTGTCGAATGCAGTGGTGAGAGGTTTCATTTCGAATGAGGATTCGATGCCAGGGATGTGTGTTCCTTTGGAAAGTCCTCGACTATCGTTTGTCCAGTGTGATCCCTTCCCCTTCTCCGCTGGATGTGAAATGGCAGCTGCTCCCAGTGCCTGGCCTAGCTCTTTGGCTGTGTGAACTGGTCGTTGCCTGGGTGGAGAACACTGGGGAGCTGGCTCTTTCCAAAGAGTCCTGAGGGCCAGGTAAGGGGTGCTAGTGTGGGAAGCTGGGGTGGCTTTCCAGCAGTGGGTCAAGGCAGAACTTACCCATTTGCTGCTGCTGGGAGTCCTCCCTGATCCCCGGAGACCTGCCCCAAGCAGTCTTCTCCTGGTTCTCCGGGAACACATGGCTGCAGGGCCTGAGAGTGCCAATACAGCCTGGGTGGGAAGACAGGCCAGCAGCAACCAAGGTGGAAGGCAGATCTCTGTGCGTGCAGAGGACTCTGGTGGGGAAAGGGGAATGCTGAGGAGCCTTGGCACCTGTGAGAGTTCACCATCCGTGGAAGTCATGGGGGTGACAGTCCCTGCAAAGCAGGCAGTGGAGTGGGAATATCCATTGATACTTTCATGGTCATTTTTAGAAGCCCAGTCCAGCAGCTGGTCTGAGGAAATGATGGTACGTCTGGAACTTCGCCTGACAGCCATTGGCCTGGCAGTGCTTAAGTATTACAGGTCTTGCACTGTGGTTGCTTTAACACAGAAGCAGTCAGTACATTTCAGAAGAAACTTTTTTTAACAAGAAGTGTGTGATAAATGGACTTTGCAGGGTAGCACCAATCTGAGAAGTCTGTGGCATCCGGCATCGGTGGGTACAGCATTGGTGGCAAAGGGGAAGCGAAACATTGGAGATCAGTAAAAGTTGCATCGAAAACAGTAAATACCTGAATGTAGTTACTTAACTCTGATCCTAGGGCTAATGTGGTATGTTCTGGGCTCAGTCCATGGCTCAGAGCCAAAAATGGAAAAGGCTTTTTCATTGCAATGTCTGGTTCCTCTTACCCGCCCTGTACTCTTTAATGCCGCGTTATGCAGGCACTCTTGTTGCCTGTCTATGCGCAGAGCACAAATGCCTTTTGTAAAGATTTTCTCACCCATTAATGTGTGTCAAACTTGACTGCTTTCCTTGGGTCTGGAGTTCTATTTTAATGCAGTGAAGACACTGTTATATAATGTTTATATATATATATTTTAAAATTTGTGCCAAGAGAGGAGTATATTTAATAAAAAATTAACTGACTTTCTGGATTCTCTTTGGGTGTGCTCTGTGTTGCACCTCTGCCACCAGGAGGCGCTGGTTGCACTCACAATACGTATTGCAGGACAAAACAGGGGCTCTCGTCTCTACCCAACAGAACTGGGGCCAGCGTTGAGAGGGTCAGAAAGTGGAAGCTGTAGCCACCAGCATTGGGCCTGTTTAGCACCTGATTTTCAACAGTGCCCAGCACCAGAAAAGCCCTCGACGCACTGAGCTCTTCTGAATCTAGTGCAGGCTGAGCCTGCTCAAATCTCTTGACTCAGTCCTGTAGGAGGAGAGATGTCTCCCTTCTCCCATATTGTCCAGCACGACGTGCACTTCAGGTGCTGACTCTTACACACAGCAGACTCCCGCACCAGACACTGTTCCCTTGCTCATGTCGTCCAACCGGGAGAGCTTCCCCCAGTGGGTTTAGGGCGGCATCTCTGACTTTCTCTGCTCCCAGATCAATATCCGGTGTCCTCCCCCCCCCCCCCGACCCCCCATGTCTTTCCCAAATGCAAGCTCCTAGCTGGCCTCTACTGGTGCTGACCATTCTCCTAGAGACCTCCTGCCGTCCTCACCTTGTTAATGGTTAAAGTGGCTGGCAGGCACGGGAGCACGCCCCGAAGTACTCAGGGTATTTGGTTCTGTGTATTCAGAACTTCTCTCCCTGGGGATGGCACGGTGATGCAGTGGGAAGGCTCATCTCTTCCAATGACCTGGGAGCTACGTGGACACAGGCAGGGCAAAGGCAGGGACCAGAGGAAGCGCCGCCTGCTGCCCCTCCAGGCTGGGGATGAGCGATAGGCCAATAACCTGACCTCCAAACAACCTCCGTTCAAAACAGTTTCAGAACCCCCGAGAGGAAGCCAGCGTGAGATGGGGCTGGCGGAGCCCTGCTTGTGCCGAAGAGCCGATTCAGAGCCCCGGTGGGCAGCCCTCTTCGGGGCTGGAGCATCAGGGTATGACAGGGATGCCATAACTCCGGATAAATGAACTGCTGCGGTAGCCTGGTGGGTCAACACAGTAAGGAAATGATGAACTCGTATTCTATCGAATGACTTCTCTGCTGGAGGGGAATCCCAGAATACCACACAGTTAGTTTGATAAACCACTATACTCAGTAAGATATATCAAAAACATGGGAGTGGGGGCGGGGGGAGTCCCAGCCTCCCTGACTTCTCTGGTAAAACTCCCAGAGACTTCAATGGGGCCAGGGGTTCAGCCATGGTGCCTGGACTCCTAAAACCCGCCCCCCAAAGGCTACTAAATCGGGCCCCTTTCTGGCAATTCTTAGCTCAGGTGTCCAGGACTGAATGGGCCGTGGGGTCTGAACGTCCTCTGGCTCTGGGCTGAGCCCGGGCAGCTGTTAGCTGTGCAACTGGTGGTGCTGTTCTGGGTGCATGGAGGGCTTTGGTCTGTGGGAGCTCTGGGCTGGTGCCTCTCCCTGACTCGCTGAAAATACAGCGTTGTAATGGCGTCTTTCAGCAGTCGGTGCCTGGCTAAGCTGCATGGAAAGAGAATTGCTGGTAGGTTTGTTTGGCTGTGGCTATCGGCTCTGTGAGGTCAGAAACCTCCCCCTCACCAATGGGGCTCTTAGTGAAAGGACACGGTGAAATCTGTAGGAAACCCTTAAATCTCTGGGATGTGGCTTTTCTCAGCCCAGGTGTCTTTCGAGTTGCTGTCGCTAGGATCCCATTGCGCTGTGTGCTGCACCGACGTGGAGTGAGAGAATCTCTGCCCCAATCAGCCTCCAGTCTAGAGAGACGAGTGGGAGAAAGGAGGGATCATCTCCTTAAAATAAGTGGGGAACTAAGGCACAGAGACTTTGACTTGCCCAACAAGGAGTCTCTGCAGAGCTCAGATCTCTTGAGTCCCAGCACAGGACCTTAGCCATAAGACCGGCCTCTGAGGGTACGTCTACACTGCAACGGAAGCCAAGGGTTAGTAGAACTGGCAAACCCTGGGTTTGTTAACCTAGGACTTGAGTGTCTACACTCATTTGTAACCCCCAGTGAATCCTGGGTCCCAACCTGGGGCTCCAGTGTCTGCCCTGTATTATGCGTCCCGAGTCCAACCACCCATATCCCAGACTTCCTAGCACCCTCCCGAGGTGCAGTGGTCTAAGGTTGACTTGCCTAAGGCAGGGTCTGTGTCTGGGGGAAGGGCAGCAGCCTCCTTGCCAGGCACAGGTGAGGAAGAGCCTGAGCTGCTGGGTGCTGCTGCAGGAGTGTCCGACAGCAGCTGTGCACAGGCCAGGAGTTTGAAAAGAAGGGCGCAGTTGAGCAGTCTGGCAGAAGAGGGCGCTGCTGGGTCAGTTTTCATTGCTCTGGCTGTTGCGAGGGAGAAGTTCGGGGTCAGCTGCCATAGCTGGGAAAGGTGCATGGGCCAGGCCCAGTCAGGCCTTGAGCTGAAGTTTGCAAGGTGCATGCAGGACATGCAAATCCTTAGTGCTGCATCCAGCAGGCAGGACTTGCAAGTCGTTAGCTTCATTTGCAAGATGCAGCCGATAAGACAGCAACGGATTTCTCACTTACTGGTTTCTTGCAGTGTAAGAATCAATTTCTAACTCTTGGACACTTGCACAGCTCCCATTGTGGCGGGGTGATACTGGTCTCGCCATTAGATGGATCTGGCTCTGAGGCCCAGAGAGGCTAAGTGACTTGCCCACGGTCACACAGGAAGTCTGTAGCAAAGTAGCGAAATGGGGAATTGAACCCAGTTCTCTCAGGCTAGCACCCTAACCACTGCACTGTCCCTCCCCTCTACTTGGATA
Source organism: Emys orbicularis (assembly GCF_028017835.1). NCBI lineage: Eukaryota > Metazoa > Chordata > Testudines > Emydidae > Emys > Emys orbicularis. Next base: position 14,722,140 of record NC_088706.1, on the reverse strand, counting down.
ACCTCCCTCTACTCTCCCAGGGCTGTGTGGCTGTTTAGAATGGAGCCTGGGCGTTTTGTACAGCACCGAGCACCCTTACACGCTTCCTGAGCAGGGCCAGGTTTGGGCTCTGTGTTCGTCCTCATGCTGCGACTGCTCTTTGTTTAAGGGCTGCTGATCCCTCACCTTTGGGGCAGGTTTTCGAAGCTCCTCCTTAGCCTCAGTGGAATGTGTAATTACAGGCTGCCAGGCCCTGGGGACCGTGTATGGGAAGGCTCAGGGACAGCTTCGTTTGCTTTCTTTTCTCCTGTGTCTTTCCTGTTCCCTTTCTGGCCAGCTGGCTTTAGCCATGGGGCAGCTCCAAGCGGAGCAGGGGCTAAACTCAGTTTGTTTGGCGAGTGCCCCATTTCCTCTCTTGCGAGCTCCCGAGAGGCTCTGATCGGTGTGTGCTGTAAGGTAACGTTCAAGGTGCTGTCTTGATACGGTGAGCGAGTTCTTTCTGGGCTGGGCCTGTCACCTTCCTATCAAACGAGCCAAGATCTAGGAGGCAGGACCCTCAGCGGGCAGGGAGGGGTACCCACTCCAGGGGACTGGGCCTGAACCGAGCTCTGCCTCCCGTTCAGGCACAGAAGGTAGGGCCCAGTGCACGCTGTGTGTGCACCACACTGACCTCTGAGCGTAGGAACTGCTCAACTGTGTCTCATACGTATTAGCGATACGGGGCAGACTGAGGAGTCGCCTTTAGGTTAAGTGAGAGGGTGCGGACGGTTTGGAGGGGGGTGGTGCTGAGTTCTAGCCCCATCTGTCCCTGTGCTGTGATAAAGGGGAAGGCTGAGGGAGCCTTGTGGAGCTGTTACAAGAGATCCCAAGGCCAGAAGGCTCGTCCTGTCTATCACAGGCCAGAGAACCTCCTCCCAGTAATTTCTGGACTGGAACTTGCAGGAGAAACATCCAATTGAGCTATAAAAGCTGTCGATAATGGAGAATCCACCGCAACCTTTGGTAAATTGTTCCAACGGTTAATTTGCGCCTTATTTCCAGGCTCAATTTGTCTGGCTTCAACTTCCAGCCCTTGGATCGTGTTTGATCTTTTCCCTGCTAGATTGAAGAGCCCAGCCTTAAATATGTGTTCCCCAAGTAGGGACACTTAAGGGGTGACTGGACACACACTAACTTCCTCTTTGGTAAGCCAAATGGGGTGAGCTCCTGGAGTCTGTCACTATAAGGCAGGGGTGGCCAAGCCATGGCTCAGGAGCTGCATGCAGCTCTTTGATAGTTAAAGTCCGGCTTGTGGAGTCCCCCACCCTCATTCTCCCCCTACAACATTGGTGGGGGACCTCTGCCTTGCAGCGGGGTAGTGGGTAGGGGCTGCTACCCAGCAAGGAGGGGGATATCAGGGCTTCAACTGCGCGAGGAGGCCTGCCTGGGCTGCAGGAACGGGGCTGAAAGGCCGAGCCCCAGCAGAGCCGCCCCAGCTCTCAAACTTCTGAAGATCGTCGTCTGTGGCTGGGCGAGTCAGTAAGTTTTTGGCCACCCCTGTTCTAAGGCCTAATTTTGAATCCTTTAACCATGGTCGTGGTTTTCCTGCTGGGGAAAGAATTATGGGTCAGAGTGGGGGACTTCTGTGCACGGGGGGCAATTAGTGCTGTGGGGTGGAGTCAGGCACTGGCCCCTTGGCTCCCTTCACCAGCAATTCCCACACCAAGCGAAGAACTGCTCCCAACGGATTCGCCTCTTGGCTGAGCTCTGGGAAGGGGGCCCTGTGTGAGCAGGGACGGGCCTGGGGTGATGCTCCCATATTAACATCTTGTGCTTTTTTTTACAAATAATTCTGCAGTGGGGGCAGGGTGGGTTTCTTTTTTTGTGGCCCAATTACAGCGCCTGTGAATTCTTTCTCTCCCCCCCCCCCCGCTCCCCCTTTCCTGGCTAGTCTATCAGTCATTGTCCCAGCCCAGGATCACGTCTGGGCAGATCTCCGGGGAAAGACTGTCTGCGTGTCTGAATGCAGCACAACCCAGGGCCCTAGCAACCGCCCTCCTGCTGCAAATGCCTCCCTGGGCACTCGGCCCCCAGCCTTAGAGAAAATTAGACAAATGAGCTCTTAGGGCTGTAAAGGGACAAGCAGAGGTTGAACCAGCCTCTGGAGTCCCAGCTGCCATGGCCTCGCCTGGATTTGGGGTTGCTTAACTGAACCTGAGCTGAAAAGGTGGCCCTGCCCTTCCTTCTCCAGGAGCTGGTCCCAGCTGTGGCTCCCTCCCTACCTGGCTGGGTCCCAGTGAGCACCTGCTGGGGGTTTTGCAGGCTCTGCCTGTGCTTCCCACCCATGTCTAGGAGGGAGCCCCCCATTTCCATTTTCCCCACGGGCGGGGCTGTGGAAAGATGCTGCTGGGCTGGGGCGCATGTGCTATGGGTGTGGAGGAAGGGGAAAGCGGAGTCCAGCAGCGGGAGAAGGCCCTCGCGGGCAGGCTAGGGCTCAGGCAAAGGGCTGCACGCTCTCCGGAGGCTCCTAGGGGTAGGGATGGGCTATTGACACAGGCCAGACCTGGCAAATGCGCCCAGCTGGGCGGGGGTTCCGGGCCTCAGATGTGGGTAACGCCTGAGCCAGGGGAGCCAAACCCTCCTTGTGAGGCACCTGTAGGACCTGACCCCCTGCAATGGGGGATGGAAATGAGCCTTGCCAGTGGCCTCCCCTCCCTGGGGCAGCTGCACCCAGGGGTCTGTGCATGGGCCCATACCCCCACCCTGGCTCCCCACGCGCTGTCAGGGACAGGTCTGCGACGCTGGCCTAGGCGGCTGCCATTCGGCTGCGGCAGGGTTTGGGTTTCACAGCCTCCATGTGCTGGTGTGAGTGAGTGCACCAGCTGCAGGGGGTGTGTGTGCAGACTTGTGCGTGTGTGTTTATATACACCACCCCTCCTTGCAGCCCTGCCCATCGCCTCACCTATGTTACGAGCTGCTCCTTTTCCTAGGGTCTCCCCTCGGCTTGACTCCAGGGGTGCAGGGAGCTGTGCTTTGGCTGAGAGGCCAAGCTCCAGGTGGCTGTATCACTGTCACCTTGGCAATGGCCAGGGGAGGGCAGAGGCGTTCCGGCTTACCCAGCTCTGTGCCGAAGGCTGATGGCCTTGCGTACAGCCATCACTGGGATTTATGGGAACACAACTCTAGCCCCACAGCCAGGACGTAACTCCTCGCTGCCCCACCAGCCCAGGGTGGAGAAGGAATTTCCCCCACCATACTGTAGTCTGCAACTGCCAGCCTGCAGGGAGCCCAGCTGCTGGGGCCTCTCTGCAGCCAGGTTGGGCTCCCCCCGCACACACTTTGGGGCACATGCCCACCTCCGCATGAGCCTCAGGCCCCATGCATCAGGGCCAGACACTGGTTACATCAAGGGTGAGATGCTGCAAAAAGCTCCCCCCCCCGTCCGAAATGCTTGGCCCGGTTCACTCCTGCCAGGGCAGCTCTAGTCTCCCTCTTGCCCCCCCTCCCCCACAAGTGCCTTGGAGGACCCCCTCCTCCCCCCCCAGGAGGGCCTGCAGTCCCTGCCCCTCCTCCCCCCACAGCGTACAGAGGATGAGCTGCTGTTGGGGTTATGTTCCTGCCTCATCTTATATTGCTGCAAGAACTTTGATCCCCAAGGTTCTTCTAGAGCTGGTGACTTCCCCTCCCACATTACTCAAATGCAGCCACCTCTGGGGTGGAACACAGTAGATGCTTTAACCACGCACACCAACACTACAGGACACATTTGGATGGTGACTTGAAGAATCCTCTGTCCAGCTACCACTGCAGGAATGCGGCAGGAATCTGACCAGCAAGTGGATTACCAGTTTTATGTATTTATTCATAAAATATCCCTGTACCTGGTTGCATTTATTCTAGAAGTCAGAATCAGTAAGGCCACTGGGCTGGGTGATTTTACACAGAGGAGGGGGATGATTTCCTGAGGAGAAATTAAATCAAATGCAGGCCACAGAAACCCCACGCCAAACACTCACAGTCTTAGGGAGAATCGCTATTTATGCCCTCATTGGGGCAAACATCCAACACCTCCCCCCAGCAGGGAGCGAGTGCCTCGGCCATGGTCGAACCCAAGCGGTGGAAGAACAAAGCTACCAAAAAAGAGTTGGTCTAATAAATCATCCAGTGATTTCCCACCTACACCTGCACAGTGCCTGCAGCCCATGACACCCCAGCCCAGGGCCAGCTGTTGCGAGCCTGGCCAGGCACAAGGGAAGGGCTGCAAGTTCCCTGTTAGGAGAGGGTTTGCTCTGGGGTCCTGCTGGCGAGAGCCGGAGCAGCAGGCACCCAAGTGATGGGATCCGGGTTGCGCCTGACACACGGGCCAAGGGGTGGATGCTGCGCAGCCCCCGCTCTGTCTGCCATGCGGGAGGCTGCTCTGTGGACAGCCCGTCTCCTCTGCTGCCCCGTGGATTTCCATTCCGGCTTCTAGGCGTGACTCTGAGCCAGCGTCCTCTCCCCCTTTCCCAGCCTCAGCGTCCCCCCACCCCCCCGCTTCCTGCAGCATCAAGCGCTAGAGCTCGGCTGCGTCAGGCCCATTTCACTTGTAGGCCTAGTCCCCCTTCCTCCATTGCCCTGCATGGCCATTGACAGCAGGACAGAGCGTGCCCTGGGAGCACCCTGCACTGGTGTCAGCAACTGCGCAGGGTCCCGGAGCCCCAGTCCTCCAAGGCCCACGCCGGGTCCCGGGAGCCCCCAGCCCGCCAAGGCCCGTGCCGGGTCCCGGGAGCCCCCAGCCCGCCAAGGCCCGTGCCGGGTCCCGGGAGCCCCCAGCCCGCCAAGGCCCGTGCCGGGTCCCGGGAGCCCCCAGCCCTCCAATGCCCACGCCGGGTACCGGGAGCCCCCAGCCCGCCAAGGCCCGTGCCGGGTCCCGGGAGCCCCCAGCCCGCCAAGGCCCGTGCCGGGTCCCGGGAGCCCCCAGCCCGCCAAGGCCCGTGCCGGGTCCCGGGAGCCCCCAGCCCGCCAAGTCCCGTGCCGGGTACCGGGAGCCCCCAGTCCTCCAATGCCCACGCCGGGTACCGGGAGCCCCCAGCCCGCCAAGGCCCGTGCCGGGTCCCGGGAGCCCCCAGCCCGCCAAGGCCCGTGCCGGGTCCCGGGAGCCCCCAGCCCGCCAAGGCCCGTGCCGGGTCCCGGGAGCCCCCAGCCCGCCAAGTCCCGTGCCAGGTACCGGGAGCCCCCAGTCCTCCAATGCCCACGCCGGGTACCGGGAGCCCCCAGCCCGCCAAGGCCCGTGCCGGGTACCGGGAGCCCCCAGCCCGCCAAGGCCCGTGCCGGGTACCGGGAGCCCCCAGCCCGCCAAGGCCCGTGCCGGGTACCGGGAGCCCCCAGTCCTCCAATGCCCACGCCGGGTCCCGGGAGTCCCCAGCCCGCCAAGTCCCGTGCCGCGTACCGGGAGCCCCCAGCCCTCTAGGTCTCTGGCTCCCAGCTGAACCATCTCATGTTCCCCACCAGCAGGCTCCTTCTGGGGTGGGAGGTGGGGGAGGAAGCTGAGGCTGCGAGGGTACCTGAGCTCTCGGGGGGAGGCCAGCAGTAGAACATGGCCCATGCACAAGAAGCCATGTAGGGGAGACAGCCCCTGCCATGGCGGGGGGAGGGGGAGCGGCTCGGCCGAAGCAAGCTGGGGAGAAATAGCCTGGAAGATGCTGTGCTTGGGGCCCCTCCCCCACATCTCCCAACCAGCTCCAATGCAGGCTGGGGAGACGCTGATGCGCCAACACCCCCGGCAAGTTACTCCTGCCCCTTCGGTGGGCACAGACAACCAGCCAGCGGCCTCGGCCTGACAGGCGGGTCCCAGCAGGGAGGCCGGTTGTCTCTACACGAAGCAGGGGCAGCTGGCGTTCCCAGGCCCAGGCAGGAGAGGAGATGGGCTGGACGCAGGGCAGAGAGCCGTTGGGTGGGAACTATTCCCAGCCCGTGGCACGTGGCCCTGCAGGTCACGTGGCATGTAGCCCTGTGCCCTGCTGCAGCTGTGGTTAGGAGGCTGCCAGGTACTGGTGGAAGTAGAGGCCAAAGAGGCTGGTGATCACTTGGCAAACGGCCACCCACCAGGTCAGGAAGGCGAAGATTCCGCGGTAGAAAAGCGGGGTGAGGATGGCGCCCAGCGCGCCCGTGATCTGCGCCACCATGGCCTGCATGTCCTCTCCTCCCTCCTCCTCAGCCAAGGGAGCAGCGGGCCGGGCCGGTGCGGCGCCCACCGCCGGGGAGACGGGCGGGGGCTCGGGGAACAGGCCCCACGAGTAGTCACCTGCAAGGCAGAGGGGACAAGAGGGACTGGTGAGCGTGAGGGGAGCCAAGCTGATCCCCCACCCCTGGCAGGGGCAGAGCGCACCCCTCTAGTCCCAGCCAGCCCTGGAGGGACGGGTCCCTCCAACTGCTCCCTGCAGCACCTATCCTGTCACCCAGCCGCTGGGGTGTTTCCCGGCTCTGCTCAGCCCACTGCACAGGGTGACTCGGGGCCAGGGGAGGCGCGCCCCGGTTTACAGACCGGCAAGGGACTGCTAGCCAGGCCCAGCACCAGCCACTGCAGGAGGAGGTGCAGGAACCCTGCAGATGTGGGACAATCTGCCCTCCCAACCCCCGCAGCAGGACATCGACCCTTCCTTCCAAGCTGGGTGTTTCGGGCTAGGGCACCCTTCCCCTGCCAGCCAGCCCCCGTCTGGGCCCTGGACAACTGCCCATCAGGCGGTGGCCTGAGACCCAACAAACTCATTTCACGCAGGGCCCCTCAGCTGCAGCGGGAGGTAATCAGGGAGAGCGGCTGGAGGCAGATGCAGCTCCGGTGACCTGCTCCAAATCGCAACCACGATGCTGATCCCTCGACAAGGCTCTGAAATGTCACCCCCACCCCCACCTCTTGGGGGGGCAAGTTGCAAAGGGCCCCCCAGCCGGCTCCCTACCCAGCGATTTGAGGAGCAGCGTGCAGTGCAGCGTGAGGATGATGGGGCCCAGGTACTGCAGGCTGACCACGGTGACGTAGCAGTAAATCCTCGTGACCTAGAAACGGAGAGGGAATCGGCACTGAAGGGACGCGAGCGATGCGGGGCAGGAGCACCAGACGGCTCTGCGAGCCTGGGCAAGTCACTGCCCCTCTCGGTGCCTCTCCCCTGCCCGTGCAGCAGGGCCTGTCTCCCAGGGCTGGGCCTGGCAGAACGAGGCCCGCACGGTGCGACTGTAAAACCCATACTAGAGGGGAGAGTCAGGAAGGAAAGAGACCGAGAGGGAAGGGGCTGGGAAAGGAAACACTCCTGTCTTTGCCCAGCTCCTCTCTGCCCAAGGCCAGTGCTGTCTAGACCCCGGTGTGCGTCGCCCATGCACCCGTCTCGGGCCTGGTGCTTACAGGGGAACAGATCTAGCTACAGCCAGGAGGGGGGGAATCTCCCTGGAGCTGAGGGGTGCTGGGACCCAGGGTCCTACGGCCGGCTGAATGGAGCTGGTTCACAAGCCTCCGAGGAGGCTGGAGAGCGACCGGCCTCAGACTCCTGGGCTGTTTCCACAGCAGGGAGCCTGAATCTGCTTTTTGCCCCAGCTGCCCGAGTTACTCTGTGCCCCGCCGGCGCCTACCCTGCGCTGGATCTCCAGGGCGGTGATGCGCCCAGCTTCCCTCTTCATCTGCTCCACCCAGCGTTCCGCCAACTGGAGGTAGGCCTGCAGGTGGTGGCGTGTCATGGCCAGGCGCAGCAGGCAGAGGGCGACAATGGTCCAGAGGCGCGTGGAGTTGTAGGCCGAGTCCGACATGCTGGGGCAAGAGGACAGGAGAGTTAGCGTGAAGGGGGCAGAATTCACCTTCAAAGGGCGCAGCTTGGACAGTGCCTGGACTATACAGCAAGGGACACATCAGAAACAGCAGGGTCTGATGGGAGTTTGGCCAGCACTGCCAGAAAAGTCGGGGATGTTACCAATAGTAGAACAGAAAAAGAGTCGGGACTCCTGGGTTCTGTTCCCAACTCTGGGAGGGCAGTGGGGTCTAGCAGTTAAGAGGCACCTGGGTGCCAGGATTCCTGGGTTCTATTTCTTGGCTCTACCAACCACTGACCTGTTGTGTGTCCTTGGTGGAAAGTCCCTTCCCCTCACTAGCGAGGTTGATGTCACTGACTCATGGGGGATGGCAAGTCTGAACTAATAAAGCACTGGCAGATGCTGGGATGGCCAGGGGTAGCGCAGGGCACAGGACGGACCCGTGTCTGCACCTGGTGGATGGGGAGGGGAACAGACTTGGACAGCCCCTCCCCCTTGCCTGCCTGCTGACTGCAGAGGCGCACTCACATCTGGACCGTTTGCTTCCCCATGGGTGCATGAAGCAGCAAGTCTCGGGAAATGGGCTTGATCCACATGAGCACCACGACCAGGGGTGCCAGGAAACTGGCGTGGAGCAGGATCCTGCCGGGGGGAAAAAGAACTGGAGTCAGAGCCTGTCAGAGCCCAGCTTTCCCCCATCTCCGCCCCAGGGCAGCACCCTGAACCACGGGCTCCTGTCGACGTTCACCTGAGGGCGCCGCTGGCTGGCCCGCTCCGGCAAAGACCATGCAAAGCTCACCAGGAAAAGCAACAGCCTCCAGGTATCTCAGGGGAGGGAGGTAGATGGGGAGGGTTTTTTAGAGGGACAGAGCCAGGTAACCTGGCCCCTGTCCTGCCCCCAGCATACAGTCAGCACCTGCATAGACCTGTCAAACTTATCAGAGGTCCATTTCCTGGCAGAGCTCCTGCCTCTACACCCCCCAGTGTCTGAATGACACCCCTGCTTTACATCTGCAAAGCACCTCCCATGCCACAGGGCTTGTGCGTGGCTCGCACTGCTGCCACCTCTGGGGTGGGGCAGTACTCAGGGGAACAGAGCTCCCCACACGCTGTCAGACAGCAGCCAGGGGTGGCGGCCTTGTGCCGTCTCGCAGCCCATCTATAAGGCTGGCTGCTTCACAGACAAGCGGGAGGTTACTCAACTGGGTCATTGGCCTGTCCGCGGCCATCTTCAGAGCGTCCAGGTGAGTCTGCGCCAGCCGCAATCCCGGGAACGTCAGACACGCGCCAATGAACGAACAAAGGGCCACCAGCCCCACCTTGAAGGTCAGTTTGGTGATGGGAACTCTGCAGACACGGAGCAGGGTCAGATAAGGCTACGACATGCTAACGGACAGAATTCAGCCTGCGGACGGGTTAGCACGAGGACAGCGAAGGCTCTTCCTCAGGGACCAGCAGAGGCGAACACACACAGACCTTGGGCCCTTTTTATGCTTCTATCTGACGGATAAAAAAAGGCCGGGAAAGGTTCTCTCCATAATGCTAGCGTTAAGAGAATCTTTCCAAGCCTTTTTGACCCTGGTTTTCCCCAGAAGAGGCTGGGAGGCTGGGGAACTAGCGGCATTATGACATCACAGAAGAGAAATCTGATGGGTAAGGTTTTTTTACTCAGTCTTTGTTTCTGGTCTGGTTAGTTAACATTCATTTAACTCCAATGTCCAAAACTCACTTGGGAGAAAAATATTCTTTGTTAAAGATTCAAGCCCTCCCATCTCTTCAGTTAAAGGCAGTTTACATCTCTGAGACCTCCAAGAAATCCTCCAGCAAAATCAGACTCAACATTCCTGATATTTCTAAGGTTAAAAAACAAGCAACAAAAAAACCCCATGAAAATAAAAATACTTACACCCTATGGAACTGAAACTCAGCCACCTTACAGAAGGCTGCTGAACTGGTGACACAAAGGGCTGGTGACCGGATTGGCTGCAAAGACTCAAAAAGCTCAACCCTCCCCCCCATCCCACGTGCCTTTCTATTATCTGCTCGGCCAGACTTACGTCCATTCCCATCCTCGCTGCTTTAAGAGAATCTCCAGGTTATCACTGACATTGGCAAGCCCTGCAGAAAAGAGACATGGGTGAGTAGGAGAGATTGTGTTGGAAGGGAAGAGGCAGCAGGTGACGGGGAAAGCAATGGTGTAGCTTTATTCCAATCGCTACAGCAGGTTCCTAAGAGCAAGTCACTCAGGGTGAAATGGTCAAAAGCACCTAAGGACTCATCAACATGGGAAAGTTATACCCGTATCAGATCGGGTGTGAATTTAAACCACTGCGGTGATACCGCTATAGAATCCCCTGTGTGGACACGCTGAGCCCAGTAAAGGGGCCTTTTTAAAGTTTAGCTTATGTTGCTTTGGAAGTGGCTTAAACTACTCTGGTGTGCTTTAAGAGTGCTGACGTCCTAATGAACTATATCAGCAAAGTGCTGCTAGTGTGGACGCAGCTATACTGGCAAAGCTCCGCTTCATACCGACATAGTCAAACCCCCCTCCCCCCTCCCCCCCAGGAGCAGAACGTGATACTGGTCCAAGCAGAGCTGTGCCAGAGCAGTGTGACCACACGAGGAGCGAGTTCATCCAGCAGAGCACTTCCCGACATGTGGGACTCAAAGCCTTAGAGCTCCGCACATCTGCGAGTGCCTGGGTGGGTCAGCTGGTAAGTGACAGCGAGATCCCTCAGGGTGCAAGGAGCTGCCTGGGATAAATATTATTTATTTGTCTGTTTAAGGGGTTGTAACAAGTCGGGGGAATTTCCCTTTAAGAGAACGAGTGGGGAAACCCACAGACTGAAAGCAAGCGCATCCCACTCTCCAGCCCCCTAAACGGCTCATCTGGAGAGGGGTTTGGGGTCAGTTTTCTGCACAGCACTATTTCATTGGGCAGAGAGAGCCTGATCCCTCGTCACTTCCACCGATGAAAATCGGGAAATTGGGGGGGAGGGATAGCTCAGTGGTTTGAGCATTGACCTGCTAAACCCAGGGTTGTGAGTTCAATCCTTGAGGGGGCCACTTAGGGATCTAGGGCAAAATCAGTACTTGGTCCTGCTAGTGAAGGCAGGGGGCTGGACTCGATGACCTTTCAAGGTCCCTTCCAGTTCTAGGAGATAAAAAAATTAATGGGAGCAACCCCATTGCTGTCAGGAGACTTCCCCGGCTATAAGCGAGAGCAGAATCTCTGCTGCGAGGAGTTGCTGGCTCCCAGCGGTTACAGTCAGACAGCCCTTCCTAGGCTCCTTTGCCACCCCAACAATGCGGCTGGTCAAAGGGTGATAAAAGCCAGCAGTAAAAGTAATTATCCAGCATTTAACTAGACAAAAGCAGGGGGGGGGGATTCAGAGCCCACGGTGGTACATCGCATCACATGACCTCACTGCAAAGACTGGGTGGGGGCGGTCCTTTGGCATGCAGCACCAGGCTGTTCACAGCTGGGTCCAGAACCATGCCCAGGGCAGGCCTGTGCACTGTTCAGCAATCGGAATACAGGGATGGCCAGTATCCACCTAGTCCAGTCTCCTGTCTCCAACAGTGGCTAGTACCAGCTGCTTCAGAGGAAGGCACAGGAAACCCGGCAGTTTGGGGCTAACCTGTCCCCAGAGAATGTTCCTTCCTGACCCCTGCTACTTAGAATTGGCTCATGCCCTGGAGCTTGGGGATTTTTAGCCCTTCTCAAACTCTTGGGTTTTTTTAATCCTTACTGCTGTAACATTACATAGTCTTGTCCTCCGTATTAATCTTTCTGCACAAAATCCCGCTGAGCTCTTGGCCTCAGTGCTGTTTTACAGCAGTGAGTTCCACAGGCTAATTGTTTATTGCATGGAAAAGCACTTCCCTTTTATTCATTTAAAGTGGCTACCTGGGCCATAGCGAGCACGGTGCTAGGGGCCTGTCATTACAGCAAAAGCTACCGCATCAGGGAGAGCACTGTAACAGCTTGGACCTGCCTGCCTATGTCTGTGGGTCTGTCTAGCTAGGAGCGGTTGACGTTAGGTTGGGGTTAGCTGACTGAGTTAAGGGTTAACCTGCACTGATGTCAGGGGAGAGATCGGGGTTAGCTCATCCCAAACTAACTTCAACCGCTTTTCTTAGTCTAGACAACCCCCCTGCGGGGTTGTCTAACAGTTTACCATGCATGGGGACAGGTTTACACCACGATGGCCAAACAGGGCAGATTTCCTGCCACACACTCGCATCTACCATAGACTGGGATCGGTCACAGAACAACGGGGCTATGCAAGACCCCCCAGTACATCTGGGCACATGGAGGTAACTGGCCCCCATCCCACAATCGGATCCCGAAGCACAGAACCACGGGTGCACATTAGCAGGGTCACCGCATGCAGACGCGTCCCCTGCCACAGCCACATTTGCAGACGGTTCCAACCACAGCTGGTAAGTCCGTGGGCAGGCCCAGCTCATCCCTACTGAGGGACCTGCTGCCGTGGCGCTCAAATCCACCCGTCTGCCCAATCCCCAGCTCTCTCCCCGCACCCGGCGCGGCCCCAGCCCCACCGCTCGCTGACCCGAGTCGAGGCCGAACTCCAAGTAGTCCTCCCGCACGACGAGTGCCACCATGGCAACGAGGAGGAAGAAGAAGGCGAAGGTGAGGCAGACAGAGCGCTCGCCTCCCTCCTCTGAGCGGAAGTAATGGTGCATCACCATGAAGAAGATCTTGCTGCAGGCGCAGGGGGGTTGGTGTTAAAGAAACCAGTTGGCCTTGGCCTTTACATAGCCCCAAACGCTCACTGAACAGACATCTCACACCAGGGGACCCCACTTGGTGGCTACAGACAGTTCTCCCCCTTCGGACGGCTCCTGCCTGCTGGCCCCGGGGTGAGGCCAGTTTGCTGGGCCTCAGCGTAACTCCTAATGGAGAAAGGTCTCCCTCTCACGCCTGGCCACTGCTGTGGGCATGGCTGGAGGCCTTGGCAGAGAGGCCAAAGCCTGGGTGGGCCACGGAGAGCAAGCTGCCCCCTCGGGCCTGGCAGTGAGCCCCCCAACAGGGACAAGGAGCAGCGCTCAGGAGTGGGGGACGTGCGCGTCTGAGCCTCAGGGATCGTGGAGCCGGCATCTTTCACCGGGGAATACAAACCACTATAAAACCAAAAGCACGCCTCTGTCTAGTCACCGTCTGAGGGCTGGGAGAGATCTGGGCTGCAGCCATCAGGAAGGCCCTTGTAGTCATGGTGATGAGAGACCAGCTCTGTCACTCACTCTGTGTGTAGCCTTGGGCAAAGCACTTAGCCAACCTGGGCCTCAGTTCCCATCTGTAAGGCAGGGAGGCGAATCCCCCACCCCTTTGGTCTATCTATGGGGCAGGGGCTGTCTGTTAGCACAGGCCTAGAGAGCAGCTGACACAATGGGCCCCGATCTCATTTGGGGGGGGGTCCTGTAACAACATCCTCACTGGGGCCTGAGTGTGGGGGGCGGGGAGACACAATCAACGCAACAGGTGGCCCAGCCCGGGGAGGTTTTGTCCCTCTGTGTTACACACTGGGGCCTGATCCCAAGCTGGCAGGCTCTCAGAAGCACAGCACAGCCCAGCCACTGCTAGCTACGAGGGATGATCACATCATAGGCAGGGCTGACTTGGCTGCCAGCAGCCGCTCCCAGGTGACTCAGGCAGGGAGGGATTCATAGCCGAGGGGAGAATCGGGGGCTCCCTGAACAATCGGGACCTGGGGCGAGATGCTTTGTGCCCACTGCTGAGATTAAATACGCTGGCATTAGAGAGGCTGCCTGGTTGTTGTATCCACCCCTGGCCACACGCTGCGCAGGGAAGAACTGCGAGCAGGTGAGGCGGCCCGACCTGCAGGCTGCGCATGATCGATCTACCGGGTGCCACAGCCCGGGGCCAGGCCGGAGAGGGGGAGAAGCGTGTGACTGCACTTGAGGAGAAGGCCTGAGGGGTTAACTCAGAGGGACTCACTGGGGTGTCGCCTGCTGGCAAGAGGGCGATTATGGGTAATGAAAGGAAACAATTCAAGCCCTTTCTTCAGGGTCCCCAAGGCCGGGTTTTGCTCCCCACCCCCATTAGCAGCCAGGCCCCAAGGCTCGGCCTGTGCTGCCAATCCCCCGGCGCCCTGCATCAATCAGCCGCAGGGAATGGGGAGGGACTGGCAGGCTACTTGGTGCTATGTACATGTTCACATAAACCCTAAATAAACCGCCGGGGAGCGGGCCGGCTGCCTTTTCAATGGGGATAGACAGACGGCCCAGGCGTCCCTGCTTTACAACAGCCTGTAAAAGTGTCCAGGAGCCCTTCCATCCATACAGATTGCAGCCGCCGCAGCATTAGCACCTCGTAAAGCATGCACTTCATCAGGCCCCTGCCCAGTTCTCGGTGGGGAAGGCTCTCATTATGCAGCTTTATAACTTGTCAGGGAGCTGTTTATAAGTCCATAAATTAAGCCATTCGGCCTTAGCCAGGCTTCTAACTGAAGAGGATGGTGGGTTTCTTCCCCCCTGTTATTTTGCGTCGCTGGCAGCCTTACAGAGCTGCTTGCACTGCCCTCTCCTTCTAGACCCCGGCACATGGTTAGGGAATTCCATCCCCCCTTGGGAACCCTGCCCCAGCCCCCACGGCTGAGGGGGCAGGGTAGGAAAGGAAGGATACAAGGAGAAGAAGACCGTAAGCAGGCACCACAGGATGCCAACATTCATCTCCTTCTGGGGGTCCACCAGGCAGTAGTAGCCTTCAGTGAAAAGGTAGACGAGGGTGGAGTAGACGGCAAAATCCACGAACCACTGGTACTCCAGGAAATAGCGCAGCACTGGGAACGGGCAGAGAGACACAGGGCTGTCACCACCCGCCAGCGTGCAAGGAGCGAGCTCACCCTGCCCCCCACCGCCCTGCAGCGAGTCGGGGGGGGGGGGCAGCGAGGTACACTTCCCTAACTGAACTTCTTTGGCCCTCACAGGGCCACTGGCCTGAACAAGGGCCCTGAGAATCAGGACTCCTGGGTTCTGTAACAGGTTCTGGGAAGTTATTGGAGTCCCATAGGTTAGAGCAGGGAGGCTTGGGAGTCAGGACTCCTGGGGTCTATTCCCTGGCTCTGCCTTAGAAAACTCAGGTCAGTCACACCCCCCTGCCCACCCCATAGGCCTTCAGCCACTGCGGTGACAGGCACAGACTGACTCTGATGTGTGGGAATTACCAAGAGCATCCACTGTGGTTACTGGAGTGGTCTCCAAGTGCAGGTTGATGTCCCTGGGCACTGACAGGGGTTTATCCTCTGTGACCCCGTTCAGCCTCCTGCGAGAGAGAAACAGGCTCAGAATGGCAGGAACAGAGCACAGCGAGGGTGGGACAAAGTTCCTGGACAGCAGCCCACGGAGCTGGAATTCATGCTCCCTGCCTCCGTTGGTTGTATCCAGCTGCTGTCACTTACCTTGGATTTAGCCCTGGTCCGCACAGAAATTTGGTTCTGGTAGAACTAGGTGAGTTAGGGTGGTACAGTTATACAGGTCCAATGCCTCGTGTAGACACAGTTACCCCAGGATAAAAGCGTCTATCAGGATAACTCAGGTTTTCAAACTTCATTGCACCACGAGCCCCTTCTGACAACAAAAATTACTACATGACCCGGGTGGGGAGCCTGAGCCCACCAAAGCCCTGCTACCCCAGGCCGGGGGCCTATAACCTGAGCCCCGCCACCCAGGGCTAACGCCCTCGGGCTTCAGCTTTGGCCCCGGGCAGTAGGGCTTGGGCCCCAGCAGTCTAATGCCAGCCCTGGCAACCCCATTAAAACAGGGTCACGACCCATGGTTTGAGAACCATTGGTATAACTTATTTCCCCGCCAGCACACTTATCCAGACACAGCTGTGTCCACACTCACAGTGGGTGTGTTTCACTGCTTCAACTGGACCAGTGTAGGTAAAGCAACAGAACTTGTGCGTCTAGACAAGGCTTGAGACTGACGGAGGCGGATGCCACTGTTTCAGATGGGTGTGTATTTGCGAGCATCTTGCACCACAGGTCCCCGATCGGAGCCTCTGGGTGCATTATTAAATCCCAGGCCCGACCCCCTGCCCTGACTGCTCACCACACCATCTCTCCCCAGAGATGGGGGCAGGTTGGAGAAGTCAGGCATGGAAGAGGAGAGGCATCATTTGCACTCCAAACCATCCAATCGTCACGCCCAATGACAAACCATGGACTGCAGGGGATCCGCTCACCGGTCTCGCTTGGCCTTGGGCTTCTGCTTCCCAGCCAGGGCGCACAACTCCTCCTCCGAAGGGTGCTTGTAGCGATACAGGCTGGAGGGAGGTACAGGAGAGGGTCAGTGATGGGACAAAATATAAATAAACAGCTGGGGAGAGTCAGAACTGTCTGATTGGACGAGAGAAAACTAGCAACGCTGCAGGCATCTGGAGAAGGGGCTGCAGGTCAGGGTTGCAGGACGTTGGCAGGGCTGTACAGAGGAGGGTGCTGAGAGTTGGGATGTGGAGCTTAGGCAGAGCCGGGAGTGTACGCGGGCGGGAGCCCAAGGCGGGAATAGCAAAGGGGTGGGGATTGAGGGGCAGTGTTTGAAGGAAGAGATGCAAGAGTAGAACGGGGGCATCAGTTTGGAGCTGGCTGGAAAAGCCCCTGTACCTGCCGTTGCACAGCAGCCAGCGAGCGAAGGAGCAGTGCGGGGACATCTTCTGCATGATGCTCGCCGTAAGCAGGCTCACCACCAGCTGCACCCCCATCACAGCCTGGCAAGGAAACGAAGACAATCAGAACCACAAAGTCAGCAACAGGACTCCTGCCCATCGCAGCGCATCCTCTGAGCCAGAACACCCCTGCCCAGATTCCTGGGCACATGAATGAGCGTTCAGTGGCTTTTCTGTCCAAGGGATCGCCTGGGTTTTCCAAAACTACCCTCTACATGGCTGGTGCTCTCTGAACCCATGCTAGGCACACCGTGGGACTTGGTGCATAGAGGTTTGTGTAGTCCTGTTACCTCCCCCAGGTTCCAGTCAGACACGAATTTCCTAGCCTTGGTGCCTCCTGAAGGGCTTTGTTTAATTCAGAAAGTTAGGGCCCAAGCGGATCCTTCCAGGATTCAAACCTGGCTTTTGACGGGAGCCTGCGTGTTTCAAACCCAATGCATAAACCACTAAGGTGCAGCACCCAGGCAGCCAGGTCAGGGTGCTGCTGTACGTCTCTCTTGAGGAGAAAAGAAAGAAAAAGACCCTCTAACAATCAGCTGGAGACAGGAGATGCTTCTGCAGATACGCTGCAGCCATTTCATGTTGCCTGTAAGGCCTGGAAACCAGATACAGACGCCTCCCCTGCAGCAGCAGCAGCAGCAATGCCTTCCAAAGGACACTAGGCAAACTCCTATTTATAGGAGCGGGAAGAGCGGCCCAGATACTTAGGATCTTCCTGGGGCCCAGGCCTCCTCCCCGGCCAGCTGGTTTCATTCACCAGTGAAGTGCAGCGACTGCTCTGGGGCAGGAAGCTTTTGGGTCTGGTAAAGAGCAGGGGAAGGGCACTGGTGTGGGGCGGGGGATAGGTTACCAGGGGTTGGGGAGCGGGGGTGTTAGGTTACCTGGGGCTGGGGCAGGAGGGGGTTTAGGTTACCAAGAACTGGGCTGGGGGGGAGGGGGTTTTAGGTTACCAAGAGCTAGGGCGGGGGGACAGGGTAGGTTACCAGGGGTTGGGGCAGGAGGGGGTTAGGTTAGCTGGGGGGGGGGGGTAAGGTTACCAGGGGCGGGGGGGGGGGGAGGGGATAGGTTACCGGGGCGGGAGGGAATAGGTTACCAGGGGCTGGGCGGGAGGGGGGTAGGCTACCGGGGGGGGAGGGGGGTTAGGTTTCAAGGGGCTGGGCGGGAGGGGGGGTTAGGTTACCAGGGGCTGGGGGGAGGTTACCAGGGGCTCAGGGGTCCCTGAGGTTTCTAAACAGCTGCCTGGGCCCCGCGACACTGCAGCTGGCAGGTCTCAGCCGAACTCGCTCCTGGGCTCTGCCAACACGGGGCCAGTTTCCAGCCCAGGCTCCCGGGCTGCTCCCCCCCGGCCACACCGGGGCTGCTCCCCGCTGGGTCCTGGCAGCACCAGCCCCACCCGCGGGCGGGGGCCGAGCGCCGGGACTCACCATGCCGGGGTCGGGGCGCGCGCACGAAGCCAGCAACTAGTCAGCGCATGGAACCCCAGCCCTCCCCACAACCAATCACAGGCCGTCCTGCAGGTGACTGCTAGTGGCTTAGCCAATGATAGGGCAGTCGTTGGGAGAGGGGCGGGTCTTGACTCAAGGCAAAGAGGTCCTGGGTCAAGGCAGCCCCGCTCCTCCTCTCCCACCTGGTTCCGGTTCTCAGGAGTCCGGCGCATTGCATGTCGGGAGTTGTAGTTTTCCCCACCTCGTGTGTCATGCCTCTGGAGCGGGTTGACTTCGACCACCTCCAGATGTGCCCTGGGTGGGTGACCCTGCCCCCCATGTGGCTGCCGGCTCTCCAGATGTGCAGTGAGCGGGCGACACTGTAGCAGCTGTCTCCTGTCTCTCCAGTGGCGTCAATGGTGTACTTTGATTGTGCTTTAGAATTTAGTGACTTTCCTTAAATAATAATAATAATTATTATTATAACCTGATGCCGTTAAAAGGCACCGTTCAGCTTGAGGATCCCAAAGCATCTTGGAAACGTCAATGATGTAACTCTCCCATTCACCCTTGTGAGACAGGGCTGGGTTATTTATTCTCTGATGAGTTATTAGTATTTCCATTTTACCGAGGACAGAGAGATGAAATGACTGACTTCAGTGCCCCTTGCTCCAGCCACTAGTCAGCACTGACAAGGGATAGGAGATGCAGAACATGGGATGGTAAAGGGGGGGCAGGTGAAGGGAGAGAGGCAAGTTAGCACTCCCACCCGGGTGCATTTTCACGAGGAACATGAGGAGTTTGGCCACCCTGTTTTCAGTGGCTGCAGGATGGCCTGTCAGACTGGTGCTCCCAGCTGCTCTAGACAGACTGCTCTCCCCAGGCAGCACAGGGATAACTGGATGTTGAGTCTTTTGCTCTTCAGTATTATAAGCCTCTTCCGGGTCATGCACTAGGGTCAGTCAGTGTAACTGGCTAGTGGAGCCCCTTTCTGGTGGCCAGACTGCATCGGGCTACCCGGCTAGTGCACGGGCAGCAGATCTATCAGCTGAGCCAAAAGGAACTCCCCCAGCCCTAGGCTGCCTAATTAACAATAAAGGAATTCCGGGCCCTGAGCTACACAGCTGGCCTAGCCTGGAGCAAATCCAGCATGGGTCATGAGAGCTCTGGGCGCAAACCAAAGAGACTCCTTACACTTGAGATGAAATCCTGAAAATGCCTCTCAGCAGCCGGGCCAGCCCGCTCTGCTGATGGACTCTGACAAGAGGTCCCTAAACAAAGAGCAGTGGGTGCATAGGGCAGACAAGCGCACACGCACCACCTTGCCACAGACACACCCGGTGCAAACACGCAGACACAGCCACACTCCTGCCCGCCCGCCCCTCCACTCCAGCCTCACAGGGCACGAATGGGTGCACGCACACCCCCATACGGCGCGCGCGCACACACACACACACACACACACTCCCGTTATTTGCAGGCATCTGTACTGCTCACACCCCATTGTGTCCCCATCCCTGAGCAGCCCAGTATAAAGACTGCAGCTGGATGCCACATTTAGGGATCAGAGAAAGCCCAGAGTTCCTGGCCTTCCAGAGAGACAGCAGGATGGTGGCTTGGACTCAGGCCGGGGGGCGGCAGGGGGGATTTAGCAGAGGGCTTACAATCTATGATTCTGCCCATGTGCTTTGGAAATGACCAAACCACCCACGTTCTCCCACCCCCTGTAAAGGACTAGAGAGACTCAGAGACTCATGTCCCCTGCTCCCCCCAGATTCCCTTCTCACCCACAAAATGTTACCAAAACTGCTTTAAAGGCAGAGGTTAACTGTGTCTCTGTGCTGGGCGACTGAGGCTGGATCAGGATGCAGGGCCAACCCTAGACCAGGTGGGCAGTGCTAGTTCTTTGGTGTCATGAGTTAGTTTGGTCTCAGTCCCGTTCTAGGGGGCAGGTGTCCCTGAGCTGAGCTGGGGGCAGAGACTGAACTCCTCCCAGCTTGTAGGGGCACCCCTCTGGTTTAGGGGTGAATCGGACTGGCAGGGCAGTGTGCAGGGTGGGGGAGCTTCTGCTTGTGCCATACCCAGAGATGGGCTTGATTCTCCATTGCATTGCACCTTGTGGAGTCATTAACACTCGTGCAAAGTGGGCGTGAAACACTTGTGGTTTACATCCCTAATGCAAATGACTGCCTAAGGGGCAGGGCAATGGAGAATCACGTCCAGAAGAATCCAGTCTCTGGGGCTGCCAGGTTGGGCCCTTTCCCCGGCACTAGCAAAAATATTAACCTCCAAATCAATTAACTGCTTGGGTGGCGGGCGCCGGATTTGCAGCCTGCAACCCCGACTGTCTGGGGCACTGCATTGGAGTCCTTTCTCCCTCTGCTCAGGACTCTGGGCGTTTCATGGGGAGAGGCAGCCGTATGTCATTTTTTAAATATGCGAATTTCTGTAATATTTTATGCCTCCTTCTCCTGCGTTACCTTGAGATGGGAGCGACAGTGCTTCAGAACGGATGGTAACAATCTCTCCCGCGCGCTGTGTCCTTTTGCCCAAGTCTTCCTTGTAAGATAAATGGGTTCCCTCCCTGGATTTATCCCTCCATTACAGCATGACAGCGTTTATGTCTCCCAGGAAGAGCATGAAAAGGACGATGGGGTGTGTGAAAACACAACAGAGAGCCCTTTGGGCTGCACAGAGGGCCCTCCATTTAGTCAGACTTACCCCAGAACTGATTCCCTGACCTCCCCAGAGAGGCACCTGTTTAAACAGAACTTCTGCTGGGCAGGGGAAGAAATTGGCGTTTACGGTGCAGGACTCCTGGGTTCCATTCCCAGCTAAGGGAGGCGAGTGCAGCTGGAGAGGCGAATGTGGCGTTTGGACTCCTGGATTCTATTCATAGGACCAGGAGGGGAGTGAGGCCTGTGTTAGAGCAGGGGAGGCTAGGAATCAGGTCTCCTGGGTCCCATTCCCAGCTCTGGGAGGGGAGTGGGGTCCAGTAGTTAGAGCAGGGAAGGCTGAGAATCAGGACTCCTGGGTCCCAGTTTAAAACACTTTGAAAGGGCCTGATTTTCAGAGATGCTGGGCACCTGCGCAGCCCCCACTTACTTCAGCTGAGACCTTAGTCCTAGAAAGCTTGATTGAATTGGCTCTGCCGTGTCACCAGCTCTCGTGAATTTGGTGCTTTCCCTAAAGCCCCAGATCCTGGAGTCATGGGGTGAGGGGAGACTCTCGGCTTTCATTAAAAAGAAGGAAGGGTCTCACCTGCCTGACTGCAGAGGCAGGCTTGCTAACGTGACTCCGAACGACCCACATGAAGAACCCCAGTGTTGTTGTTTCCCCCTAGAACCTTGTGATTTTTAAGCCAATCTCATGATTGTCTTGAGGCCTGACTCAGGGGTCCCGGCCGAACGGGGCTGGCAATATTACTCTGGGATGCTGGGGCGCCTTGTGTCATCTGGCTACAGCCACTGGGCACGTGGGGGTCCGTCCGAGGCTGCTGCTTGCCTGGCCTGTGCCATGAGTATTGCCAGGAGGCAGCGGAGCGGAGTTGTCCTGAATATGCCTCACTCAGAGTCCCCCTTAGAGGCCGACAAGATGCTCCTTTCCCACTAGGTGTCGCTTCTAACCTTCCTACCACGCCTGGGCCAGGATGCCCTTCTCCGGAGCCTGTCTGCAGCCCGCAGGCCGTGAAACTGCCTCCTGGGATGAAGCTGCCCCAGGAGTGGATGTGCGGGGGGGGGGGGGGGGGGGCTCCCGGATTATTCCCCAGCTCCATTATTTTATTTTCCTAAATCCCATCCCCATAGACAATGACCTCTGGGAAATGGCTCCGGGTCAGCTGCCCCAGCCCCGTGGGGGGGGGGGGGGGGTTCTCAAAGAGGAGAGCACTTTTCTAAGGTGGGGAGGGGGTTGCATGTGCACAGTGTCATTTCATCTGCTCTGCAGTATGGAGAGGGGGTCACTTTATGGTGCCCCAGGAGGCGGGGGTGCCCAGTCCACCCCGTGGGAGAAAGGTGGCCAGCATGGTGGTGGTGAGGGGGAGGGTGTAAATGCACTGGGGGGTGGGGGTGGGGTCTCAGCAAACCAGACCAACGGGGAGAATGCACAGGCTGGGCCTGGAGCTGCTGGGAGAGCATGGTAGCTGCACCCTTCTCTGGGCTGGAGCGGGCAGCGGGGCAGGCTCCCAGCCTCCCCTGGTCTGACATCTCCTTGCTGAGCCGGCCGGCCAGGAGTCCCCCAGGGGCTCCCAGGAAGCGTGCCAGGACCGAGCCCCTTCCCGTCTCAGTACTGACTAGCGAGGCCTTCGCCCCAGCAGCGTCTGCTTTGCTGCCTGCTCCTGCCACTCTGGGTGTGTTCAGAGAGCAGGCCGCCTGGGTTCTAGTCCCAGCCCTGGAAGGGATTGGAACAGGCCTAGGAGCCAGGCCGCCTGGGTTCTAGCCCCAGCCCTGGAAGGGATTGGAGCAGGCCTAGGAGCCAGGCCGCCTGGGTTCTAGCCCCAGCCCTGGAAGGGATTGGAACAGGCCTAGGAGCTAGGCTGCCTGGGTTCTAGCCCCAGCCCTGGAAGGGATTGGAGCAGGGGAACAGGCCTGGGTTCTATTCCTTTCTTTTCAGTTTGGGACAATTGTTCTTACAGCATTTAATCCCTTTAGGTCAGTGGCTCTCAAACGTTTTTAGTGGTGACCCCTTTCACATAGCAAGCCTCTGAGTGTGACCCCCCTTATAAATTAAAAACACCTTTTTATATCTTTAACACCATTGTAAATAAATGCTGGAGGCAAAGCGGGATTTGGGGTGGAGGGTGACAGCTCGTGACCCCCCATATAATAACCTCGTGACCCCCGGAGGGGTCCCGACCCCCAGTTTGAGAACCCGCTTTAGGTATTTCAGTGGCACCCATCACTGTGGTATCAAGGTGCTGCCCGTAAACGTGCCATTAGCTCCTGGGTGGTGTTCTGCAGAGGAGCTCTGACATCGCCCCTCGATGTGCTGTCTCCGGGAAGGGGGGGTTCCTGCAGAGCCCGCTGAAGTTGGCCATGCTGGGTTTAGCCCAATAGGGAATTCTTGGTGGGTGTGAGAGAGGAAGTTGGATCAAAGGCAGTTAAGCAATTTTTGAGTGACGTGAAAGGGGAAAATCCTACACTGCTGCATGCGTCCCAGTCCGACTGGTTGTGCTTGAATCACTCCAAGAAAACTGTGGACATGTCAGACTTGGCTTGTTGGCATCATTTGCTTCTGGGGGGGGGGGGAGAAAATCAAGCCATGTTTGAAGGCAATCAGTTCAGCTGCTGCGCTGTATATGTTGAGTATACAAACCAGCTCTTCTGTGCATGTCCCTTCAGACATTTCAATAGGGATCTTTTTTTTACCCATGTGTTTTAAAGGATGTCACGCGTACGGTAAGGACATATCTGTCAGTTCCTCCAGCCCCAGTCCCGTGGCGCGCCTGAGTGCTGCAGAACTGTAGCTCTTTTTGGGTTCATTGGTGACATTGTCA
Source organism: Emys orbicularis (assembly GCF_028017835.1). NCBI lineage: Eukaryota > Metazoa > Chordata > Testudines > Emydidae > Emys > Emys orbicularis. The sequence continues at coordinate 14,698,778 of NC_088706.1, read as the reverse complement.
CCCGCACTGTCTCACATCCACCAGATTCCTTCATGTCTTAAATACACCCCCGCACACACACCCCGGAAATGTAATGCAAAACCACAGCCTGAATGTAACAGTGATGCTGACAAATCAAGCAATCAAACACCAAGACAGTTAAAATGTCTCCTGCAACATCAACCTGCCCTGTAGCATGGTCTGCCTCCTTGTTAAATATAATCCTTAATATACAACTGGGAACTGAAGCACAGAGGTTAAGTGATTTGCCCAAGGTTACTCAGGAAGTCTGTGGCAGAGTAGAGAACAGAACCCAAGCTGGGTGCCTAACACCCTTTAAACTCCTTTAACACCCCCCCAGCCTTTGCCATTAGTTAATGCGAGCTGTAAAATCCAGACTGGCTAAGTAACAGGGCTGGGTTAACCTAGTGGGAGAGGCAGCCTGTCTGGAATCACTCGACTTTCAGACACGCTATTCCTCCACCTTGGCGTCGCCTTGACACTAGTCTTTGTAGTTCAGCTATGATCCCGGGCAGACGGAAGCTAAAGGCAGAGGGAATCTAAGCCCTGGATAACTGACACCTGCAAATCACTCAATAAGTCGACCTAGTGACTAATGTCTTAACGGTATCTTTGGCATGCAAATGACTGTCACGGGCAGAGATTAAGCTACCTTTAATCACCCCATTTTGTAACTGAGCTGCTGGGGGAAAAACTTCAAACGTGGGTTTTGAAGTTTTTGATCCAAAGGAAAGTGATCCCAGCCAGCTACCTGGCTATTGGATAGCAGTCCCCCCTCCCAACGCTCCCCCTCCCATGCAGCTTTTGTGCAGAGCTGTGCTTAGCGAGAGAAGAACGCTCTCACTTGCTACCTGGCCTTTTGCCATCAGAGTTCTCACCTGGGCTGCTCCAGGTTCCCCCCGGCGCCTCAGTCTATAAACAGGCTGCTCCCCTCCAACCCCGCCACCCAGGCCCTTCCTGTGTCTGCTCTTGGGGGCGGAGGGAGGATCATCCTAGGCAGCAGGATGGATACAGAAGGGCCTGGAATCCCACTCCCCTCCCCCCCGTAGGTGCCTTTTACCTCCAACTTCTTTTAGGTGCTTTAGTGCCAGGGAAAGATGGTGATGGCTCCTCCTTTGGCCTGCCAAACTGGTAGTGGCAGGGTGAGCTTCCCACCCCGCCATGCTGCCCTCCTGCCAAAGAAGGGGAGAGGGGCGCTCCCTCTCAATGTGCTGGGAATGTGGCGCTGGTTTTGTGATGTGGCCCCACTAGGATTGGGACTGGGACCCAGGCTGCCCTTTTCCTAGAGGGGGCTGGGGCGAGGGGGAGCAGGGAGAGGGCATATAGGGGAAGCCCTTTAGAGAGGGGTGCGTTCAGCCATCCCTGGGAGCCTGCTAGGGCTGTTTGGAGTTGCATCATGTGAATTTCAGTCTAAGAAGTGCAAACGCTGAGGCCTGAGCTTTGCACAAAGGCAGAAGATTCCTCATGTGCTCTGGGACAAGGAACTAACCAGAACGAAGAGGGAGGTAGAGCCGCAGCCGTGACCGAACGCCAAAGCATGCCGTAGTCTGTTCCTCACCTCCTGTGCTTGGCCAGACCTTTGTAGACCCAGGTACAGCCAGGCAGAACCCAGCTCCCTGCCATGCTGCTAAGGGAGAAGGCACCTGCCGCATGTACCAGGTACGTCTAGGCAGAGCCCCTGCCATGCTGCCGACTGTCCCAGAGGCATCGGGTGCTGCTAAATGAAATAGGTACGTCCAGAGAGAAGGTGCCGGGGCTGCGGCTGAGTGTGCCAGCGTGTGTCCCGCTTACGGCAATGGAATATGAACAGCTGATGATTCCCCAGCCGGTCTGCGGAGGACCAGCAGAGGAAGGGTTAACCTCCATACCTCTCTAAAAGCACTTGGTGGTGATAGAAGAGAGGAGCGACTGACAATGCAGTCCTCGTTGCCAGGGAAATCACTTCCTTGGCATCCACATGTTCCGCACATCTGTCTCCCTTTGTCTCTGTTCCTTGCACGGGCTGTAGCCCTGTGGAGTGCAGATGAGGAGGGCGGGAAGCCTGTTTAGGACACTTATGGAAGAGGAAGGGCCTGGAGACAGGGACATTTGGAAGCCTGCCCTGGCCCTAGGATCACAGCTGGGGTCTGTGCTAACCACACTCCGAGCCCAGGGACTCGGGCATTGGCAAGCTGCCCAGAGGGGCGAGGCAGCTAGTCCCTGTCTCTCTCTCTGGTTAAAGTCGGGTCAGTCGAGAATATTAATTTCTTTCTATGTCAATAATCCCTAACAGATGCCTACCTGACGTGCTCAGTGCCTGACCACACGCTGAACAATGCAGCTGGATCCCACACAACCAACTCAACAGGAACTCAGCCAGCCAGACACCTACAAGAATCCCCCTCTGCCTCTTCCTCAGCGAGGCAGCAGCCGGGCCCGCCGAGCATTTTGGCAGCCTGCCTGGAAGGTCACCACATATGGGTGGCCTCTTCTGGACCCAGGGGAAAAGCCCAGGCCAGATCCTCGGCTGTGTGACTCGGTGGCGCACCCTTGATTTTAACAGCACGAGGTGCTGATTTCCGCTAGCTAAGGGACTAGCCCGTAAATTTCACTTTAACGTCTGCACCTGTGCAACCAGCAACACTGCCACCAAGGCCCCGATCCAGCCTGCGCACACTTTACTCCCGTAGGTATGACTTTCAATGGGATGCTCACATGGGTATAGATTTCCACAGGCTTGGGCCCTGCAGGGCTATACTTTGCTGGGAGCCTTTAACAGTAACTGCTGACGGTAAAGAGTTATTCACACTAATATTAATCTGCAGGAGATTGCAGGCCATGAAGCGAAGCCAATTCCTGAGCAGCAGAGATGAGCTGAGACACGGTCTCACTACCCAGCTCACATGCCGCACTCCAAAGTGAGGAAAAGGCACGGGGTGGGTTGAACCGGTTCCTTTCTTGCAGCAACGGAACCGATCCTGAGACAAATTCAAGCAGCTACAGCTGAGTACCCTCGCCAACCAGCAGCGCAGCTCCTCGGGTAGCGCTTGGTATTCCCAGACCTGGCCCAACCCGGGATCTCTGCTGCCCGAGATAGGGAAAACCTGTCCCCTTCGCCCTTGGCCAGAGTTTGGGGGTCTGCCGCCTCATTTCGGCTCAGCTCCCTTTGCCAGCAAATTCCCCCGCAGCTCTGGTGCCATTAACACGTTCAGCCTCACGTCTGGCGTGGGAGCTCGGGCAGTGTCCCCGGCGCCCCCGGGTTACAGAGGAGGGCTGGAGACACTGAGATTAGGGCTGGGATTTTCGGAAGGGCTCACTGCTCAGCACCCCTGCAGCTGCTACTGGCAGCAGGAGCTCGCCGAGTTCCTGGTCCTCTGGCTACATCATGCAGCTGCCGCAGTGAGTGTGCAGGGCCAGGCTTGCCAAGGCATTGACGTTTGTAATCTGGTCAGCAGCTTGGGAACCCCCCCGTAGGCACCTACTTGCCTTTTTAGACACCTAAATACCTTTGAAAAATCTGTCCCCAAATGACCTTCCTAACATCGCAAAGGGCGTCCCTAGCAGACCTGGGCCTCGAACCCAGCCCTCCTGACCCCAGACAGGGACGATGGGTTTGTGGTTAAGGCACTGGGCTAAGCAGAAGGAAAAAAGATCCGTCTCCAGCCAGGAAACACAGTGTAAATTATGGTCTAGTGGCCTGACTTAGAGGCTGCCCTTAATACAAATAAAACCAACCTTATAGTAACAGCAACCCCTAACAGCCAGACACCCGTGTTTTGGGTGATTACAGTACTAGGGTCCGGACTCTTGGGTTCCATCCCTGACTGTGCCACATCACCTTGGGCAGCTCCTGTCCCCATTGTGTGCCTCAGTTTCCCCATATGTGATGCTGGCACACCTTTTGAAAGCACTTTGGGACGCTGAGAGGTACAATGTGTTTGTGTTGTTATCAGAGGGGGAGGATGGGCTGGGACTCGGGAGAGCCGGCTTCAATTCCCAGCTCGGCCACTGCCTCCCTGTGTGACCTTCGTTTCTAGATTCCCAGGTGAGAAGGGACCGCTGTGACCATGGAGTCTGACCTGTGGTATAGCACAGGCCAGAGACCTGCCCCAAATGATTCCCAGAGCAGATCTGTTAGGAAAATATCCCGTTTTGAGTTAAACATGGTCAGTGATGGAGACGCCACCACGAGCCTGGGTAAATTGTTCCAAGGTTTAATTATTCGCACCGTTAAAAAGAGCCGCCCTTTGTTCCCCACATAGCTACTGATAGCCTCTGATCAAGTCGCCCCTTTAATCTCCTCTTTGTTAAACTAAGAGATTGAGCTCCTTGAGGCTAGAAGATTTCTAATCAGTCTGGTGGTTCTGCTCTGAACCCTTGCCAATGTACTAACAACCTTCAGACCTGGACACAGGATTGCAGCAGTGGTCACACCCGTGCCAAATACAGAGGTCAAAGAAATGCTCCACTCCTACGCGAGATTCCCCTGTTTGTCCAGCCCAGGAGCTCATTAGCTCTTTTGGCCCCTGTGTTGCACTGGGAGCTTGTGTTGGGCTGATCATGTTCGGCTGGGAACATCGCGTAGTCTCTCTGTGCCTCGGGTCTCCAGCTGTAAAATGGGGCTAAGAATTCAGTCGTGTCTCTGTGGAGTTGAAATACGTCAGGCCAGGAGCGGGCGCATTGAGAGCATCACCCAGAGCCGGGCCACCGCCCAAGTGTGAGTGCTGCTGCTCCCGAGCCCCTCCCTTCAGGGGCTGCAGACGCACGTTGGCTCTAAGTACACAATGTACACAAAAGGTTAGTTGTGTGTCCCTGGAACTAATTCAAGGGCCTTGAGAACCCAGCGGCTCCTAGACGGTGTCGAATTTCATTTCATATGAGACAAGAAACAAAAAAAGAAAAAGAAAGAAAAAGATGGATGCTTAGGCTCACCCCTCCTCCCTGGTCACCCCCCCCCGCCCCCCATGACACAAAAACCCCTTTGAGAATTGATTTTCCAGCCCCCCTCTCCTCCCACCACGATTCATAAATTAGCATCAGCAAATGGAAGCCCCACAATGGCCCGTTGTTGGCGCCCTCGTAAGTTACTAGCTTAATGAGGGATCCCCCCGCCCCCATGGCCCTCCCGGCACGGCCCTCTGAGAAGGTGTTTAAGTGCTGGAGTGCCATGGATAGCAAGGTGTCCATGTAGGTGCAGGGGGTTGAAATCTCTGTTCCAGGGAGCTCCTAGCGCTGTTTCAGCATGGAGCAGAGGCCGTCCAAGGGGCGTCTTGGGCAAAACGTTCCCTTCCAGCACCCAGGCACCGAGTGTCATCGTGGGCGTCATCGGATGGCAATAAAGACAGTACGGGAAGCTCCCTGTGTGATAGGAACGTGGGGGGGTGGCGTGGGAGACAGCCCCCGTAAGAAATCACAAGCCCTCCGTGTGTTCAGACATCCCTCTGCGTGCTTAGGAGAGAGGGGTTATGGACTGGGTGGCCCTGGTGCTCCCAGTGCATTCACGGCTCGGTGGCTGGCTGGAATGGGCTACGGGCTACGGCTGGCCCCAGGAATACCGAAGGGAGGGAGGGAGGGAGGGAGCCGGGTGATGAGCTGAGCTGAGCTGAGCAGCCTGGCCCGGGTCAGTAGCAACTGAGAATCACTGGCACCTGACCCACTTGGTGGCCTGCGTGACCTCAGTGTGGTGAGTCCAATCCAGTTCCTGGGGGACGTTGTTCACGGTCCCAACTGGTCCCCTGCGGGCAGCTGTATCAGCGAACAAGAACTGAATGGGTCACAAAGCCCGAACTCCCCCTCGCCCCGTAGTCAGGTGGTCGATGCCAGGGGTACAGGGGAGGTCGGCCGCTGCCCGTTCTGTCCCTGCCCTGCAGAGAAGCAGACCACCCCCCCCCAGGACTGTCCCACGCTGGAATAAGAGCCCCCAGCCCTGGAGAGGAGACAAGCCTGATGCACGGGCGCTTTGTACACTTAGCTGAACAAAAAGGGCCAGGGATGCTCCGTGACTTCCAGGGCTTCACATCAGCTCACACCTGGGCCCTGCTCTTCAGCTGCACATCCCGGCAGACTTTTCCCAGCTCCTTCTCCACCCCTAGATCTCGCTTTGCCCCTGCACCTGGCAGGCTGAGAGCCGGCCTGGCCCACAAGCCCATTCACCCACAGAAGTTTTCCATTTTGCACAAAGGCTGGGCTGGGGCGGCGCCTGGCATTGTCTAGCCTTGCATTACATTACCCAGGGCTCCCTCAGAAATCACTTGGAGTTCATGCTCCATTGAGCAGCTGGCTGTATATATTTTCTGGGTTGCACTTTTAGCATGACAAAGGGAGAGGGCCTGTGAACTCCTTGCTCTTCAGACCTCTCCGCCGTGTCCCCTGGATGGACCCCCCCCCCTTGGTTAGCATAACAAGCTGACACACTCCGTCAAAGCCAGCGTGGACTCCCTCCCAACCCGTCAGCAGGGTAATCTAATAGATAGCTCAATATTTGGGCGTCTGGGCTGCTTTCCCCTCCCACCCATGGGGGCTTTTCAGCGTTCTCAGACGGGGCCTTGTGTGGGAGGGGGGATACCACCAGCCATGAACTGGGCTCTGACTCAGCTATGTTCTGCTGCTATTTGGAACGAATCCCTCCCCCCTGCCCCCTGGGCTGGACCCCCTGTCCCAGAGGCACGTGCGTGCTGTCTGTCCGTGGCCGTTGCTGGCTCCCTCGTCACTGTCTGTAGCCTCGCGAGCGCCCTGGGAGGTGGGCAGTGCTGGTATTTCATTGTACAGGCCAGACCCAGAGGGGCACCAGGGAGCAGGGTCTAGCTCCCACCCACACTAGCCCTCTGGCCAGCGGACGACCTGCCCTTGGCTCGCAGACACAGGGCACAAGGGCGTGTGCGTGTGTGTGGAAGGGGGACCTCGCCCTTCATTTTATTATCAGCACAATGCAGGGAGGGTGCAGCCGCCGCACTGGGCCAGTGATCTCCTGGGCCGGACTAGCGCGCTGCGCGTGGCGCTGGGACCGTTCGGCTCGTACAGTCACACAGGGGAGGAGACCTCCTTGCTGTAGCCTCCCCGGGGCCCCTTTGGAATCCCTCGGCCATGTGGGGCTTTCCGGTCCATTCCAAGCACAGAGCAGCTGCCCCATGGGATACATTTACCCCCCACTGGAGGTAACTATCAGAGGTGGGGGGGGGGAACACTGCAAACCGCCCTGCTGTTTGGTGGCTCGATCTTAGCATAGGCGTCTTGGGCTGGCATGTGCCCATGGAGCCTGCTGCAGCCCTTGGCTTTCATAAGGAACCGAGAACTGGAGGAACCGGGGGAGGAGCCTGTCCTCCCTCACCCTTTTCCCATCCACAGAGGCCAGTGTCAGAATTTCTGGTGCCCCAAATGAGACTAGCTTGCCCAGCGACATGTCGGTCCTGGGGTGTGTTAACAGCAGTGTCAAATGTAAGACACAGGAGGTCATTGTCTTGCTGCACTGAGCACCGGTGAGTGGCAGGCCATTCATTTGCTTTTAAACCGGGCAGTCCTGCTTTTCTAACGTTTGCCCCCCGTCCAGTACTGAGACGGATCCCGGTATCAGATGGGGGACGCGTGGGCCCCCACCGGCGTCACCTCACACAACACTGGCAGGGGCAGGGTGGCATGCTCCTCAGAACGGTGTCCCCCTTGAGGCGACCTTGCACGGACTGTGCACGTGAAGTCACGTTGAGGCGGATGGAGTCACACCAACGGGGGCAGGACCCTACCGGTCCCAGAATGTCCAGTAATCCAGGAAGGTGTGAATGACCCCTCTGAAGGTGAGGCCTCAGCCTGTCCTTTGTCCACTTCCGGGTGACACATTCTCGGAAAGATGTGGACGAACTGGAGAGAGTCCAGAGGAGAGCAACCAAAATGATCCAAGGGTTAGAAACCTGCCCCCCCTCCCCAAGTCAGGTTAGATGTTAGGGAAAACTTTCTAACTCTCAGGGTAGCCAAGCTCTGGAACAGGCTTCCAAGGGCGGATGTGTTAGTCTTTGAGAACAGGCTTTTCCCCCCCATGCCCCCGAGCGACATAAATTATAGCGACAAAAGTGCTTGTGTAGACGTAGCCTTAGGCTTCGAGAAGAGGCTGGACAGCTGCCTGTCTGGGATGGCTGATGTGTACTTGGTCCTGTCTCAGCGCAGGGCGACGGACTAGCTGACCTCCTGAGGTCCCTTCCAGCCCTACATTGCTATGATGGGGGGACACATTTATTCCTCCCTGCTGCATTTCTAGCAGGATAAGACCAATCCCCTGGCAGACTCCGGCTATGAGACAGGGAAGGGCAACTACAGGAGAGGACTGGGCGTCGGGACTCCTCCACTCAATGTCTGAAAATCAGGCCCTAAATTAAGAGACTTAATTCATGCAAGTTTGCAAATCCGTCATCCCACCTCCTCGGTTCCTCTCCAAAGCTGCTAGCTGCTCAGCAGGGGTGACTGATTTGTCTTTCAGCTGGAGGTGCCGGATTTTCACCTGTACATCCCCAAATGGCTCAGGGTCTGCCTTCCCCTCGCCCCGGACCATAGTGCCAGAGCGGAGAGCAGCAGCTGGTGCCAGGTTGATATAAAGGGGAGGGGGCTGCGGACTGGGCATTCTCAGGGGGAGGCCCCACTGCTTTTGAATTCACTCTCTCTTTGTGTGAACTAGCCGGGATCCAACGACGACGACACTTGGCATGGTTTATGTCCCAGCCCACCCCTCGAGGATTTGAAAACGGTGTGTGTGTGTGTGGGTGTGTGTGTGTGTAGTGTGTGTAATATCTTCAATTGCTGCCCTTCAGATGTATTTTAAAGTGATGTGAAGAGTGCAATGGCCAGGCCCCTTTTATGGTATTCCTGGAAATCACAATAAGAAAAATAGTCACAAATGACACATCACAGAATTAGTGCAGGTGGGGCAAGAATACGTCTGCAAAGAGAGAAACCAAAAGCCAGGGGGCTTTCCAAGGGAGGGGCTTCAGGTCTTTCATCCCAGCACCCTCAGAGCAGCTGCTGCATTCCCAGCTCTAGCCCTGCTGAGGTTTCAGGCCGGGGGAATGGTTCTCCAAGGCTGACAGGCAAAGGAAAAGAAACCCCTCTGCTTCTGGCTTTCAAAATGCCCCTCACCTGAGTGCGTAGCCGAGCTCCGGAGCAGGAGGCCTGGCCAAAGATCAGGTGAGCCACAGGTGTTGTGCTGGAGCAGATGGAACCATATGGCTTTAGGTTCCACTTCCTGGGTTATAAAGGGGAAGGGCCGGGGGAAGGCCAATTTCATCTCCTCCTTCCACGGTGGCCTTGTCTTCACTGATTGCCAGCTGGGGACTTTAAACACTCCCACAATGAACAAACTTTTGTAGTACACAGTTGTGTGGTGTGTCCCCACTAGTCTTCACAACCGTGTTAAGTACCTAACGAACAACAATTAACTCAAGGTTCGAAGTCTTCTCAACCCTGAGTGTTCAAAATCATGACGCCTAAAAGAATCACAAGCTTAGTTTAAAAAAAGGGTGTGATTTTTTTTTAAATATACCATTTGGGGTTCTTTATATTTGTCTTCTGGTGCCAAGCCCTTAGGGGGTCACATTTTCCAGCTTTTCTCTGCAACCACAAGGGATGGAAACTTTCCTTTAAAAAAAAAAACAAACAAACACTGATATTCTCACATAAACCATGACTCCAGGAGTTGGGCTTTAAAAAAAAACACCAAGTAGACTCCTGATTAAACTGTGAGCGTTGGCTACATGGCTGAATACTGGCTATGCCAATTTCTTTCCCTTTTAAAAGCTTTCTTGGGATGCAGGGCAAGGGTTCTAAATATGGTTCCCTTCTCAATCACTTGGATCCATTCTCTCGTGATGTCATAATCCCCCAAGTTCTCCCGTTGCCATAGAGTCTTTCAGGGTAGACACGGACAGGGATTGATTTTCTAACACAAAACACAAGCAGGATTTTCTTTTTTTAAAAACCAAACCTCCAGGCGCCTTTATCCTGCATAAACAAACAAAGACATGAGTTTGAGATCACTGGCTTCTCCATCTTTGCAGGTGGTCATTTGGGCACAGGTCTTATGGCGAATGGCTCCATCCTGCCCTACGTAATAGGACATATCATAAATCTTTCAAAGGGGAACAGGATTTGATGTTGATTGAAATAGAGCTGCCTGGGATGTCTGTAAAGTTCACAGCAGCTCCTCTCTGTGAATTAGTATGTCTTGATTGATGTTATGGCGCTCACCTTACCAAAGCCCAAACATGGAGAGGGAAGCTAGCTTCTCCATAGTTCAGATAGCAGCTGAAGGGCTGGTTTTGATGCTTCCCAGCACACCTCTAAAAGCTACAAAAAAAGTCACGTCGGCCCCAAAGTTGGTAGGTTAGGTGTGAGGCCAAGTTAGAATTTGTCTGCAAAATTTGAAGTGATTGGGAAAAGGGGTTCCTGACTTGGCATGCTAAGAATAGCGGGTCTTTTGCATGTATGTTTGAACGTCTGGTTCTGCTCCCAGGTTCAACAGTGTAAATCTGGAGTGACTCCAACCACAGCAGTAGCGTTAGTCTGGATGTGCACTGATGTAACACAGCAGAATATGGCCCTATGTATCTTTTCATGCCTTGATTATTATTTGTGCCTTTCAGTGGCAAGTCAGGCCCTTGCTGAGGGCAGTTCCTTTGGGAGGTGGGTGCTGGTCCAGCGGCTGGGAAAGTCTGGCTGCTGGAATTCAGTGGATCTGCTCAAGCGAAATGGAAACAAACCTAATCTCCAAGGTTGGGGGTGGGGGTGGGGGGTGGAAGAGACTTTTTGTCCCCCTGCCTCCCAGCTGAAGTCTGGCTAAGCCCTAAGTCTCTTGTAAACTCTCTATGCATTTTATACTATATCAAGGATATATCATGGCTGAGTGCTCCCTCAGTGGGTGGTCTGTGGCCTAAAGCTGGATTAAAATGAGGGATGGTCAGACTTTTCATGCCTCCAGCCAGCCAAAAAAAAAAAAAAAAAGAGGCCAGGGAAGTATTTTCTTCCTGGGCTGGAACATTTCCCTCCCTGGACACTGTCTCTAAAATATTTTTCGTAACCACTTCTTCTATTATTGTAGTTTAAAAAGCTTGTTTCCTTGGGCCTGGGAAAAACCACCCATTCTATGGGGACCTCTTCTGGGGCAGAGACGGGCTGCCGTGAAAATACCAGAGCCAGGCGGCGCAACGAGACGCAGGAGAAATGAATATGTACAGCCGGCCCAAAGCTCCCTCAGAGATCCTGCTGCCTCTTCTTTAGAGGGAACCAAACTCTTAAGGCAGCAAAGGTTCGAAGGGCTTGTCGGGTTGGGAAGGCTGGAGTTTGCTACTGCTTAAGTCAAGGGAAGGTGTTTCTAACAGCTGGCACCTTGAACTCCACTTGCTAAGCCGAGCTGGGGTCTGACTGCCTCTCCCTTCATAAATAAAGATCCACAGTGGGAATTTGGCCGGTGCTCAGATATTACAGTGCCGGGCACCATATAAGAGCCTAGAAAGGTGGATTCTGGAGCTGGTGCAGGTGGCAGAACAGACTACGTTTCACACTCCCACAGCTGTGTTGTCTCTGCGGGGGTGAAAACGCCTCTGTGTCAGTGCACGTGGCTAGCACTCACACCACTGGCCCATCGGGATTCTTAGCAGCGCCCCAGCACGCTAACAACAAGAGTAATTCATCATAAAGTAAAGAGGGGCTGAAACAACAAAAGCCAAAATCTGAATTTTGAAGGCTGGGAGCAGGGGTTGGCTGGGTGGCTTCCTAAAGGGAGGGGCCACTTGCAACTTTCATGTTCGGTTGGGACTGCGAATGCCCCAAAGTCTGTGTGTGTAACAAGCCCATCCCCCACCTCCTTACAATAAAATCTCAGACTGTTGTTACAAAAGAAACCTCCCCCCCCCACCTTTACTCCAGTGGAATATTCCTCCTCAATCAGCCAATCAGAATTTCATTTGCGAGATCAACCACTGAGCAAGATGAGCACGCTTTGGAACCTTGGGGAATCCTGGCTGCCCATTGGCTGGTGAGGTAATCCCCTGGTTTATAATGAGAGGACTATTTGCAAAGTCCCATCCAATCTGAGAAGGCAAAGGGACGCGTACTATGGCGCATGTGATGGAGGATGTGTGTGAGCTGTAGCACATGCCGGGTGCTTGGAGGCGTTCTTGGCTATCACAGCAAGAAAATGGGAACATCAATGCTACAAGCTTCAGCAAAGTAAATGAATAAAGAGGAGTCCAGACTATGAGTCAAATTCATATTTTTAATACACACCTCACCCAGCAGCAGCCAGGACAGTAAGAACTTACACAGCCAATAGTGTCTTTCATTCCATAGGGTCCCAAGTCGCATTACAAACTGATACACAAATTAGACAGGCCTTTGGGGTGGGACAGTATCTGTGTAACAGCACGCAGCAATGCTATGTAACCCGTGTGGGGCTTTTATCACCTTCTAGTGACTAATCCACATAAAAGACCCAGTCTGCCCCGGCTTCCAGCTGTTGGATTTAGTCTTTGGGATTAAGCATTAACACTGTTATGGGTTGAAATCCCACCAGTGGCCCAAGTGGGGTTCATGACAACTATACAACCCCATAGAACAGGAAGTGAAGACTAATCCCGTATCCAGTGGAAACCACAGGGGGAATTTTAGGAGGCAGAATGCAACCCCCCACACTGGATTTGACTCTGTTTACCTTGGTGCTTTCTGCTCAGAGGGAGATGCACAGCTTGTCTTACTACTGAGAATGCAGCTGGCCAAGCGTTTGTTTGTTTGTTTTTTGGCCATTTACAAAAAAATGACCCGACCCTCCCATCAACGCTTTCCTCACGCTAGTCACTGTTTTTATTCTGGAAAGGAAACGAATCTTCAAATGGAACCTCTTGCAAATACCGGGCCGTTCTTGTGGCTTTTGTGCTCATCCAACATCGCATCTTCTGATCAAGCCACCTGTCAGTCAGAGAGAGCTGTTTCAGTGATAGGACATCACATACATTTCCCGCCTCCCTGCCTGGCTGGGAGTATGGACGCCCCAAGGGCCTGATTTGCAGACACGATTGGCACCCACAACTCCAGCGTTAGTGCGGGAAAACCTGCCTCACTGCAGTCAATGGGCTTTTTGCTACTGACGTCATTGGGGCCAGGATTCCCCCAGTGGGAACTGCCGGTGCTCAACACCTCTGAGAATCCAGCCTTAAGAGACATGTCCTTGGTGGCCAGAATGTTTCAATCAGGCGGTGAAACTTCGACTCTTAAATGCAAAAAAAAAAAAAAAAAAAAAAAAAAAAAATCCCCAAAGATGCAGATTCAGAGTGACCAAACTGTGTACGAATTTGGGTAGATTTTTCAGTTAAAATAAATAAATAAAAGAAGAAGAAATTCAGAAATAGTTTGGCCTTTTCATTTTGGAAAGATGTTTCATTTCAGAATTTCCCTAAACGTTATTTAAAACTATATATCAAAAAAAGATCATAGAACCCCCTGCAATGAAACGAAATGTTTAGTTAGAGCGGATGTGATTTTTTTTTTTACTTTCTTGCTTCACTGAGAAATTAAAAAAAAAATGTTTCAGTTCTATCCAAAACAATTTTTTCGCCCCCAATTTTTTTGTTCAGCCGTTGAACCAAAACTTCAATTATTCACCCAGCTTAACTCTTCGATCCATATTTAGCCATTTAAAGAGAAGGTGCTGAGGGCCTGCAGATCTGGGAGCGAGAAGTTCTCAGCACCTATGGAAATCAGACCTCTTTTCCTTGGGGATCTCAAGGCAGGTTTAGGAACCTCACCCTAAGCCCCCAGGTTTGACAGTTGTAGCCTTTATTTTGATAATACAGTCAAACAAGAGCCTGTTGGAGTCACAGCAAATTCTGCAGCAGTGACCTCCATCGCGTGGTTGTTGACATGTAACCATTTATCAGCTCAGTGGGGAAGGAAGGAAGGTCCTGTGGTTAAAGCACTGGACTGCGACTTACGAGACTGCCGTTCTATCCCTAGCTCTGCCCCAGGCTCCCTGTGTGACACAGCCCAGTCACGTCAGCCCTCTGTTCCCCATCTGTGAAATGGGGATAAGGGTCTTTCCTTTCTCCCACCCTTTGTCTGGTTGGTCTCTGGTGTCTGTAGGAGCTTTGGGCCAGAGACCCTCTCTCACTACATGCTTGTGCAGCGACTGGAGTCTAGGGTGACCAGATGTTCCGATTTTATAGGGAAAGTCCCGATCTTTGGGTCTTTTTCTTATATAGGCTCCTATTACCCCCCACCCCCATCCTGATTTTTCACATTTGCTGTCTGGTCACCCTAGTGCCACTGTAACACACACACCAACAAGCGAACCTAGGTGTTCAGAAAGCAGCGAGAGAATCTAATGAGAGTGATGGGAAGAGGGAAGAAAGTTTACTGGTTATTCTCCACTGCACATATTCTATTGCAGGGAGCAGTCTGGCCCTGACTGTGCATGGGATGATCTAACAGGTTTTTCCCCATCTCGGATTTCTACTACTCTCTGATTCACACTGTGGGCCTGGCCTGCCTATTCCGCCCTCTTTGCCCACAGACAAGAGAGAAACCAGTGTATCAGGGAACGTCCATGAAATGTTCTCTCCCGCTCGTCCCCTGGGTCCTGTTTCTTTTTAATTATCAGGAAGTTTGGCAGATCCTTTTGTTCTCCTCCTGTTAACCTTCATCCCCATGACCTAAATTACACAGTAATAACCACAACATCCTCTGCCCCTGCAGAAAGCAGCTACTGCAATAATAGGTTCCTCCGAGCCATCCGAAGGGAAGGAGATGATAATGAGAGGTTTTATGCTTAACCTTGAACTTGTGGGCCAGTGACGGAAATCCCCCTCTTATTAATTCGACTGATGGGAAGTCGTCATTTACAAATGCCCTGTTCATCGGACACAGGTGGCCGCCGGTCAGGTGTCAACAGGGAGTGGGAAGAGCCGATGCATTCTGCTGAGAATGCATTAACTGCTGGGCTCCTGGGGAACAGAGCCGTGTAAGGCACCAGAGGAGCGAGACCACTTTGCACACGCAGCGTGGCTCGGACGTTGCATCGACTGCCATGGCCGCCCGTGGTGGCCGCCAGCCCGGCAGTATCGAGGACCCGATCTAGGGCCTAGTGTCCTTCCAATGGGATTTGAACCTGGCCCCTTATTGTTTTTAGAAGCAGATGTCACGGACGTCTGGCTGGGGTGAGGGGCCACGTGTTTGGGGGGCAGGGCGCACCTAACGGGCCAGCTCTCCCCAGGGAATCTTGAAAGAACAGTGAACAAATGATAACAGGGGGCCTCAAGTCACAGCTGGGTCAATGCTTAACAGGGAGAGGAGGGGCGACCTTGTGGGTAAAGCACAGGCCTGCGACTCCGGAGACCTGGCTGCAGTTCCTGGACTCAGGACTCAGACTCTCTGCGTGACCCTGGACAAGTCACCCAGGGCAAGATTTTAAAAAGCAACTAGCAATTTTGAGTGTCCTAATTTTGGGGGGCCCAACTGGAAGGGGCCTCATTTTCAGGAAACACTGAGCCCCCGCATGCATCCCCCCTCCCAGTTGGGTGCCTAACTCCCATAAACTGCTCTGGAAATCCCAGCCTAGAGCAGTTCTTTTCCATGGCCTTACGTCGCCCCTGGAGAAGCACAGTTGTGGTGGCGTGAGATGCGCAGCATGAATCTCCGTCGCTAAGTGAGTCGCCTTCCAGGGCTGCCTGACCTCCGGACGTGGATGGAATCGGTTGGCGGAGCCCTCTGGGATAGGGTCAGGCCAGCGGGATGGCATAATTTCCTGAAAATTAATGCGTACATCATGTTAGCATCTGGGCGGGGTCTGGAAAGAAGCTGGTTCCTTTGTACTCTCTCTCTTGTTCTTAGTTAATAACTTCTTTGTAGAACTTCGATTTCTGCCTGGATTTCCCCCCTTGTCCCCAGTAGTATGCAGCGTGATCTCCCCCCCCACACACACACACCACGGACACTGCCCCCTCCTCTATAAGGCACTACATACAGCTTCCCAGGGCTGAGGCCACATTGATTAATTGGCCCATTCCAAGATGCGATGTTTGGTGCTCATCTCACGCCACGCCTGCCGCTGACGTAGAGCAAGCCCTGAGCCGAAGACCATCACTCTACGGAGATCCTCTTTTCCCCTCAACTTGCACTTGCGCTCTGAATGAGGCTACCTCGCTCATTTACACGCTTGGATCTGTCTCTAATCGGGTTACAGCAGAATTTGGCTTTTGGGGTATTTCTTACTCATCACTGTTTTTCCCTGATCTGCTCCGTGTAGGGAATTAACACAGATTTATTCCTTTCTCCAAGAGTGTATGCACATGTGTGTATGCGCATGGCTGCATGCATGATCATGTGTACACACGGGCACTGTGTGTTCATCTGTGTGTGCATGCCAGAGCTGCTAAAAGTACTGAACAAACCTTTTTTGGGTCAAAAATGGCTGTTTTTCAAAAATAAGTATTTTTGCAAAAAAAGTTGACAATTTTTTCCCCCCCATTTCTTGCAAGATTTCATACAGACATTTTTACTGTCAATATTAACAAAATGGTTTTCGATAGCCAGGTAATCAAACCTGGTTTGCAGTAAATGAAATGTCTTCAAATCAAGACTGGCTGCCTTTCTGGGAGATCTACTTTAGTCAAACACAAATTATTGGGATCAGTGCAGGGATAACTGGGGAGTGTCTCTGACCTGTGCTATGTGGGGGTCAGACCAGATGATCTAATGGTATCTTCTGGCCTGAAAATCTATGAACCCTTGAAAAGTTTAGATCAACATTTTAATAAAATATTTCAATATCAAAATTCAACACCCGCCCCCAAAAAAACCAACCCAACCAACCAAGGTCCATTTTGAACCTTGCAAATAAAAACAAGTTTGAAATTTCAAAACTTTTAAAACATTTCAGCCAGCTCTACTGCGTAAGTGGTTTACCATATCCCTCTCTGAGCCCTTTGCCTGCCTCTATTCTATAATCCTCTGTACAGACACCCTCAGTACATCGCATCGCATCCACAGGTCTTCCTGCTGAGGAGGACAGGATGGGCTCGACCTTGGTTGTTCGTTAGAACCACTTTCCTTACGCAGCCAGAATCTGGGCTCATTGTCTCGTCAGCATGCCCAGCCCTGGGGTAGGAACCCAGCACTTCTGTCCTGCAGTGCAGAGCTTTATAAAATAAATATGGAGCTATACTTATCTCACAGAACTGGAAGGGACCCTGAAAGGTCATCGAGTCCAGCCCCCTGCCTTCACTAGCAGGACCAAGTACTGATTTTGCCCCAGATCCCTAAGAGGCCCCCTCAAGGATTGAACTCACAACCCTGGGTTTAGTAGGCCAATGCTCAAACCACTGAGCTATCCCTCCCCCCACCAGGCTTTGACCACCGGGCTGGCCCAGACCAAGTATCACACGCTCACTCATCCTCAGAAGCCAAAGCATTGCTAACACTCTGTACTGTCTATAGTCCTGGCTGGCTTGTCTGCTGAAACTTCCAGTCATTCATTTCCCAACCTGACAATAACACAGCTGTGACCAATATTAAAAGGGGCCTAGTCTGGAGCTGGCGGTAATTGAGTCTATGCAGGTTCTGGCAGAGGATTTGCCTTGTGAAGGGTGATGTGCACTGGGCCAATGATTATTCGATTATTAATAAGATATTATTTATATTGTGGCAGTACCCAGTGGCCCCAAGGACCAGGATAGGGCCACATGCGCTTGGTGATGTACAAACATTCAGGAAGTCCCGTTTGCTAAACAGCTCCCAGCCTATCCAGCAGGGCATGGGCACCACGGCTGCTCTATTCATGAACAAAGCCGCTCAGCCCAATGAGCTTCTGGCCTGACCATGAGATTCCCAAGGGTGTCCACTCAGCCAAGCAGGCCAGCTTCCTGCAAATCTCCCCGAGCAGTACGCCTCATTGTCTCCTTGGACTTCCCACCGTCATCTCTCATCTTATACTGATGTTGTAAGCGCTTCATAGCAGGGACTGTTTTTTTGCTCTGTGTTTGTACAGTGCCGAGCACGGCAGGGTCCTGGTCTGTGACTGAGGGACCTAAGCCCTACAGGAACACAGATAATGAATAAGGGTAACAATGAGAGGTTGAGCGAGCGCCCCTGCCCCTCAGGGCAGGACACAAAGGAAGAGGATTGGCGCTGGTGGGAAATCCTGGTACTCCCATCCTGGGCAAAGTTTGGCGATTTCAGGAATTCTTCCTGTCGCGAACGGGGACGAAACGTCAGCATTCTAAACATTGCTGAGAACTGAAAAGCCCGAGAAACCTCTTGACTTGGGCCAGTCGGAACATGTGGTTTGTATCATTTCAAAGATGTTTCATTTACACTTTGACTGTTGTTATTGTTAATTATTTTTGCCATAATGCGATTACATTTCTAAACCAAAAAGCTCTTTGAGCCGGAAACGCGGAACTTTTCGTTTGGAAAATGTCACAGCGAAGGGGTTTGACAATCTCTAAACTTCTTTTTTCTCTCTCTAAAATGATTCAAGTCAAGAACTTTGTCAGAACCGACCTGTCCCCGTGAGAAGGTTCGATTTTGACAAGTGGATATTTTTTCCACTCTCCCCCACCCCCCATCACATCTCATCAAAAAATGCCCAGCCGTCTCCGGTGACGATTAGTGAATGGACAAGTTTAATTGGCACGGTGGCTAAACCTCCAGAACCTGCCAGCAGCTGCTCTACACTAGGGCTCCCAGTGGGAATTTGCTGGCTAGCAGAGCCGAGGCCTGGCTGGGTAGCTGAATGCAGACTGGAGGGTGCTGGCTAGCAGAGCCGAGGCCTGGCTGGGTAGCTGAATGCAGACCGGAGGGTGCTGGCTAGCAGAGCCGAGGCCTGGCTGGGTAGCTGAATGCAGACTGGAGGGTGCTGGCTAGCAGAGCCGAGGCCTGGCTGGGTAGCTGAATGCAGACCGGAGGGTGCTGGCTAGCAGAGCCGAGGCCTGGCTGGGTAGCTGAATGCGGACCGGAGGGTGCTGGCTAGCAGAGCCGAGGCCTGGCTGGGTAGCTGAATGCAGACTGGAGGGTGCTGGCTAGCAGAGCCGAGGCCTGGCTGGGTAGCTGAATGCGGACCGGAGGGTGCTGGCTAGCAGAGCTGAGGCCTGGCTGGGAAACTGAATGCAGACCGGAGCTCCCGAGGAGGGTGCTGGCGGAGGCTGGCTCTACCCACTCACACGGCTCAACACGTGTGGGGGTGGCAGAGAAAGCGCCTTGCGGCATTAGCCCCCCAAGAGCGGCCTGTGGCGCTGGATGGAGGGGACGGGGATGTTGTCATTTCAGGCCGGGATTCAGGAACGTTGAGGCATCTGGAGATGAAGGGAAAAGGGGAGTTAACGCTCCACCTCCTCCATGCCCCCATGTCTCCTTCCTTCCTCTGCTCACCCCCTGCCCCCTCCCCTCGGCAGCTCCCCCACCATTTCCCCCCCCCCCCCACGGGCACGCAGGGAAAAGCTGTGTCGGGGAAACAGCTGGTGATTCCAGTCAGGGAACTGATTTACATACATTTCCATATGGATTAATTTCGTCCCCCTCCCCATCCCGGCAGTGGGAATCGGAGTCTGCTACCAAGGTGGTGGTGGTGGGGTTCCTGTGGGCCTGGAGAATGACAAGCGGAGTGGGGGGGAGCTGAGATCAACGGCGGGAGCCCTTTGAGGAGGGCGGGTGGGCGGGCATTGCGGCTGGGTCTGGTGCTTTGCATGAGAGGCTGAGAGTGTTTTGCTGGGGACACGGGTGGGCCCCCCGCTTCCATCCTCCCACTTTATCAATCTCGTGCTCCCAAGGGAATAGATTTGCTGGGCGACCTGTCCTCCCGGGCAGGGATGGGCTCCGAAGTGCCAGCAAGACCCTGAGCTCTGCTGCCCTTTCTCAGATCAGTCTCCCGCTCCGAGACAGGCCCACGCCACACATTTCTGACCCCGCGTCCAGACTGCATCTCCCTGAAGGGGGGGGGGGATGGGGGGGCTGTTTGACTCCAGGGCTTTGGTTTGTCCCATTATAAATATAGAGGGTATTTGGAAAATCTGGGTCTGGATCTGGTTTTGGATTGGGGATTGGGATTGGGATTCCTTCCCTGCCTGTTGTTCTAGTCTGAGGATTTGGCTCCCATGGCTAGCTAGTGATAAATAATGAGGATAATAAGTGGATGCCTTTTCATTACAAGGTGCTTCCTATTCTGGTGCATCAGAACCACCCCCCCCCCATGCATTGCAGCAAAACCCCCAATAATAAAAGTGAATTTGTACCCGGAATCTTTAGCAAATGAGAAGGACTTCAGGCCCCCCACTATACACAGCTGATTGTGGGGTAGGGGGCAATTGAGGGCAACTAGGAGTGGGATTGGGGCCCTTCATCTCTAGGTTGCTAGCCCTGGGTCAGGAGGGCACTGGATGGCTGGGGGAGGTGGATGGGGAGGGAAATGGAGTGTTTAACCCTTTACCTCCTGGCAGTTGGCTCCCGCCTGCAGTGAGTTTGCCTGGTGCAAAAGCCTTTGAAATGAAACCCCACAAAATTTGGCTGGGTTTGGGTTCAAGTCCAGTAACAAAACGTAATGAGTTCGGCCCATATTATCAAAAAAAGACTAGTGATTTTGGGTTTCCTTAAAGGGGCCAGATGGTCAGAAAGTGATGGACATGCACCCTTTGAAAATGGGTATGGGAAGGCAGTATGGCCTAGACAGAGCAGTGTTTCCCAAACTCGGGACAGCCGCGACTGGCCGGACCTGCGGACGCGGCAGGTAAACACACCGGCCCGGCCCTACAAGGGCTTTCCCTAAACAAGCAGCGTCCCAAGTTTGGGAAACACTGGCCTAGAGGATAGAGCACTAGACTAGGACTCAGGAGACCTGGCTTCTATTCCTGGGTGACCATGAGCAAGTTACTTCATGGCTCTGTGCCTCAGTTTCCCCATCTATAAATTGGGGATAATGTACACTGACCTCCTTTGTAAAGCATTTTGCGATGGTGGAGACACGAACTGAACTCAGGTCCTCTGAGTCCCAGGTCAGGGCCCGATGGCAGAAGGTTATTATCACTCCTTTTCCCTGCCTTTATTCTGGGGACTGATTTAAGTTCAAATCGCTAGAGTTTATTGCCAGGCCCAAGAGGGTCAGGTGGGTGCTTCCCCTCCCTGCCAGTCCTGGAGGGCTCTGCACTACAGTTTCCTCTCACTGCCATTCTCCAGCCCCACAAACATACTCATTCACCCAGGAACATTGCTGGCTGGAGGCTGCTTTCCTTTGTCAGTGGGAACGTGGGGGTCCAGGCCTCTCTTCTCTATCGCTGCCAGACTCTGTGCTCAAGGCCCTTTTTGCACGGCTTTCTCTCCTGCAGCCCGAGCGCGCCGCGGGGTGTATGGACGCAATAGAGCTGTCGGGAGTGGGGGACAGCAGAACTGGCCCCGTCTGAGGCCTGCTGTGAGGTGACAAAGTAGCTCAAGGCTTACGAACGAGTGAGCCCAAACCGCCAGCCTGCTGGGAGCAAAGGAACAGTCAAGCCAGTTCCACCCTGACGAGAACAATCAGTGTCAAGCGGTGCAGGGGACTGCCCATGCACTGAGCTGTTTGGTGCAAGTGAGGGTGGGGGTGGCAGAGGGAAGAGGCACGTAAAATTAACTCTTTGCACCCCCCCTCCACCTTTGGAAAGATTTCAGGGATGGGGCGGGACCCTCTGATGGAGGAAACTCCAGTGAGAAGAATTAAAAAGCAAAGGCTCATAGAATCAGACTGAAAAGAGCCCAGGGGTCCCTTCTAGCCCAGTCCCACTGGCCAGGAGGGCTTTGCTCAGTCTTGTTTGGGTCATGAGATGTGCATGCAGACTACCCACGTAATGGGGCAGGCCTGAGCTCAATGCATCCTTTCACCAGGCTGGCCCCCGGGATGTGGCATCAGGATACGGGGGTCAGGGCTCGGCAAGGACCAGCAAGCACCGAGGGGCCAGGGAAGCGGAGATTTTAACCACAAACTTTCTTTCAAGACCTTAATTCCAGGCTCAGGAAAAGATTTGGGGGTCGGCCTTATTCTCAAGCAAGCCGGTCTGTAGCAACAAGTTTGCTCAATGCCAGAGAGGGCTGCACCAGCTCCAAACAGGGAGGGGAGGAGAGGAGGGTTGTTTCTTGGCACACCTTCTCCCCTCCCCCCCCCCCCGAAAATTCGTGTTGCGTTTCAGTTTGGAATTAAATCTCCTTTGAGCTTGTTTCCTTGTGCACTAACGAAGGCCTTTGGGCTGAATTCAGACCCAGGCCTCAGCTTGTGCAACGATCAGTTTTCACGCACCCCACTCTGGAAAAATCCGGTCGGGGATTTACCGAAAGTCAAGGCCTCAGTACCGACAATATCATAAATTACCACGACAACGGAGGAACAATTTGGACATTGGAATCATCTGAGCCACACTGGCTGGGAAGAAATGTTGGCTCTTGGGCTGAGGTGACGGGGGTAGTGGGAGTCTACGAACGGCTGTGAAATGGGACATGGGTCCCAACCAAGCTTGGGGCCCCACTGTGCTAGGTGCTGTACGAACACATGGTAAGGGGTAGTCTGTTCTCTAAAGAGCTTATAATCTATCTAGCGGAAAGGTGGGGGATAGGAAGCCTAGATTTATCGATTTCAGTGTGCGTGTGATCAGCTAGTCTAGACAGATGACGTGATTGGCTCACGATCACACAGGGAAGGAGAGGCAGGGCTGGGAACTGAACAGAGATTTGAGCCCCAGCCCACCTCCTTTGTGATGGACACATCCAAACGCTTTTTGGTCTTTATTTCATGTTCCCTCCGCGCTTACTTGAAGGAATTTCCCTTCCTTTTTCCGCAGTGACTCTCCAGGAAGAGTTAACATGGTGACCAACAAGCCAGTAGTGTGTGTGTATGGGGGGAGGGGGGGAAAGCTATTTTGTTGGCATCGAGAAGGGATTCTCCCCCCCACACACACACACATTCAGTGGCGTTCCTAAGCTACAATTCACCACAGTCCAAGCAATATACTGGGCCCCAACCAACAAAACCACAGAGGGTCTTGGCCTGAATACACATCAGGGGGAACGTGAGGGGACCTAAATGCTCCATGGCTGCTGAGTAATTTAGTCCAGCGAGGGGGAAGAAAACCACCTGCCAATTGCCTATTCCAACCTCACGACGCCTCGGTGCGGCAAGCAAGGGGTGGTTTTGCTTTTGGGCTGGGGAGCGTCGGGTCTGCCCAATAACTCTGGAGCGGCAGACCCAGAGAATGCGGATCCTCAGGTCTTTCCCTTGGAAATCTCACAGGCTGACGCTTTAAGACCGGGAGCTCCCCGGGCTTTCCCTTCCCTTTATCCCCCGTGTGCTGGATGACTCAGCCTGCTCTTGTCATTTTTCACTCCTCCGACTAGCAGGTCGTGAGCTACAGCAGAGCGTCTGTATTGCAGTAGCATCTCCGAGGCTCAGACACGGACCGGTACCCCACCGTGCTAGGCGCTGTGCAAACACACTGACCAGCACCACGCTGCAGGAGGCCGGATCAGGGAGTGAAGAGAGCGGGCTGCTCCTGTGTCCGTCACGTTGGGAGCAGGGTTCGGAGCGCAGCAGGAGAGCGCATGGCCGGAGGGGGTGCGCGTGCTGTGTCAACATCATGCAGCATCTGACTGGCGCGCAAGACGGGACAAAGCCCTGAAAATACTATAAATGCCATTTGGGGCAAGTTCCAGAGGCTGAAGCCTGTTCTGAAGCAAAATACTATAATGCCATCTAAATTTAAGACCATAAGAACGGCCGTACCGGGTCAGACCAAAGGTCCATCTAGCCCAGTATCCTGTCTGCCGACAGTGGCCAATGCCAGGCGCCCCAGAGGGAATGAACAGAACAGGGAATCACCAAGTGATCCATCCCCTGTCGCCCATTCCCAGCTTCTGGCAAACAGAGGCTAGGGACACCATCCCTCCCATCCTGGCTAATAGCCACTGATGGACCTATCCTCCATGAATTTATCTAGTTCTTTTTTTCATGCATGTCTATAGTTCTCCTGTCGAGGGAGTTTTGCCCTAGACACATACACCAGGGTGGGGTGGAGCAGATACCCCAGGCTGGCTAAGGAGACTTGGGAAATGGAATAGGGGGGCTTATCACCACTAGAATACTAGTTCCAATCCAGGATTTGCCCCGATTCCGGCCCCTGGTGACCAGCTATCCACGTAGCTGCACCAGTACGAATGCCTCGATGTAAACGTGGTTTGCACCGGTGCAGCTGGAGTGTGGTTCATGTAGGAGTGAGCTGGTGCAAATCACAGCTTTGCTAGTCTATGCTAGGGCTTCGCACTAGTGACTGGTTGCCAAGGGCTAGAATGGGGGCAGATCCCCAGGGCAGAGAGGGCTGAGATGAAGGGACAGGGAGAGGTGACAACTGCTAGATGCAGCATGGCCCAGTAGACAGGGCACTGGCCTAGAAATCAGGAGAGCTGGGCTCTATTCCTGACTTTGCCAGTCACAGGTGTCTCTGTTTCTCCTCCCACCCTGTGCCTGTCTTGTCAGACTGTGAGCTTGTGGAGGCAAGGACTGTCTCTCTGCCTGTGAAGTGCCTAGCACACGGGGGTCTGGATTTCAGCTGGGGTTACCATAATACAACCAAACAATAACACCATAGGTAAGGGGAGGAAGCAGGGAGAGGAGGATAGATAAGAAGTCGGGTAACCTTAAAGTCAGTGGGAGCAGAGGATGCTTATTGGCATTAGTTTTATCAGCTGGACCTAGCCCAGGGCGGGTTTTAAAAACAAAAACAAAGCTGGTAAAAAATAAAGGCTCTTCTTCTAAATTAAAAATGAAGGCATTGTCCAATCTACTTAAGATTTTGGACTCAAAGCCCACAATACTCCCCCAAAACCAATGCAAAGAGAGTTTTCAAAAATAAGATTTAGTGAAAAATTGAAGCTGCAAAGCAAGGGAAACACCCCCCTCACCTTATTGTTAGCTTTAAAGTGTGTGTGTGTGTGTGTGTGTGTGTGTGTGTGTGTGTGTGTGTGTGTGTGTGTGTGTGTGTGTGAAAAGGTTCCTTCAGAGTCACCATTGCTGTAAGAATTAGTTAGCTTCATAGATTCCCAGGCCAGAAGGGACCCCTGGGACCATCTAGTCTGCCTCCTCCCTCCCCCGTTTAACAGGACAGAGAACTCCCCCAGAATAAGCCCTAGAGCAGATCTTTTAGCAAAACATCCCAGCTTGATTTCAAAATAGTCAGTGATGAAGAATCCCCCACGACCCTCGGTCACTCCATTATTCTCACGGTTAAAAATGTGAGCCTTATTTCCAGTCTGAATGTGTTTAGCTTCAGCTTCCAGCCGTTGGATTGTGTCCGACCTTTCATTAGTACGGATTCAAGAAACGTTGTACGGGGAGGAAGGAGGTCTCCGCTTTTCCACTACGCGAGATTAAATAGGGTAAATAAAGATTCCTTTGCAGCCCCGACCCTGACCAGTTGCCCCTGGGGGCTGGGATCTAACGGGCTTCCCGTAAACAGCAGTATGGGGGGGGGGGAGAGATTTATTTCGCATTCTTGCTCTCGGAAGAAGAAAAGCGAGAGCTGCAATAACACCCTTCAGTTCAATGCTGCCAGTGCTTCATTATGAAACCTGTGACCAGAGACGTCTATTCAACTCCCCGATGAAGGACAAGGCTCCTTTCAGAGCCACTTAGGCTCCTTTTCTGTGTGCTGTGAAGGCAAATTCCTCGGGATGGCAAATATTTTGATTATGAACTGAAAGAAAGAGCCATTCCCTCCCCCTCACTTTAAACCAAGTACAAGAGTTTGGGGAGGAGGGGGAATCAAACTGCAATCACATTGAATTCTGCTTGTCCTTGAACAGTGGGAAGGGGACAACGGTTTCTTTCTCTGTCGCTTTCTTCGAATTGCATTTTATTTGTGGCTCAGGTGTGTTTGAGAACAGAGTGCTGAAGTAGCACCCAGACCCTGAATGCAGCTCATGGAGGCAGAATCCCATCAGAGATGCCATTGGGTTCATCTGCAGATGGGGACCCACCGGTTTATAAAAAATACTGGAGCTGGTTGGCAAATGGAATTTTGTCTGGCAGGAAACGTCCCCGTGTCCGAATGAGTTCCCTGTGCTGAGTCAGAATGGAGAGTCAACATATAAAAATTTTCCCGAAGCGTTTGAATTGGAAATCACCCAAAACAAATGTTTTTTTTGTTTTTGACACTTTTGATCAAAAGGAAACAGCTATTTCAAGGTGGCGTTTTTAATTTAGAATCAATGTTTCACAACGAAAAAACGCGGGTTTGTTTCAGAATGTCTACACGAAAGAAAAAATGTCACTTGGATTTTCTCGAATTGGAAATGTGTTAAAATGTTAAAACTGACATTTTCCTGCAAAAAGTTTCAATTCTGATGAAACAACATTGTCCGACAGGAAAGCTGCTTATATGAAAAATATTGACCAGCTCCAATAAACACAAGAGTGCTGGAAAGATGCTGGTTTGAAGGGCTGTGACCAGGCCAAAAATCATACATGTTTTTGTAGTAAAACTTCTTGCCACCCTTCTATATGTTTGTATGATGTCTAGCACAATGGGGTCCCAACCTGGTTGTGGCCCTTAGGAGCACCACAAGATAAAGCTTAAATAACAACACAATCATTCAAACTAGGGTCCTGATCCTGCAAAGACTTATGTACATGAGTAGTCTTGTTGATTCACACAGCACAGGATGGGACCTCCTGGATCATTCAGTCCAATCCCTCCTATTACAGATAACCTTGTCACATAATTCTGTTCATAAATGTATCAAGCTCCATCTTCAGACTAGTTAGGCTGATTCACATGCTTAAAGTTAAGTGTATGTCCAGACTTTGTGAGATCAAGGGGCATAGAAGCTTCTCAATATTGGGGTGTGGGGGGGGAAACAGATGATATAGTTTCATCATATGGTGATGATAATACTCTTTCCATACCACTAGTATCTCTGGAGGAGGTTAAACAGAAGCTACTAAAGTTAGACACTTTTAAATCAGCAGGTCCAGATAACTTGCATCCAAGAGTTTTCAAAGAGCTGGCTGAGGAGTTCGCTGGACTGTTAATGTTGATTTTCAGTAAGTTGTGGAGCACAGGGTAAGTTCCAGAAGACTGGAAGAAAACTAACGTTGTACCAATTTTTAAAGAGGGTAAACAGGATGACCCAGGTAATTATAGGCCTGTTAGCCTGACATCAATCCTGGGCAAGATAATGGAGTGGCTGATACGGGACTCGATTAATAAAGAATTAAAGGAGGGCAATGTAATTAATGCTATTGAACATGGATTTATGGATCCCATCTGTGACGAAGTGGGGGATTTTCTTGTTTTTTCTTGTTTTCGGTGGGGTTTCAATGGTTTGCATGCGGAGGGGGTGGGACTCAGTTTCCCTGGGTGTTACTGGTTTAACGAGGTGAGGGGAGAGGGAGTTTGTTGTTACAGAGGACCGGAGAGGGAACTTGGGACCCCAGCCAATGGCCTGGAGGATGGATACCCCAGCGACCGGTGACCTGAGACCCCGACCCGGAGACCCAGATCAGGAGTTGCAGCCGGTTCTGGCCAGTGGGCGGACAATGGGCTGCAGAGTGAGGACCCAGTGACCTAACCAGCCGGTTCCAGCCAGAGGACAGAAGTGAGGAGAGGAGGCCCCAGTTTACGACCCTGTTTACCTGGAGAGAAGACAATGGACAGAGGCGGGGCTTGGGGCCGAGGATCTCGGATGCCCAGCTGGGAGCAGGGGGGCTCTGGGCTGGAGAGGGGGAGCACACAGAGCCCACCTGGATGCAGAGAGACTGGGATGTGCTGGGCTGAGGGAGGCCAGGCCTGAGGCCCTGAGAGTTTCCTGTGCTGTGTTCAACTCTCAATAAATCCTCCTGTTTTATGCTGGCTGAGAGTCACTCCGGTCTAGAGAACAGGGTGGCATCAACCCCTTGGGGGTGGAGGCCCTGGGGGTCCAGAGTGAGTGGACTCCCTGAGGGGGCCCACGGCAGAGACAGACGTGCTAAGGCTCAGAGAGGTGCGGCTCCAGGAGGTGGAGGGGCCTGACCCCAAGAGAGAGTGAACCCCCGAGAAGGGCTGTCTCACTGAAAGGGGCACCCCCCACAGACCTCACGGGGCCAAGAGTGGGCACGATCTGTGCATCTGTGACACCATCAAACTAACTTGATATCTTTTTTTGATGAGATTACAAGTCTGGTTGATAAAGGTAATAGTGTTGGCATAATATACTTAGACGTCTGTAAAGTGTTTGACTTGGTACCGCAAGGCATTTTGATCAAAAACTAGAACAATATAAAATGAATGTGGCACACATTAAATGGATTAAAAACTGGCTAACTGATAGGTCTCAAAATGTAACTGTAAACAGGGAATCATCATACAGCGGGTGCGTTTCCAGTGGGATTTTGCAGGGATCAGTACTTGGACCTAAAGTATTTGATATTTTTTATCAATGACAGTAACATTGGAGGAGTGTTAAATAATGAAGAGGACCAGTCACTGATTCAGAGTGCTCGGGATTGTTTGGTAACCTGGGCACAAGCAAACAAAATACTTTTTAATATGGCTAAATGGACATGTCTTCATCTAGGACCAAAGACCGTGGGCCTCACTTACAGGGTGGGGGATTCTATTCGGGGAAGCAGGGATTCTGAAAAAGACTTGGGGGTCTTGGTGGCTAATCAGCTGAATATGAGCTCCCAGTGTGCACTTAGGGCAAAAGAGCGAATGCGATCCTGGGAGCTATAAACAGGGGAGTCTCAAGTAGGAGCAGAGAGGTTATTTTGCCTCTGTATTTGGCGCTGCTGCGACCGCTGCTGGAATCCTGTGTCCAGTTCTGGTGCCCACAATTCACGAAGGATGTTGATACATTGGAGAAGGCTCAGAGAAGAGCCATGAGAATAATTAGAAAACCTGCCTTATAGTGATCGATTCAAAAAGGTCAATCTGTTTAGCTTAACAAGAGAAGGTTAAGGGGTGACTTGATTACAGTCTATAAGTATCTACACAGGGAACAAATAGTTAATAGTGGGTGTTGTCAGATGCTACCGGTGTGGTGCTCTGCTTTCTCCTGTGTTGATATCACTCGGCTGCGTGCGTATGTCCCTCTGTGTGTGGTCCCAGCTCTGCAGATAGCTGACACAGCAAACCCGACGAGAACCCCCAATAACCGCAGAGTCTAGTAAGATGCAAAATCATGTCGAGTAGGTTTATTGCGGCCTCGGACACAATTGCAGTTCCCTGTAGGTTTCTGAGCCTAACTCAGGGCATACTACGAGAAAGTGCCTCTTGGCAAGGACCCGGCTCAGTGGCGGGACTTTCCACTGCCCCCGTGGCCAGACAAAGACACCACCCCAGGGATACATTCTTATACACGGGTACAAACAAGTTACACATCACTCCTGACATATTGAGGTGCAACCCCTCCACGTGGCAAGGTACAACCTCCCTACATAGTAAGGTGCCACCTCTCACCTTGTACATGTTGGTTCGATCAAAACAACTCTATCCATCATTTTACCCTTTTGCCCCTGTCATTGGGATGGGTCGGCCTGTTCCATGTTATCTGTGGAATGTTCCAGTATGATGTGTCTTGGTACCATGTTTATACTTTAACTGTGCTAGGTGAATATACATTTATGCAACATCAGCCCTTTCCTTGCCAGCTTCTGTGAGCAGGGCCTGCCTCTTGCTCACAGCTTAACTTTGCTTTATGTTAGCAAAGTCTTGACCATTTCTTTAGTTCAGGCCTTAGGCCTCATCCTGAGCCTTTATCAGGGCCTTCACTTACTACAGTGGGCTCTACAATCTGCCAGAGACAGGTCTAACAGAATCCAATGACTGAAAGTTGACGCTAGACAAATTCAGACTGGAAATAAGGTATACATTTTTGACAGGGAGGGTAATTAACCACTGGAACAATTTACCAAGGGTCGTGGTGAATACTCCATCACTGACCACTTTAAAATCACGATTGGAGGTTTTTCTAAAATATCTGCTTCTCAGAATTATTTGGGGGGAATTCTCTGTCCTGGGTTATACAGGGGAGGGGTCAGACTAGGTGGTCCCTTCTGGCCTTGGAATCTAGGAGTTTCTTAGCCTGATCCTTCAATCCTGCGGTTTGTCCTTATTCTTCTTGTGGATATTCCCCTTGAAGTCAAGGGGAGTAAGGGGTTTGTGGGGTCATGGCCAGATGAAATGCTGGTTTAATATTTGGTACATCGGTGGCTAGATACCAAGATGACTGGTGCTCTGTAAATAGACAGGCTAAACATCCTCCGTTGGGAGACCATGGATCCCACCCCATGCCACTGAAATCAATGTGAGCCTGGCCGCTGAGCTCAGCAGAAGGAGAACGGAGCCCTGTCTCCCTGCGATTGTGGCAGGACGTGGGTAGGTGCTCAGCTGTTGTCAATTTCACTGAGCTTTGCTGGTTCCCACCAGATGAGTATCTGGCCCCGGAATTTCTAGCACTCAGGGGAAAGCTGAAATGAAAGGATTCACTCAGCCTGGACAGCAGCTTCTCAGTTGCAATTCTGCTCCTTGTCATTCTCTAAGCAATTTCAGTTGCTGGGTCTGCTGCATTAAGACCCCAATTCAGGGAAACACTTAAGCATTTGTTTCACTTGAAGGATGTGCTTATGTCCCATTGACTTAAGTACATGCTTAAAATTAAAGCACTCACTTAAGAGCTTTCCTGAACCGAACCTAATATCATGCTGCTGTGTTTCAGGGCCAGATCCTCAGCTGGTGGAAATCAGCGTAGGTCAATGACTCTGATGGTACTAGAGCAATTTACATCAGCTGAGAATCTGGCCCTGCGATTCCCAGAATGAGGAAAGTTGAAATTAAGAGATACAAACAAAAATCATTTCCACTGTAGTTTTTTAAACAATGCATTTCCTAATATTAATTATTATTATTATTGATGTCTATTGCGGTTTTGCCTAGAAACCCCAATCATAGAGCAGGACCCCGTTGTGTTAGGTGCTGTACAAATACAGAATAAAAAGACGGCCCCTAGCCCCAAGGAGCTTACAGTTGCAGAATGTAAGCCTGAAACCTAGGCACCTAACTCCCTTAGACGCCTGGGCAAACCCCAGCCTAAATCCTCCCACCACCACACTTACTTTTCAAAGTGAACATGAGCTGCCGTGTTGTGGCCAAAGCAGAATTGCCAGATTCCCTTTAAGGGGCAGCTTTTATTTACTTTATTTTGGTATTTAGGGGATGATGATGATGCCTGGGAAAAAAAGGTCATTATCTGAGTTGTTTGGTTTTCCTAGGTTTTTTTTTTTTTTTTTTTTTTTTTTTTGTCTTTCAACCCCTCACCCCTTTGATCTTTATTATTAATTATTATTAGTAGTAATAGTAAGCAGCAGTTAACAGTGTCCCTGCAAGAGACGTTTCTCCTGGGAATTAGCTCACACTGGAAACCTTGGTGATGCTTAAAGACACAAATAATCTTTGCTTCTTTTCTCCTCCCTCGGGACTCAAGCCAGCCCCCAAACTCTCCTCTTCACGCACTGCCGACGAGCAGGCACTCGATGTTTCGCTGCACGGGGAAGGCTGATAAACCCCCCACATTGTCCTGTTAAGGATACTCCTCCCTCACCTAAATTACCCTGTTTTCTTTTAATAAACTAATCAATAAGTGTCACCAGTGTAGTGCTCCCAAGGCACCTTCTACTAATATGATACACCCCCCAGTATTCCTAAGCAATGCTACAGTAATAATGCAATAATGCGCTCTACGTAAGCAACCCTACCATAACAAACGGGTGGGTACAGTCCCAACCTCACAAATATCCCAACCACCTGCTAATGGAGGGAGGAAAGAATAACTCCACTTTGCATTTCAGCTGAAGAGCTCAAAATATTTTAAAATCAGTCTTCACCGTCCTCCCTGTAGGCAGTGTTATGCCCATTGTACAGATGGGTTAACCAAAAAAGAAATGAGGTCATTTAATGAATCTGTGTCCAGAGGGCTGCGAAGAGAACTCAGGAGTCCTGACTACCAGCCCTCTGCCACTAGACCACAGTTTCTTCCACACAATAACAGTTTTCAAACACGGATAAGGAATACATTGATGGTGTCCCCTGGCTCCAACTGGACCCAGCAGGGAGCTGGACCAAAGATCCCACGGGTATGTGTTCCCATCTACTATGTTCTGGTGGCCCTGATGGACAGAAGAGAAAGACCTCATCGACCAGACAGCCCTGTGAGAGCAGGTCTTCCCTCGGCCTCCTCACCACAGATACGTTGCAAAAAGTGGATCTGCTGATCAGAGCAGGATAGACTGGGCTCTAATCCGAATTTCGGGAGAGGAGTGTGCAGAACAGGAGAGTAGGAGTCAGGACTCCTGGGTTCAAAGATGAGCTCTGCCACTGACTTTCTGTATGTCCTTAGGGCACTTCACCGCTCTTTGCCTCGGGCTCCCCATTGCAAAATGGGGCTACCCCATGTACCTAACTCACAGGGAACCCCGAGTCTCAATTCCTTTCTGTTTGAGAGCTTGGGCTGACCAATGCATTGCGAGAGCGGAGCATCACCGCTGTTTACCCAGCCCTGCTTGCCATCCTGAGTCACAAGGCTCATTTCAGACCTGCTGCAGCCGCTTGTCCATGGCTTGCCAGGAGCTGTTACATTCAACTAAAACCGGACACGACCCTGGTTCTAAATCCTGTGAACTACGGAGCCATCCCAAGGTTGCGAGTGAGCCAGGCTGGTCCCAGAAGAGACCCTGACTGGCTTAAAGGCTGCAGCCGGAAAGCAACCTTGAGAGAGAAAATAAACTTCCTACTGGTCTGGGAAGGAGGAACCTCATGTTAGGGATTTCTTTAGAAATATGAAGGGAAATCTCCCCTTCCCCTCTCTCTCCTGGTGCCTCTGGGACACCTGGGGTATTTCCCCGGATCTGTGTTTTAAAACCCCAACCAAGGGGAAATGCTACAAGCCAGACTGGATTTTAAACCCCCTGATTACTGCCCGCTGGCATTTCAGGGCTGGATTCTGGGGCAGAATGGAGCTGGGGCAGCACTAATGCCTAGAATGAAATTA
Organism: Emys orbicularis; assembly: GCF_028017835.1. NCBI lineage: Eukaryota > Metazoa > Chordata > Testudines > Emydidae > Emys > Emys orbicularis. The sequence continues at coordinate 14,665,748 of NC_088706.1, read as the reverse complement.
ACAGAATTACAGTTTAAAACTAAGCTCAGCATCAGCACAAAGGTTCTTTGCCATGGAAACAAGGGTTGCTAAGGGATTGACTAATATGTAGCAAAATATTCTAAAAGACAAGTTCTCATGGTGCTGTGATTACAATCTGTGAGCTCAGGGGCTAGGGAACAGGGAGGGCGGTGGTGGTGGGTGTACCAACGCCTTTGGCTGGGCATTTCCAATCACATCTACGTGGGTGCTGCATCATACAGGTACACTCTTTTTCACTAGCTCTCTTATTGCTTGACTTCCTGCAAGTGTCCAGTCACTTACACACACACACACAGGATACCAATGATCTGGAAAGCTGTCCACACACTCCAGAGGGCATCATTTTGGCAAGCGTGGCACGTAGGCAAAGAAAAGCAATAATCCCATCACACAGCAAAACAGAAGCTGGCTGCCCATGCTGGGTACACTGTCTGCAGATAGGAGCCAGGAGGGAATGCAGGGGCCACCTGCTTATACCCATAGGGAGAAAACCACCGCAGTGCAGAGAGGGCCAGCAGCACAGCCTGTGATCCATTAAGTCATAAAAATAAGGCTGAAGTAGGCCAGAAGAGGTGCATAGGCGGTGGATATCGGCCGGTCACCCCCAGACCAGGTCGCAGCCCCACGCACAGCCCTGGGAGCAGACTGGACAGACTCCAGGCGCCCCGATGGAGCTTCTGAAGCATTGGCACCCCCAGTGTGGGGCCCACTGCCCTGTGCCTAGAATTCCATCCCTTCCAAATGCAGCTATCGACACGCACGCACCTCGCATGTATGTAGATGTAAAATACTAAAAAGAAGCCCGCCTATCCGAGGCTCCCTTCCGTCATGGACGCAGGCACATCTCAGAAGCAGTAAGTACCCATTCCAGTAGGAACAGACACCGACAGAGACGCCTTTCCACAGCCCACAGTCCGCTCCAAACCCCTCGCAAACAAGTGTCTTTTGCTTATATGCTTCCCTATTGCATTATCTGGGGCTTTGGTGACACCAATCACACCCACGTCCCCCTCCCCCTGGCGGGCTTTGCTAGCCCTGACTTTCAGAGACGCTGGACACTGGAAGGTCCCATCGGCATTAGCTGGGTTTGGGTGTGCTCAGCACCTTTGAATCCCAGGCCCCCACGTTGAGATCAGTTTGAATAACCTCCCAGGCGCTTCTTTTCGACTCCAGACCCCTGAATGGAGCCATGCAGGGCCTGGCCAGGGCACTGGAGCCTGTTCCTGCCGTTTCCCCCTAGTTTTCTGGGTGCAGAAGATATCGAAAATCGGGGGAGGGATAGCTCAGTGGTTTGAGCATTGGCCTGCTAAACCCAGGGTTGTGAGTTCAATCCTTGAGGGGGCCACCTGGGGATCTGGGGCAGTACTTGGTCCTGCTAGTGAAGGCAGGGGGCTGGACTCGATGACATTTCAAGGTCCCTTCCAGTTCTAGGAGATCGGATATCTTTTTTTATTATTATTATAAAACGTTTCCTATTTTTTTCCATGAGCAAAATTTTCCAAGTAAAGTCGCAGGGTTCAGGGCACTGTGTGTAGAATCACAGCGACCCTAAAGTCCCACTTCTGAGCCGCATGAGATGGCTCCAGGCCACTGAGGAGCTAGCCCAGAGCTGGGCTAAAGCAATTTAGATCTGCCTGTCAATTGCGCTTTCTACACCCCGCCATGATGAGCACAGCGTGAACATGTGGACAGACAGAAAAACCTAACACGGGAGGCTGGAATCACGTTCAGAGAATCAGAGCGGTTTGCATCGAGAAGTCCTGTTAAGACCAGTCCTGCCCATCTCCCAGTGACAGGGCAGGATCAGCTCCTTGGCTACATTCTCTGTTGTTTTGCCCAGTCTGGTCCCAAGCTTCCCTGGGAAGATGATTCCCCAGGTAGATCCTTTTCATGGCAGGGGACGATGGGGCTGTCTCCCCTCCCCTTGGGGAGCTGACGCCTCAGCCAGATCCATCTCACCAGCAGGAAGTTTTATGTCTATTCAGCCTACAGGACAGAGTCTCACAGCTTGGTGTGACTTCTATGGAGCAGTGCCAAGGATCGGGCCCTAAGCTTCTCTTTTCTTAGCGCAGCCCAGTTCCTTCTAGTGGTACACGTGTGTACAACCCCCTGGCTGGAATTTCCCAAGGACTTTAGACTCCAGCAATCAGGGAGACTTGGGCACTCAACTCCTCGGGAAACCCCAGTCTAAAGAACCGTGCTCCCTCCTTGGCATCGACACCCTTGATACACCCACAGAGCATCATCCTTCCCCTCGGCCCCCTCGCGTCTTTCATTAGCCTCCCAGCAGAGACGTGGTGGTGGGATGGGGCCTCTTGTTCTGAGCCATCAGAACGTGCCCGTGTGTTCACGTGGACACATGCGTTGGGGGGGTGGGGGTGGGGGTGGGGGGGGAGCTGTGTCTTTGTCAGCTCTCTCTCACTCTCAGGGCCCCCGGATCAGGGGCGCTGGAACAATGTGTATAGTTAGGGTGACCAGACAGCAACTGTGAAAAAACGGGACAGGGGGTGGGGAGTAATAGGTGCCTATATAAGAAAAAGTCCCCAAAAATGGGACTGTCCCTATAAAAACGGGACATCTGGTCACCCTATGTATAGTGGGGGAGCTGAGAGTCCTTGAACCAAATTGTAAACCCTGCATATGATGGAAACCACTTTGAGCCAGGGGGAGCAGCAGCCCCCCTAGTTCCAGCCCCTATCCTCCCGATTGGCACTGGCGGCCGGTTGGTATGTTCGGCATGTAACAGCCAGTTAACTTTATTAGTTTTATGGACAAAAATAAAGGGGCTTGGCTGAATAATACACGAGGGGCTACCTCTGACCTTGAACCCCTGGGTCCTTTTTCACCCGCTGCGCAGTGCATTCACAACAGCTGGGCTGTCTAGCCGCCGCCTGACACTTCAATGCAGGCATTGTCTGGCCCGACTATCACCCAGCCCAGTCGAAAATGCAAAGAAGTTCCAATATAATATTTATGGAGTACACAGTCACCTTCTCTGCCCCACTCCCCTTTCTAGTTCTCTGCTCCCCCTGCTACTGCCTGGCACAGAATAAAAGAAGGATTCGCCCGACACCCCTAGCGAGTCTGGGAGAATTCATTAATTTATTGCCAGGAGAGTTGCTGGTATTTAGCCAGTTGACCTGCAACGTTTGGGAGTAGCTAATTCTAGCTTAAATCCTCACCAATATCATTCATGTGTGTGAGTACCGTGCCTCTGTTAAATTCTTCCCTTCTTCACAGCTCTCTAAGTTTTCTCCATAAAGAGAGGATTTTTAATGTGCCTCTGCACACATATGCACCCTCGCATGGAGCCAGTCTCCTCCCCTCCAGCAGACAGACAGACAAACAGACATATATTTTCCTTGCTTTTCCCAAATACTGCATCTTCTAATAAACTTTGGAACAATGACATTATACTCACAAGAATACCTTTGGGGAAAGATTCTCCTGCTTTATCTCATTGCATTTCTGTTCACTGCATAACTCCTCCACCAATTAAAACAAAAAATAAAGGCGAGAAAAGCTTTTCGCAAAAGGAAAATGCCAACAAGGAATATTGTGGATTATTCCGCACAAGCGAATGGGGACGTACCAGGTTGGCTGGTGTGGTTCTCTTTCAGCCATGTGAGAATTTCAGATCTGATCCAAAGCCTGTTGAAGAATCAATGGAAAGACTCCTGTTGACTTCAGTGGGCTTTGAATCAGCCTCTTGATGCTGGAAATGAGACCGACTAGGAGAGTCTGACACTAAAGAAAAAACGAGGGGGAGATTTTTAAAGGCACAAAGGACAAAGACCCCCAGTTCCCACAGGTCTTTGAAAATGTCCCCCTTAAAGTCTGTGCAAAACTACCAGATGAAATTCTCCCTGGTGATATGATTGGATAAATGGAAATGTTATCATGTAAGGAAGAGGAGGAGCTAGCCCCACATTTTAATTTGGGGCAATTTATAGAAATGGAATTGACACAATTCCATGTTGCCTCTAAGTTGTTTCCACCTCTGAAGAAACCAGGGCTGAAGTTCTGAATCTCTGCAGGGTTTGTAATCAGGCCGAGTGTCTGGAATTTGTATCCTTTAAGCATATCGCAGTGCTGCCTTTCATTGACTGGTCAGGAACATACAGAGCCACACAAGCAACTATAACTCGGGTGAGTGGCCTTTATGTTAAACGCAATAAAAACCCAACTGCAGCCAAATTCTGAGACTAAGTTGGTATAAATATACACAGAAAACACCTTGAACTGACAATTTCTGCTGAGTTGAAAACTGTGGCAGGGGCTGTTCCTCACCAAAGATTTCCCCCCAGCTGCAGGGGCACGCTGGGAGAAAGAGGCAATTTTTGATATAATTTAAGTTAAACAATTGTCTTTTAAGCACCAATAAAAATTGAAGTTTTACTCCTACCAGAGAGCCACAATCGGTCAAAAAATTAATTTTATCAGAAAAATAGCCACCACTAACCAGAAACTCAATCTGTATCATCACATAGCAGAACCTGGGCGTGGGAACTGTTTTTAAATGGTTCCTCCTATCTGAAGTGGCTTCAAACTGCTATATAGGTTTGACTTACTTTCTGTTGTCTCTGTATAGGACAGTCTCAGGGACCGATCGCTTTCTGTCTTAGCTCCCGTTGATACTTGTGGTTGTCGAATATGTATTTTCACTAGTGCGATATTTACAATTCTAGAGAATCTCTCAGTTAAAACATTCTATTAAAAAGACATATACTCGCGACACCGGAGATGATGATTGATACGTGAGTCAACTTAAATTTGGGGGGCTGATTGTGCTCTCTCTGACGCTGGTGCAAATGGGAAGTAACATCTTTGACATTTTAAGTGGGAGGAGAATCAGGCCTTTTAGCATCTCCTTAAAATGAGTGCAGCAGATGCTCAGTGTGCCATTTTCAGATTTGGTGCATGAGAGCTAGAATTCATTATCAGGTTACAGCCATGGAGTAATCTCTATTATTATTTCATCTGAAGCGCATTTGTGCTTTATTTTACAAAAAAGAAAGCCTCAAATGTTTTCTTCACAGGAATAATGGAAGTGGTGCATGCCGATGCCAAGCAGAAAAATCCAGACTCTTTAAGAAATAGGAGATCCATTTTTAACACACAAATGCTCCCGTTGCTGCAAAACCCCGTAAATGTACAACACTGCTCCAAACACAGGGATTGTTAGAGATGAAGTGAAGTCACTCTACAAATGCCACCTATGCGTACCAGTGAGAGCCATCCCAGTGAATTCAATACGGCTGCAGTACATGGTGGTTCTCACTCGCCACGTTCAGTGGTGTGCGTTTGACGGATCAGGCCCGCAGGGAAGTCAGTTCTCCCCGAGATTCCACTGCTAGGAGGACGGGCACATTTGTTCAGTGTGTAGTAACCACATCACAGCCCATGTCACTCTAGCCGAATTCACCACAAGCGAGTTCCGGCAGAGCAACCGACCTGGGGCAGATCCCCAGCTAGTGTCCATCGTCACAGCTCCATTGACTTCAGCACAGCTACGACAGTTTGTACCAGCTGAGGAGCTGGTTTGAGACGGCCCTGAAATGAAAAATCACAGCTCATCCTGATACTTCATGTTCACAATGCGGAGGAAAGCACCAGTGGTCTGCTAGAGAAATCCACCCGGGCCTCAAAGATGCCTTCTCCCAAGCAGAGCGGGCACGGTGGTAGTGAAAATACAGCCCCCAAAGCAACTCCTTATACATTCTGCTAACTACTATGGCACCATCATCCATAGAGGAAAGAAAGACAGACACCCAGAACAATATTTCCAGTGTATGTTCCCTGTCCTTTTTTTAAAATGACATGGGTCTGATGAAAAGCCAAGGGAAAGATTCCCACCAACTTGAAGGGGATTTGGCTGGATAATTCGGTTCCTTGTCAATGTTATTCAAGCGGAGAGAAAATCTTGCAATGGATAGTTCATTTAGCAATTCTAGCCCATTTTCCTGTTTCCATCACTCTCAGCTATTTCCTCACCTTTATTTACTGGATTTTTTTTTTAAAGGAAGAATTGGTGGTAAATATTCAGCCCCTTTAAGGATTGGTCAGTTGAGTCAGATGATATTTGTTTCTGTTCCCCAACACTTCCAGTGTGAATACTTGTACCTGCGAATTAGACATTCAGTTTTTGGGAACATGGCATTGATGTTCACTTCCTGCCAACCTTCCTTTTTGTTTGTTTTTTGGCCAGCAAACACTGAAGTGCTTGAATGCTGGTGGAAAGCAAACATGCCCGGATAGAATCTATTACAAAACTCAAAGAGATCTTAGTCCTGGTCCTTCTCTGACTTTGATTTGCTCTTATAAGGAGGCGAGTATGTAGTAAAATAGACATCAGCTGATCAACAGCCCTGAACAGGATCATTGACTGAAAACACAAGCAGGTATTTTTGCATCTATAGAACATTCCTTTGTGCTAAGATAGACATCTGAAGTGGACAGAGACATTTCTGTAACGCTGGGTAGTGTTTCAAAGAAGAAAAGGTCCATTTGACCCACTTCATGCCCTTGCTAAGGGCATCTCTGTCCTAGGGTCAGGATTTTAGGGAAGAGGCTGCACCTTGGCTTCTGGAGGCGGAAAGGGACATAGCAGTTGCCTTTTCAGATTACCTCTTAGTTGCAAAGCGCAGTGGGGGTTGGCAGGCAGGCGGGCGGGGGGTGGAGGGTGGGTGCAGAACCTAGCTGTGACTTTTGCATAGGTGCAAAGCTCCCTCGTAGCTGACTTGCCTCTGCGGCTGCCATGCAGTGTGGCGGGATCTGCAGGCTAATGACACAGCACAAAGGCTAATCAAATAATCAACCGCTAGCCGGAGAGCTGACTGCCTCCTGGATTGCACAGGGCAACCTACCAGATCCGCGGCCAAGCGGGAGTGAAACCAGCGAGGGGGGCCAATTAGCCCCTTCGCGGTATGTAGCAAGGCGAAGAGATTATTTTAAAATCAGAGGTGCAGTTTGACCAAAGATGCTGTTTCGGGGGATCATGCCGTTCCCTAAAGGAATCAGGACTTGGAACCAGTGAACCCAAACTAACCGGGCGTGACTCTTTGATGAAGACCACAGGAAAGGAGAACTTTGGTACTTTCTCTCCTGTTATTGGTCCCTCCATCACCCGGGCACCTCGGAAACAGGGCAAAAAATGTACCCTCACAGCAGCACCAAGCACAAAGGGGTCCTGGTTCCGGACTAGGGGTCCTAGGCCCCATAGTAACACAAATAAATAACAACAACAACGACTAAGATGCTAACCCTGATGGGTCTGAATGTCGGTGGGAATGTTTCAGTCCTTCCAGCATGTAGGAAAAGCAGCAGGGGAAGTTATTTTAAAAGAGAGAAACAAATCTGTTACCACCCTCATCAAGTGGGCACATTGTGAAACACACCGAATAGCTTCCTGCGTACATGTTTGCTTGGCACCAGGCTGCATTTGCACAACAAACTGCAAACCCCCATGGCAAGAGGCAGTGAACACTAGTGACAGGACTAGCGAACACTAATGCTTCTCTCCAAAACACATGGCCAGCGAGCACACCTTTTTCTCCCTTATTTCGCCAATGCAGTGTTCTCATATAGATGCACACGCGTATTTGGACGTTACTGTGGAGACATGTGCCGAAGTCGGTGCTCTATTAGCATTCCCATTCCCGCAGGGCTCATTCAGAGAAATGCTGCGTGACATTAGCCCCCGAGCATCGGAGTCCGGAGATGAATTTGGACTGTCAGCTCCATCCCCACCCCCCATAACAGGAGACAGGCACAACAACCCTTGCTGCATTGAGAGGGAGTGGAGACCGCCCCACACACACTCTTTGAAGAGACCCATGGAAATAATACAATCTCACAAGAAGTGGGGAAGATAGGCAAGATGGGGGGCGGGGATAGCTGGACCTGGCTGTGTGTATCCAGAGTCGCAGTACAAATCCCTCCTGTAAAAGCTTCAGTCCACTATCCATGCTGGGGCAATGGCAGGGCATTGTTAACTCGGATTGTGGGGTGACATTTCATTGAGCTGGCTCTTATTTTGGGGGAGGTTGAAGAGGGGGGTCTTACTCCTCCCCCGTCTTCCGTTTATTTCACACCGAGTGTGCATGAGTTATTGGCGAAATTCCTAGAGAGGAGGGAACCTCCTAAAAGAAGCCAACGCTGCCAGGAAATAACATGGCATAATAATATTGAGCAAACACGAATGCAACCCACAGGAGCAGTGCTTGGGGGCGCAGGGTGGGGTGGGCATACGGCAAGGCTATGAAGTTATCAGTGAATGCTTAAAGCTGGGGAACAGATAGTTTGTGGGCAGTCAAGCCAGCCTCTGCCACCGAGTGATAATTTGCTGTTTGCAGAACACCCGGAAGCTGGGACGTTCTTTGGGACCAGCAATGCTCCCTCCTCGGGTGCTTGCTTGCTCTCTTTAAGAAGGGAACTTCCTGGAGGAAATAGGATGGCACCTTGCATCTAGCACATCCCTCTGGGGAACAAACTCCCGGGTGTGTGTGTGTGTGGAGATTGAGGGTTGTTGTAACAAGCATCATTCCCGACTTGCTGAGCTAGGCATAATTGTTGCAAAACCGCTGTGCACATGCTGGGTTTCATAATTATCCAGCTCGTCTGCCAGCCCTTCCCTTCCCCCAGCATAAATGCACATTTGATTATGATTATAGTGGCTAATTTCGTCTGATGCATTTTAGGCATATGGGCCTCCACCTGCTCTGAATATGCAAACGCCGGCTGATTGCTTCACCCGCCCCCCCCCCAGTCCCTCCCGGCCTGTCTGAGACAGGTCTGTGCCCTACGGATGAGCGAGGGGGAACCTGGCCGCCATTCCACCAACAAAGAAATTCTGAGCAGCAGGGTGGGCACAAAAAGGGGCCAGTAATTGTCACTGGCACCTGTAAGTGCACAAACGCCCCCAGCGTGCCAGTGAATTCAGGCCCTGAGCTGCAGGCAGCCCCCATCCATTGCACCCAAACTTCACTTGCACAGATGCATGAAAGGGACTGTCCCGGGTCAGCATATGGCGTGTGTGATATTTTATATCTATCTGTGTATATACACCCACCCCCTGCAGTTCATTATATACACTGGACACAGCACATCTACCCATTCTCTCTCTCTCTCACACACACACACACACACACACAACCTTGGGAGAGTACAGCACATGGAGCTATTGAGATACGCCTACAGTACATCTATCTGCACACCGTACACAGACGCCGTTACATCACCAGACACACACCGCATTGTACGTTATACGTATCTCACGCTCTCGCTACAGCTGGGCTCCTCTATATCTTTCTGCCTTGCAAAATTCCACTTGTCTGCGGTCTATTTTTTGGTAAAGCGTGAATCTAGTTTTGTTAGTAAATTAGCGACATTAGTCAAATGATTGTGATGGTAAAGGGCAGGACAGGTGGTTTTATATCTGACTCCTCCGGAGCATTTTCATGATAATTTTGCCACCACGATGTATAATTAGACAGGCAGACAAGGGTCTAGGACTGATACACGGATGGATGGATCGATAGATGGGGGATCTAGGGATCCACTAGGAGCTAGGGATAGATGAACAGACAGTATAAACAGTGCAGAGTCTTGCTGCGTCTCACTTTAATTCATAAGCTGCACAATTCATGCCCCCCCCACCCCTCACTATCCCACCTCACCAAATAGCAGAGTCTGCAGGACAGCACTCTCCTCTTAGTGAGCCTTCGTCACTTTTGGGCACAAGCATAGTGCAATCTGCTCCTGGGGCCCAGGGACACGCACTCACAGATCAGTAACACAAAATGACACTTGTCAAAATA